>NC_136418.1:173321872-173774372 GCF_052625555.1 Lactuca saligna | reverse complement strand
ATATATATATATATATATATATATATATATACACACACACGTACGTAGATGATGATAATAATAATAATAATAATAATAATAATAATAATAATAATATAATAATGACAATGAATGAAATAGAAAGTTTTATTTTGGCGGTATTCCATCGCAAATTACCGAGGATTTCAATGGCAAAAAATTCTATCATTATTTCCTTACTAAATTATGGTTTCCTTTCCTTTCAATGTATTGTCGATTATTACCGACATAGCTATATTCTGCCGAAGAGAAAGTGACTCGCCATTAGTGCTCTAGTTGGAGATGACCTAAAGCTATCTTGTGAACCAGAGCAAACTATTTGTGCTACTATAAAAGTTGGAAATAGTTAAAGGTGAAATATACGCTAAAGTAATTTAGTAATGACAATATATTAAAATAAATAAATAAGTGAGTAAGGAGGAAGTAAGAGTGATTAGTGAAAGTTGGGCGGAGAAAGAAGACTTTGGGTGGAATGAGAAGGAAATTAGGGTGACATATTCATTTCACTTAAAAATTAGAAAATTATGGAATGTGGTTACAATTTTAGATAGTGTTATCGGGGAAACTAGTTGTAGGCTGTAAAGAAAGGCCAAATCCAAACAGAAAATAAGTTTAAGAATAATTGTGGCTAGCTCATTTACCTAACAAAGTGTATAAATAGGAGTTGCTAACTTCAATTTCCGAAAAATACTAACCACACCGTTTAAAAATAAAATATCATACATACTTATCAAGATAGCATTTTTTCTTGAATTTCATGTATTTGAAACCCCTATTTTTTTTTCCTTTCACCACATTAATTTAAAACTCCCATATTTTTCAATTTCTTTATAATAATAATTATATTTGGTAATTAGGTTAAATAAATATCAAATCTAAAGTGTATTCATATATAAACTAAATTTTAATATTAAAATAATATCTTTACTTTTACTTATAATATTATGTTTTTTAATTTTTAACATATTATACTTAATTTATTAGTTTTAATATATTGTTTGATGTAAACCATTATCATTTTAAAGGTATAAACCATTATCATTTTAAAGGTATAATTTTTGAACAATTTGTATAAAATAATTAAATTATTAATTAAAATATAACATTATAGGCTCAACTTAAATATAAGTTTTATTTAACTTAAACAACCCAAAGATTATTTTATAAATAGTTAAAAGTGATAAATTGTAGTGTCTTTCTAATAATGATTGTAAGTTGGTTAATAAGGTTAAATAAATATCAAACCTAAAGTGTAATCATAAATAAACTAAATTTCAATTTTAAAAAATAATATCTTTACTTCTATTTATAAAGTTATTTCTTTAAATTTTAACATATTATACTTAATTTATTAGATTTAAAATGTTGTTGCATGTAAACCATTATCAGTTTAAAACTACAATTTTTGAACAGTTTGGACAAAATACTTAAATTGTTAATTTAAATATAACATTACAGTGTCAATTTAAATATAAATTTCAGTTCGACTAAAACAACCACATAATATTTTGTAAATAGTTTAAAGTGATAAATTATAGTGATAAATAGAAAAAACTAAATTGTAATACCAGTTTAACTAAAATATTTCCTAAATATATTTATATAATCGTTACAAAAAAATCAAATAAATAGCTTAAAATAACTTATAATAATAATAGATAAAAATAACTCTATATAAATGATTATATTGTTACCTTTAAAATAAAAAAAATAATGTTTGATGTTTTAAATAGTTATAATGATAGAAACTAAAACATTAAGCAAATATATATTAAAAAATTAGTTAAAAATAACAACTATAAATAATATTAAACCATATATAATATTTAATTTTATTGATGTGTAACTCACGAGTAGAAATCATTCAAACGATTGAGATTATGATGTTATAATAGATTTATATGTTATCATATAATTCAAAATAGTATATTATATCAAATTAATTTACGAATTATTATATCAAATTTAACAACAACATTAGTGTTGTATTTTAAAAAATATATATTTGTAAATACTTCAACTATATAGGTGTTTCTGCGCATTACAATGTTAACTCAATTATAAATTTTAGTTTCATTTAAAAAAACTAAGAATATTTTGTAAATTGTTAAAAGTGATAAATTGTAGTGATAAAAACAAAAACTAAATTGTAATTTCAATTTAACTAAAACTCTTAAATATATTTTTATAATCATTAAACGTTTCCAAATAAGTAGCTTAAAATAACTTACAATAACAATAGTTAAAAACAACTCTATATAAATGATTATATTGTTAGTTTTAAAATAAAAAAAATGTTTGATGTTTTAAATAATTATAATGATAGAAATTAAAACATTAAACAAATAAATTTTAAAAAATTAATTAACAATAAAAACAAGTATAAATAACATCAAATCATATATTATATTTAATTTTATTTATGTATAACTTACGGTAGAAATCATTCAAACGATTGAGATTATGAAATTATAATAAATGTATATATTGTCATATAATTCAAAATAATCAATATATTATATCAATTTAGTATATACAAATTATTATATCAAATTTAACAACAACATTATTGTTATATTTAAAAAATCATATATTTTTAAAGACTTCAACTATATATGTGTTTCTGCGCAACGCGCGTGCATTCGCCTAATAATTGAAATAACACCATAATAATTATTGGAGTTATTCAAATTTTCCTAGAAGTCACTATCTCTTATCCTAATAAATAAGTACCACTATAACACGTGACATCTCATCGATTCATAAACTTTCAAAGCAAATTACCGTTAATATCCTTATGAAATATCCCCAAAATTCTGATACGTTCATTCCCAAAATCACGTCTTCTGCGAATATATATATATATATATATATATATATATATATATATATATATATATATATATATATATATATATATATATATATATATATCCTAGATTTGGTTAGGGTTCTTGATGTCATAATTGTTTATATATATATATATATATATATATATATATATATATATATATATATATATATATATATATATATATATATATATATATATAATATTCACGTATAACCAAATTTATATTCCCTACTTCGAGGGTTAACCATCATTTTTTTCTCTTTACTTTTTCAAAAATTTATTATAAAATCGATTTCACCATGGAAACTCATACATATACATGTACACATTTTCCTACATATATGCACATACACACATAAGCATATACGTGTGTGTATATATATATATATATATATATATATATATATATATATATATATATATATATATATATTTATTAATTAGTAATAACAACAACAACAAAACATGATAATAATAATAATAATAATAATAATAATAATAATAATAATAATAATAATAAATGAATGAAAGAGAAGATTTTATTTTGTGGTATTTCATCGCTACTTACCGATGGATTTCGATGGCAAAAAATTCTATAATTATTTCTTTACTAGTTAGAGATGACCTAAAGCTATCTTGGGAACCAGAGCATGCTATTGCTCTAGTTAGAGATGACCTAAAGCTATCTTGTGAACCAGAGCATGCTATTTGTGCTACTATAAAAGAGGGGAAGTAGTTAAAGGTAAAATATGCACCAAAGTAATTTGGTAACGACAATATATTAAAACAATTAAATAAGTGAGACAGGAGGTAGACAGAGTGATTAGTGAAAGTTGGGAGGAGAAAGAGGAAAATCAACTAAGGGGTGGGATGAGGAGGAAAGTAGGATGACTTATTCATTTCACTTAAAAATTAAAAAATTTATGGAATGTGCTTACAATTTTTAGATAGTGTAATCAAGGAAACTAGTTGTAGGGGTAAAAAAGGCCAAATCCAAACAGAAAATTAAGTTTAAGAATAATTTTGGCTAGCTCATTTACCTAACAAAGTGTTTAAATAAGAGTTTCTAAATTCAATCTCCAAAAAATACTGTAACATTTGGATTCCCATTTATATTAATTATGTGCTTATTTTGAGATTTATTGAGTAAATTGACGAGTTTTGAGTCCAAATCGTCGAGTAGAGTCAGTTTGGTAACGTGGGATTAGTAACCTACTCGACGAGTTAGAGAGTTGACTCGCCGAGTAGATGTTGAGTGATGAAACCCTAAATCCCCGGGTTTGGGGCCTATTTAAGGACACTTATAGCCTCAATTACGGCTCATTATCTGTCTACCTTCACTGAGAGAAAACCCTAATCGGCCATGGAGCTAAGAGAGAGTATTTAAGCTAACTTTGAGTGTTTGGTGAATCTTTTAAATAGAAAGGAATGATTCCAAGCCAAGGGATGAGAATGGGATGTTAGATCCATGGTTATTTCACCTTAGTGCTCCTGGGAAAGGTATAAAGCTCACATCTTTCTCATTTTGTTGAGTAGATCTCATGATTTTGGGAGTTTAGGGCTTTTCCATCTAATATGAGGACTTTGAGTGTATTGAGTTCATATAGAGGTTTGGACTTCAGATCTGGACCATGTGAGGTCCCTAGAGTCCAAAAGTCCCTACTTTATTCAGTCACAATAGAGCTTTTGAGTGGAAAACCTTAATAGAGCATGTTCTTGGCATTTCAAGCCCTAAGTGCCATGCATGGACGTAAAGCTCATGACTTTACATGATAATTGAGCCTTGAGAATGTAGATCTAGAGTTTGGGAAGATTTTCTGCTTTGAAATCTTCTAAATGAAAAATGAGTATGAATGGACTCACTGAGTCGATGAGCCGACTTGACGAGTCGGTTAGGGTTTGTCTTGATGAGCTTGATCATGCGATAACTCGGCGAGTTGGGGGTCAACTCGACGAGCTGAGCGGGACCTTCACAAGACTTATGAGGAAACAAGTGGGCTCGATGAGTCACATGGGTGCACTCGGTGACTCAGGTCAAACATGGTCTGTTGTCTTATGTCGACTTCTGTAACTTTGGGGTTTGGTCAAGCGTGAGTAATGGAGACTATGGAGGGGTAAAATGGTCGTTTACCCACTTCAAGAGTTAGAAAGAGGAAGAATAACCTTTGGTTTACTTAGAGTCAAGAATCGAGTATTTATTTGAGATATTTACCCTATGTGTTAGGCGGTGGATAGTTCGTGATTCGAGTATGAGGATAATTGCTTGCTTGCTTTCGAGGTGAGTCTTCTCACTATACATATCTGTGTGACCGGAGGGTCTTCATAGAGATACTGGACTGGAGGATTCAACCTGAGCTATGGGACAAGAGGGTCCTTATTATTGACCGAAGGGTCTCATCTGTTATATTGTGATATGCGTTATTGTGCATATTGTCTTTGTGACTTGTGTTATTATGTTATTCAGTGTATATGTTGTTTATATGTGCGTATGCTAAGCTATATTATGCATTACGCTTTGTAATTATGCTATGCCTTGTGATTATGCTATGCTTTATGATTATGTTATGCTTTGCTGAGTTAGGACTGGAGGGTCCACCCGAGTTATGGGACCGGTTGGTCTCCACTGAGACACATTGACCGAAGGGTCTTATTTGAGATGTACGTGGTATTTTGTCGAACTCACTAAGCTTCATTCTTACCGTGTTATGTGATATGTGTTTCAAGTACTTCTAAGGATCACGGGAAGGCGCCGGTTTGATTGTACACACGAGACTGAGTTATATTTCAGAGGATCCTAGATTTTGTTATTATGGATATGTTTTTTGATAAATTGAGATTTTGGAGCTTTTGTGACTTATGTTAATGAGATTAAAGTGATTTTTAAATGAAATTTTTTCTAGGAAAATTCACAGTGTTACAAATACTAACCACATCATTTAAAAATAAAATATAATTGAAATAAGACCAGAATAATTATTGGAGTTATTCAAAATTTCCTAAAAGATAATATCTCTTATCCTAATAAATAAGTACCCTCTATAACACGTGGCATCTCTTCAATTCGTAAACTTTCAAAGTAAATTACCGATAATGCCCTTATGATATATCCCCAAAATTATGATCGTTTATTCCCCGAAATCACGCCTCCTTCGATTTCGCTTCTTGATTTTGGAAACTTGATATTGATTCAAAATTTAAATTTCTCAAGTCTGTGATGGAAAAATCGATAATTCGATTTCGATTTTTGACTTTGGAAACTAGATATTGAGTCAGAATTTAAAATTCTCAAATCTGTGATGGAAACATGGATTCCCTTTTATCTTTTACCCGAAATTGATTGCTCAAAGACGGTAGGCAACTTCACCATCATCTCTCTCAACCCAATCCAGGCTTTAAAAGTTCCAACAGGAAATTGATGCTTTGCAGGCGATATGAATATCGATCCATATGTTGAAGATGAACATACAATTTTTTTTGAGATATGTTATGGACTATTTAAAAATATTGCCTCTAGGAGGTATCTCTTATCTCCTTCTTTTCACTGTAACTAATTACATGTTTAATCTAAACAATCAATTTTAGACTTTATTAGGGTTGGCTTGCATATGTAAAAATAAATTGTTCATATTGCAGCTGAGTTGCCGGAGTCGAGGGTAGCTAATGACGTTGTCGGGTTGTACTTTACCAAATTTTGGTTAACCCTAATATTGTTTGGTAAGCATTAGTGACATTTCAATGTTATTGGTTTCGATTTTTATTAATATTGTTTGGTAAGCATTAGTGAAATTCCAATTTTATTGGTTTCATTTTTTACTATCCAAGATGTTCTTAATTTGGGTTTTGGTTCCACTTTTGTTTTTACTAAGATTCGGAAAAAGATGATGTTATCAATGATTCTAGAATCAATTGTTGTCCGACTGGGTATCCTCTTTTTACTTCTTTATTGTAATTCATGCATATAGTGGTTTTCAATGATGTTAAATTTCTAACCAGTTCCATTTCTTTAATTACTGATTGAGTTTTTTTGCAATAACTTGCTGCAAAATATTATAAGGTCCAACTAATCTTTTTCCATTTTCATTCAATGTCTTTTATTTTCTTATTTAATATTTTACCGTGTTTTTTTGTTTATAAGTACCTTAATAAAAATTTTGATTTGTAGGAATCCAATGAAATATTGACTATCACTTTTGTCATAAGGTCCTCATTTTCAATGTTTTCTTTCCAAGTTACATTTTCTCGCAGCTTCTCTTGGGTAGATTCTCTATATGATTGCAAAAGTCAACTGATTGCTCCTATTATTTAGGGTTCATGAAGCGGTCTTCAACAGACACATATAGTCGCAATTAGTGCAAGTTTTGACCAAAATTTATAGAAATTTGCTTTTATTGAATCTTAACATTTTTTCTTGGATTATCAAATTTTTTTTGTTTGTTAAAGTAAGAAAATGCTACATTTGTCTCCTATTCTGATCATCTGATTTTGGTAATTTCAATCCTAGTTTTGATTTGGATTTTTGATTCAAGAAATTGATTGATGGTGAATGGAATTTTCCGGGTTGTCACCCACACGAACAATTCAAGGATACTTTCTATACCAGGCACTCTTCTTTTTCTCTTTGTTATATGGGTTTTTAATTATTTCATTGGTGCTTTTGTTGATGCTTTGAGAAAAAGCTTTTTAAAAGGATCAAGGAAGTACGCAGATAGCAATGAATCAATGGGTAGAAAGAAAGATCTTAGAGACTTTTTAAACAAATGTTTTAAGGATAAAAGTTAAAGCTATGTGTGTTCTAATTTTTTCTCTGTTTATTTGAACCTTAATCTCACTTTCTATTTTAACAACATGCAAATTCAAGAAAGTTCTTTTCTTTTTGATCCAAAATCTCCAATATATGACTCTCTTTGCATCTTTGGCGCTATCTCTATCCAAATTTTGGTGCTTTGGGCCAAATATTCAATTGAACTTCATTCTATCATTATGTTACGATTAATTTTCAAGTTTTGGAAATTATAGGAGGGAATGAGCCTCTATGAGGAGAAAATCGATAGATCTCTAGATTTAAGCAAAGGTGAGCCTTCTTCCCAAATAGTTTATTTCAATTTCAAAGTTTAAAGTCGTGATAAATCAAGTGATGGAACTTTTTTAACATTTTTTTGGCAATTGTAATAATTTTTTTGTGGGATTCAAGATTGTAATTGTCTCTATTTTGGATGATCAACCTGCCCATATATCCTTGGAAAAAAGCGGACCTCAAAAAGATATATGTTATCGATCTTTGTTATTTATATATGTTTTTGTTTGATGAAATTGATAATTGTTGATGTAAGTATGGTTTCGTTATAAAGAATTAATCTTACATAAATCCAATTATAATATATTGGGGATAATAAAAATCTCCAAATTTTTGACTCCATTATTCTCTTGTACGTTAACATTGTCGGATTAGGGTAAAGATAGATTCAAATAGATACACGTGATTTTCTTTAAGAATGTTTTTTGACATAGGTCGTAATTTGATATTTTTGCAAGGTAAGTACATTTTTTATAAGCTAATTGCATTATGGTGATAACATATAGAGCACTTTCTAGTGGTAGGTATAAAGTCAATGTGTAAAATGTGGTTAAAATAAGAACAATGTGCATCATAACTATAATTTATGATCGACGTTATTTATTAGACTAAATTATAGAATTTCGATGAGGCTACTATGTGTGAGCAAATTTCTTTTTGGCTTAATGAGTTAAGACTTGACTAGGACATTATACCGACTAACTTAATGCATTAAGCGAAGAAACGTGGTGCAATGTATAAAGTATTCAAATGATATTTTGTTGGATTGTATTGGAAATGGTATTGAGATTGAAAAGGTTAAGCATGTTGTTATTCTATGAAGTTTGTTGATATTATAAATTAATTTTACGGAACTGGTTGATATATATTAGTATAAAAGTCACGTAAAAAGAAAAAAATGGAACAAGTTCTTATTACAACCTATTTCTACAAAGTTGGTTGCTATGTACTGTAAACATTAATGTCAAAAAATGACTAAATCTGAAAAATGACCAACAATGGAACAAGTTCTTATCCTAACCTATTTATACAAAATTGGTTGCTATTTATCATAAAATTTAGTATAAAAAACTACCAAATCTGCAAAAATGACAAAGAAATTAAACAAGTTCCTATCACAACCTATTTTTATAAAGTCGGTTGCTATTCTAGATTAACTTTAAAAGTAGGTTGCTATTTATAGTAAAGTTCCTATCATTTTGTGTCATGTGTCTTTGTGTTTTTGTGTGTGCCTGTCATATTATCCACTAGGTATAATACTCATGTATTACATAAGTTAACATATATATATATATATATATATATATATATATATATATATATATATATATATATATATATATATATATATATATAAAGGTGTAATATCCTGACTCCCAGATATAATTTTAAAGCTTTGTATTATTTTATTGAGGGAACTCGATGAGTTGGAGGCCCCAACTCGTCGTGTCGAAACTGGTTAGCCCGCGTGATTTATGACTTCTACTTGACGAGTTGGAGGACCCAAACTCGATGAGTAAGAACTATCCATGGAGTCCCTAATTTTTAGGGTTTGCACCCCATTTAAAGGACCTTAAGTCCTTTCCTCCAGCGTCATTACCATCTTTTGACAGCCAGAAGCAACCCTAATCGATCTAAACCCTATTCTTGAGTGTGTGAGAGGCTAAAGTGTGTTTTTAGAGCATTTGTTGAAGACACTTGAAGGTTAAGAGGCTTAAAACGGGAAGAAGCTTGTAGATCCAGGATCTACATCATATTGGTTTGTATTGAAGGTGTTGGTGTTTGGAGCCATATCTCTGGAGTTTGACATTCCAGTTCTGATCAACATTGTAAGGTGAGTTATCCTCACTATACTAATAGGGTCGAAGGCACCAATGCTAAACCTCTTCAAATTTGTATATGTGTTTGTTGCATGATGATATGCATAGTGACCTGTTAGGTCCGCTTCCTGGTATATAGGATGATGCTATGTTAGTGACCATTTTGGTCGGTATCCTGGTATATAGGATGATGATATGTTAGTGAACTGTTAGCTCAGTATCCTGGTATATAGGATGATGCTATGTTAGTGATTTGTTAGATATGTATGACTATCTGTATATGCTAGCTAGTGTATGATATTTATGTGCACATGATTGTTTGATTGTGGGTTGGGTTGAGGCGAACCTGCTTTGTGCTGAAGGCCAATATACCCAAGGCAGACCGGATAGAATGTGGACCGATTAGGGAATATCAGTTAGGCCGAATGCCCGTAGAATGGTCCAGATAGGTTGAAGGCCCGAGAGGGCGGACCAGATATGCCGAAGGTTTTGAGAGTGGCCTAGATAGATTGAAGGCCCGGTGAGTGTGGTCCAGTCATACTGTAGATTCTATATGCATGCCGTTTGTTTCTTATGATATGGTTATATTTATATGGCGTTGATATTTTGGGGGAACTCACTAAGCTTTAGGCTTAAAGTTGTTAATTATGTTTCAGGTACTTCTGACGATCACGGGAAGGCAAAGGCGTGATCGTGCACCTCCTTGTATTTTTATGATTTGATTCTAGGATACTGTGACATGAAACCATTTTGAAAACAAATTTTTAATAATTATTGGTTTTTGGATGATTTGAAAAGTTTTAAATTGGCCTGAATTTTATGGATGTTACAAGTTGGTATCAGAGCTGTGGTTTGAGTGAATTGGAGAAAACACTCGTGTGTATCCAGTCTCAAACTAATGACAAGAGTTTAAAATGATTATTTTCAAATGGTTTTCAAAATACTAAAGGAGGATGCAAGTGTACGATCAGTCGGAGCAAGTAAGTAGACGCCAAAATACCTTACGGATTATTTGATTATGTGACATTTTAGAACATCATGTGAGTACTAGGCTAGGGATCTTGAGGAATTGCATGATAGAAATTTCCTGATTATATGATGCTTGATAGCCTAGGGTTTTTCCTTGTATGAAATTGACATCATTATTATAGTTGCTTAGTGTATGCATCATAATTGTACATAATTAAGATCTTATTGCCTGAGAGTGTTTGGTTTTGCCTTATTTCCTATTCTTGTCTGATTAAGGGCTTAGGGTAGGATCATATATTCGAAAGTCTATAGGGTCCAGTGTTATGTATGATTAGTATACACGAGTGTTGCAAGGTTAGTGAAAGTTTCATGGATGAGTCGTGCAAGATCAGTCAGCCAGTTATGAGATATTTAGCCTTCCTCTAGGAGTGAGGATTGAGTGCTCGTTATGCTTACGTATATTATTAGGGCATTGTGATGATACTTGAGAGAAATATGGGTAGGGTGGAAAGTAGTATGGGCCCGTACTACTAAAAGCACACGACCCATACACATAGCAAGGAACTCATAACCCCTAGGGTTTAGTTGGGAGTTGGTCCTCGTTATTTATGTGGATTATATGATATCTTCCTGGTGTATTTTCTGTATGGTGGTTATGAGGAGATTCGAGACCGGATCTGGGTCAGGAGCAGAAGCTGGCAACTAGGATAGGCCAGCATTGACAGAGGATCGCGTTAGGGAGGTAATCCGGGAGGAGGTGGTTGAGATTGTCCGGGGTCAGATTCCAGAGATGTTTAGGTCTATCAAGACCACAAGGATGGAGTATTTTGATGACAGATACACAGCCATTGTTGAGACTGCGGCTGCTGCAGCCTCCACAGGCATGGCGGCTTCAGGTACGGGGTCATGATGGACTTTCCATTACCGCGACTTCGATAACACGAATCCCCGAATTTTGATGGGATGTTTCTTTATATGCTCATGTCCTGTTGACAAGAAGGACAGATGTGCCCTGAACTTGCAGAGGTCTGGGGAAAAGGAGGTGGAGGTTGATGACAGGGTCGTACACTGATGATCAGATAACTGCAGTTACTTGGAAGTAGTTCAGAGATATTTTCCACACTCGCTACATTCCACGGGTCGAGCGGGAGAGGTTAGCTCATGATTTGTTGGAGTTGAGATAGGATGCTGAGACGGTGATGGAGATCACCCATATATTCGATGAGAGGGCGATGTTCTACCTGGAGTTTGCTTCCAAGCAGGCTCGGAAGACACGTTATCTGAGCATGTTCAAGACTTACATCCGTCAGTTTGTTGCTACCCAGCGTTATGATACACTGCTGGAGTTACCGGAGGCCGCTAGGCAGCGTGAGTTTGAGACCGAGTTGTAGTAATGGGAGCAGAGGCAGGCCCCGATGCAGTCATAGTCGTCGCCAGAGCTATCTAAGACCACCGATTCTTGGTCGGGAGGCCAACATAGCCGCACTTGTGGCAAGTGCAAGAAGGGTCACTTGCAGGGTTGTAGAGCTGGTAGTACGTGCCTCAAATGCGGCAAGGAGGGGCACCTTGCGAAGGTATACCGACAACCAGCACCGGATCAAGATATGAGGATCTGCTACCACTACCATCAGGTTGGTTACGTGAAGACCAACTGTCCAGAGCTCACTACCAGGCCGATGCAGGCTCCAGTTCCAGCTACACTAAGGATTACTAACGGGAGTCAGTGTAGAGCAGGGCCCCCGGGGGCTCACGGACATGCCTTCCATCATACAGCCAAGGAGGCCAGAGCAACACTAGATGTAGTTGCTGGTATGTTTCTATCCTTTGTCTTACGGATTATATTTGTTTTTGCCTATATGTGCTCTACCATGTTAGGTACATTCTTAGTGAACTCCTTACATGCTTTGGTATTATTTGAATTGGGGGCGATTCATTCATTTGTCTCTCATTCATTCAGTAGGGAGTTTGATTTGTCAGTAGGAGAGCTAGAGTATCCGTTGCAAGTCTCTATTGCTAACGAACATGGGATTTCCACTTCTTCAGTCTATCAGGGTTGTATATTGGAGATCATTGAGGTATTTTTCCCGATAGACTTGATTCTGATTCCCATGGGGGATGTATGTGTGATTGTGGGTATGGACTGGCTTAGTCGCTTCGGTGCCATGATCGACTACGAGGGCCAGCGGGTGGTAGTTCAAACCCCAAGTAGGGGATAATTGGTCGTTTTCGGCGAGGACACGAAGTTCGACTCGGGTTCTGCTCAGCCACCAAGGCTCGACGATATATTCAACACGAGTGTGCGAGTTATCTAGCGTGTATGGTCAACACACGAGACAGGGATCAGCCCTCGGTTTTAGAGGTTCTAGTAGTCAGGGAGTTCGCTGACGTATTCCCGGAGGAGTTTCCTAGAGTGCCTCCAAAGAGGTAGGTTGAGTTTAGGATCGACCTAGTGCCAGGTTCGACCCCTATTGCCAAGGAGGCATACCGATTAGAATCACCAGAGATGCAAGAGCTGTCATCAAAGCTGAAGGAACTGTTGGGCAAGCATTTCATTCGTCCGAGCAGTTCTCTGTGGGGATCATTGATTCTCTTTGTCAGGAAGAAGGACGGTTCACACCGGATGTTCATTGACTACCAAGAGTTGAATAAGTTGATGGTGAAGAACCGTTATCCACTACCAAGGATAGAGGATCTATTCTATCAATTATAGGGAGCATCTTGGTTCTCTAAGATAGACTTGAGGTCCGAGTACCATCAGGTCAGGGTTAGGGAGGAGGATATGGAGAAGACCGCATCTAGAATTATTACAGACATTACGAGTTCATGGTGATGTCATTTGGGCTCACCAATGCGCCAACATTGTTTATGGACCTGATGAATTAGGTCTGTCGACCGATGCTCGATCGCTCGGTCACCGTCTTCAAAGATGATATCTTGGTGTACTCGAAGACCAGAGAGCAACACGATGAGCATCTCCGAGAGTTGATGGGAGGAGACAAGAGCAATTATATGCCAAGTTCTCAAAGTGTGAGTTTTGGTTGCAAGAGGATCAGCTCCCTGGACATCTCTATCCAAGATTTCAGTACCTCTCATTCATCTGATGAGGAAGGGGTGAGTTTCTGGTGGGGCCCTGAGCAGCAGAGGGCATTTGAGACACTCAGACAACGAATTTGCGAGGCTCCAGTCTTGACTTTCCCGGAGGGAGTTAAGGATTTTGTGGTATTCTGTGATGCATCTATCACCGGACTGGGAGTGGTACTCATGCAGAGAGGGCGGGTAATAGCGTATGCTTCACGGCAGCTGAAGCCGCACGAGATGTGATATCCCACACATGATCTGGAGTTGGGAGTGGTGGTATTCACTCTTAATATTTGGAGACACTATCTCTTTGGGGTACAATGTACCATATACATGGACCACAAGAGTTTGAGACACATCATGGACCAGCCGAACCTGAACATGAGACAGTGCAGGTGTTTGGATGTAGTTAAGGACTACGACTGTGAGATCCTTCACCATCCAGGTAAAGCGAACATGGTTGCGGATGCTTTGAGTCACAAGTCAGCTGGATCTTCTACTCCAGCGACATGTATGAGGATATTAGTAGACTCTCCACTTGTGGGCTTGATTAGAGAGGCCCAGGCTAAGAGTATACAACCAGAGAACTAGAAACTGGAGAGGATTAGGGGTCAGAACACTCGATTTGTGCAGGATAATCGGTGATTATTGACCCAATGCGGTCGGGAATGGGTTCCAATGTCTGGTGGGGTCAGATAGATGGTTTTGGAGGAGGCTCATAAATCCCACTTCTCTACTCACCCGGGGCCTCCAAGATGTACCGGGATTTGAGTTTGAGATATTGGTGGTTGTGCATGTAGCGAGAAATAGCTTGGTATGTTGAGAGGTTCTTGACCTACAGGATAGTCAAGGCCAAGCATTAGAGACCACATGGCAGGCTGCAACCTCTAAAGATTCCCAAGTGGAAATAGGAACAGATCACAACAAAGGGATTTGATGCTATATGGGTCATCGTGGATCGATTGACCAAGAGTGCCCATTTCTTGTCCATTCGGGGGAGCTCGTCGGCCGAGAAGCTGGACGGCGTGTATGTCCGTGAGATTGTTGCTTTCCATGGAGTTCTAGTCTCTATTGTTTCCGACCGTGATGTTAGGTTCACCTCCTGCTTCTGGCAGAAGTTCCATGAGCAGCTGAGCATGCAACTGCATTTTAGTACAACTTATTATCCGCAGACCGACAGCCAGAATGAGCAGACCATGCAGACCCTCGAGGACATGTTAAGGGCCTGTGTCATTGACTTTAGTGGGAGGTAGGATTCCCACCTACCCTTTGCAGAGTTCTCCTAGAAAAACTGATGGGTTTTAGCCATAAGAACTTTCCTATGTGCGCATGCAAAACCCTAATGCTTGGATCTAGGCTTTCTAATCAAACATGCTTTGAATCCAAGACTTCTAATGGCTAATTAGGTTAAATAACAACATTGAAACAGATCTAGAATCATACCTTTGAGTTCCTTGTTGATCTTGTTGTCTTGGAGCTTCTAGAGTCACAAATGTCACTCCTCTAATGGCTTACAAACACCAATAGCAAGCAAGATGATTTAGGAGAGAGGAGAGGGGAGGAATTCGGCCAGAGTATCTCTACTTTAGATGGTGTATTGTGATTACTCGAATTCCCTCACCCCTAGGGTCTATTTATACTTGTAGACTCCTTAAGGATTACAGCTTTAACCCTAATTGGATAACTTAGACTTTAAGTTCATCCATATCCTTTCCTTGATAACCCTATGGACGATTTTGGCTTATCCAAGCCCTGGAAATTGTCCATCCGATCTAGGATAAGGATTTATAGTCTAAAGTGTAACTATCAAACAATTGACAATTTATACCCCTTTATTTAATTAATCTCTTTAAGTCACCAAATTAATTCCAATTAATCTATGACTTATATTAATCAAATAACCATATATTATTCCTTATAATATTTACTCTCTCTTAACAAATCATCCATCAAGTTGCTATGGTGAAGGCAACCCAAAAGGACCATGCACAACCAGATCAAATACTTGCCTAATATAGTTGCAGCCTTAGACACTATTCCAACAGTCTCCCACTTGGATAAGTCTAGTAACTATACAAGTACAATTCGATTTGCAATCGTAGCTCTCAAAGACGCTGTCAACTCTGATCTAATCAATCTTGTCCTTTAGATAAGGGATCTTACAGTCCTCTGTTAGATATCATGCTGACAATCCTATGGAATGGTTAGTCAAGCATTTGATTTCTCGATCTCCGATTTATTTGACATAGAACTTAATCAAACACATCAATTCAGTTCTGACCGGGCCCGGCACATAAGTCAAATCAAATCATCGAGTGGCCAAGATATCTCTTCTACCCTCTTAGGATAAAATTTACAGATAAACTTCGACTTATATGCATTTACTTATTCATTAACCAACTATACACAACAATGCGTTTTATAACACCAAGTTACTGATGCGTTTTCGCATTATCAATGCATAATCAATTAACAAATAATAAATCATATATCTAGGTTTTTAAGACTATATGATATTATCGTCTTGCGATCACCTTTTATATCGTATTCCATAAAGTGATTCCAGCAAGCGCGAGTTTATTCCAATGCTCAAAACCAGTTCATAAGCACTCATGAACGTTGCAGCAACCCTTGCTATGTCTAACACCATTTAGACATTCTACACACCAATTCATGACAATCTTCATTCATATCTACTCCCAACATATGAACGATTGTGGACCATTTGAATCATTCGATTATTCCTAATAAACTCAATTATTCTGGAAGTCAAAACATGCAAAGTGAAACAATAGTTAAACAATTAACATGTGACAGTAACTTTACTCATAAATAAAACTCCTTTATTTAATCATCAAATGTTAATTACATTTATCTATTATACGTTTCTAACACTATCTAATCTATACTAATATCATCCTTCAGCCCAATACTCCTAGCATGCTGCAAGTGCTTAACCCTACTCAGTCCCTTCGTAAGCGGATCTGCTGGGTTATCTTCTGATGATATCCTCTTCACTACGAGTTGTCCTTCTTCTACACGATGTCTAATGAAGTGATATTTTCTGTCGATATGTCGAGATCTACCATGATCCCTCGGTTCCTTGGTCAAGGCAACCGCACCTTCGTTATCACAGAAAATCTCCATGGGCTCCTTTATGGCCGGCACAACTCCAAGATCACCAATGAAGTTCTTTAGCCATATTGCCTCCTTCGACGCTTCGCTCGCTGCAATGTACTCTGATTCGCACGTTGAATCAGCTATGGTTTCTTGCTTGGAACTCTTCCATGTCACTGCTCCTCCATTTAGGGTAAAGACCCAGCCTGACTGCGAACGATAGTTGTCCCTGTCGGTCTGAAAGCTGGCGTCACTATACCCTCGCACCTTCAAGTCATCACTCCCTCCGAGGACTAAGAACCATTCTTTCATCCTCCAAAGGTACTTAAGGATGTTCTTCACCGCAATCCAATGTGCTTTGCTAGGGTTCCCTTGATATCTGCTAACCATGCTCAAAGCGAAGGCTACATCAGGGCGAGTACAAGTCATAGCGTACATGATTGAGCCAACTGCGGAAGCGTATGGTACTCGGCTCATTTCTGCTATCTCAGCTTCGGTACTCGGACTTTGAGTCTTACTCAACTTGGCATTTCCTTGTATCGGTAATTCTCCCTTCTTTGAGTTTTCCATACTAAAACGTTTTAGTACCTTCTCTAAGTAAGTATTCTGACTAAGTCCAATTAGTCTCTTACTTCTTTCTCTTACTATCCTTATTCCCAAAATGTAAGAAGCCTCTCCGAGGTCCTTCATAGCGAAACACTTCCTGAGCCAGGACTTGACCTCCTGCAGAGTCGGGATGTCGTTCCCTATGAGTAATATGTCATCGACATATAGAACGAGGAAGCTTACTATACTCCCACTAGCTTTGACATATACACAAGATTCGTCTTCGCTTCGTACAAATCCAAACTCTTTGACTTTCTCATCGAAGCAAAGATTCCATCTGCGAGACGCTTGCTTAAGTCCATAAATGGACTTCTCAAGCTTACACACTCTATTCGGATGCTTCGGATCCACAAACCCCTCTGACTGAGCCATGTAAACATCCTCAGCCAACTTTCCGTTAAGGAAAGCGGTCTTGACATCCATTTGCCAAATCTCATAATCATGAAATGCGGCAATTGCTAGCATCACTCTAATAGATTTAATCTTCGCAACTGGTGAGAAGGTCTCATCATAGTCAACTCCGGGAGTTTGAGTAAAGCCCTTCACGACCAATCGCGCCTTATATGTGTGTACATTCCCATCCACGTTGGTCTTCTTTTTGAAGATCCATTTGCACCCAATGGTCTTACGTTCGGGCACATAATCAACCAAATTCCAAACTTCATTATCGTACATGGATTGGATCTCGCTATCCATTGCCTCTTTCCATTTCGCAGACTCCGGGCCTGCCATGGCTTCCTTATAGCTATTAGGTTCATCAAGATTTACTAGTGTATCATCACTAATATACGTGTCCCCTTCGGTAGTAATATGAAAACCATAAAACTGGGGATGAACTCTAACTCTATCGGAACGTCTAAGAGGTAAGGATTCGTCAATCGGTTCAACCGGAGTTTCCTCCTCGGGTTGAATGCCAGTAGTAGAGGTTCCTTCATCTATTGACTCTTGAATCTCTTCAAGTTCGATTTGCCTCCCACTGTCTCCTTGGCTTATGAGTTCTCGCTCTCGGAAAACTCCTCTCCTCGCAACAAAGACAACATTGTCTTTCGGTCTATAGAAGAGATATCCAAAGGATGTTTGCGGGTAGCCGATGAAAATACATCGCTCACTTCGAGGTTCAAGCTTGTCGTGAGTATCTCGTCTTACGAAAGCCTCGTAACCCCAAACCTTGATATGTGCCAACGAGGGAGCTTTCCCCGTCCACATCTCGTGAGGTGTTTTGGCAACCTTCTTAGTAGGGACTCGGTTAAGGATATGGGCGGCAGTCTCTAAGGCATACCCCCAAAAGAAGATAGGTAGTGAAGCACGACTCATCATAGAGCGAACCATATCCAATAAGGTCCGATTACGCCTTTCTGCCACACCATTCAACTGCGGTGTCCTAGGAGGCGTCAATTGCGAAACTATTCCACACTCCTTGAGATAATCGTGGAATTCAAGACTTAGGTACTCTCCTCCTCGATCGGATCGAAGCATCTTGATTTTCCTGCCCAATTGATTCTCCACTTCATTCTTGAACTCTTTGAACTTTTCAAAGGTGTCTGGCTTTTGCTTGATTAAGTAGATATACCCATATCTACTATAGACATCGGTAAAAGTCACCTAGAAGCGGTTCCCATCCTTCGTGGTTGATCTAAAGGGTCCACATACATCGGTATGTATTAGGTCCAATAGCCCCTCACCCCTTTCACAAGTACTCGTGAAGGGTGACTTAGTCATCTTTCCAAGCAAACAAGACTCGCATGTGTCATCTTCTCTAAGGTCGAATGACTCCAACACTCCATCCTTTTGGAGTTGTGCTATGCGTTTCTTGTTGACATGTCCAAGACGACAATGCCACAAGGATGCTTTATCCATACTAGTGGAAGAATCAATATTCAAAACATCATTTCCTAAGTTATCAACAATCATAACAGTTTCATATATTCCATTACATGGTATAGCTTCAAAGTAAAAGACACCATTTAGATAAACCAAAATAGAACCATTCTCATTATTAAAAGAAAATCTAAATCCTTGTCTATATAAACCATGAAATGAAATGATGTTTCTAGCCATTTCTGGCGAATAGCAACAATTGTTCAAATCTAAAACCAAACTATTCCTAAGCACTAAAGAATACACTCCAATCTTGGTCACAGGCGACAATCTTCTGTTCCCCATGATTAGATTGATCCTTCCTTGCTCTACATCCCTACTTCTTCTTAGTCCCTGCACATTAGAACAAATGTGATAACCACAACCGGTATCAAGAACCCAAGAAATAGCATGATTAGAATCGTTAGATTTGATTGTGTATATACCTGCGAAAGATGGCTTGATCTTTCCTTCCTTGATCGCTTGCAGGTAATCCGGGCAGCTTCTCTTCCAATGTCCTATCTTGTGGCAGTGGTGGCACTCTGCCTCCTTTGGGTTGGAGCAGGGCTTAGCGGGATCAACTTTGGTCCCACTAGAAGAGGCACCATCTCGGGCTTTCACCTTGCGATAGTTATTCGATGAAGATTTCCTCTTCTTTCCCTTCCCTTGACCAATAGCCAAGACAGGAGCAGCGGACGGATTGGGAGTTGGTGCAACAGACTTGTCCTTGAAGTTGCTCTCAGCGACCCTCAAGAGACCTTCGAGTTTGCTTAGGGTGACCTCTTCTTTGTTCATGTGGTAGGTCATCCTAAATTGGTTGTACATTGGAGGCAAAGAGTGAAGCACCATGTCGATCGCCAAGTCTTCACCGAAGTCAACATTTAACTTGCGAAGGCGGTCGACATACCTTTGCATCTTTTGCAGGTGCACGGTAAGAGATTCTCCATGACCCATCTTAGCGGAGATCATGTTAGTGAAAATCTCATAACGCTCTTGTCTCGCGTTTTGGTGGTATCTCTTCAACAAGTCTTGATGCATCTCGTATGGATACATGTCCTCGTAGGACTTTTGGAATTCGGAGTTCATGGTGGCGATCATGATGCAATGTACCTTCGTTGCATCTCGCTCATGAGTTTCAAAGGCGGTGATTTCTTCGGGAGTAGCAACTTCGGGGTTGATTTTCTCGAGCTTCTCATCGAGGACATACTCTTTATCCTCATAGCGAGCAATGGTGCGAATGTATCTTATCCATTCGCTAAAGTTCGATCCATCGAAGGTGACCTTTTGGCAAAGGCTCATCAACGTGAAAGAACTAGCAGCAGCGTTGTTTGCGTTCGACATCTTCAATTAGAAAAGGACAAAGATAGATTAGAATAAGAATCCCTAATTATCACCCAATAAGAAAAATTAGGGCTAGGATCCAACAATAACATTTACATACTAGAAAAGGGATGCCGTAATCTAACATGCAAATAAATTGAAGGTAAGTGAATGACGATTCACTAATTCTCCATTACAAAACTTAAACTATTAGTCCTAAGTGTTTTTGAGAATTCCTAGGTTCGGATGAGATTCATTGAACTATTCAATGGCATGTTTAAATCTCGATATGCCCCTCTCGTTTGTGACTGGGATGCCGAGGATCACAAAGCGGGTGTGAATTACCATGCAAATTCACATGGTTCCTTCATTGTAACGATCACCTATTCGATGTGCCGGTAAACCACACACGCTCCATCGAACTATGATAAACAATGAATCACCCTTTGCCACCTTCGCTTAGAACCAATTAGTGTGCCGGTAAACCACACACACTCCACTAACTTCTTAGCAAGGTGCAAAGTGTAATTTCATGGGATTGCATCAATTCACTTTTCCTAAAGTAACTAAGATTGGGAAATTTTTAAAACGTGTAGTTACTTTGTATTTCTTATTATACTTTTAATGAGAAGATGAGGTTGCCCTATCCTACCTGTTCGGCTAACGACCCTCCACCAATCAAGCAAGCGGTGGGTGTGAGTGTGCACCCATTAAGCGCCATTTTATAGGTCGCAACCTTATACCCACCTTATAGATCGGCTTCGTGAATGAGGCCTACTAACGGTAAGACTAGCATTTAGTTATACATATATATATTATTCTAGTAATATCATATTAGTATAGGGTTGTATTTTAAAACTTTTTAAAATCTAGGGTTTGAAATTTAAGTTGTCTAAATTAAAACTTTTAATCACAAATATAAATTTCAAAACTTTAGGGTAGGTTTTAAACATTTAAAACATGGAGGATCAAATAACAAATAATTCCAATTAACAATTAATATCCTAATTATCTTTATTTGATTTATCCAAGATTTCTTTTAAGATAATTATCAAAATAATTAATCATTTATCACATAAGGAAATTAAATATTTTATTAGATGATAAATATCTTTAATTAGATCAAGATAATAGTCATATATATCAAAAAATCGGATTAGGGTTGATCTAATATGATTAAGGTAAGTTTCCATAAGATAAACATGAAAAAATCCCGGTTTTGCCTAATCCAGACGCCCGGACTCGCCGAGTACAGGCCTACTCGCCGAGTACATGACTCATAAACCCAAAATCGAATTTTGCAGGTTCGTTTCAGTTAATCAAGCAACAATTTAAAGAAAACCAAGCTAGGCTCTGATACCACTGATGGGTTTTAGCCATAAGAACTTTCCTATGTGCGCATGCAAAACCCTAATGCTTGGATCTAGGCTTTCTAATCAAACATGCTTTGAATCCAAGACTTCTAATGGCTAATTAGGTTAAATAACAACATTGAAACAGATCTAGAATCATACCTTTGAGTTCCTTGTTGATCTTGTTGTCTTTGAGCTTCTAGAGTCACAAATGTCACTCCTCTAATGGCTTACAAACACCAATAGCAAGCAAGATGATTTAGGAGAGAGGAGAGGGGAGGAATTTGGCCAGAGTATCTCTACTTTAGATGGTGTATTGTGATTACTCGAATTCCCTCACCCCTAGGGTCTATTTATACTTGTAGACTCCTTAAGGATTACAGCTTTAACCCTAATTGGATAACTTAGACTTTAAGTTGATCCATATCCTTTCCTTGATAACCCTATGGACGATTTTGGCTTATCCAAGCCCTAGAAATCGTCCATCCTATCTAGGATAAGGATTTATAGTCTAAAGTGTAACTATCAAACAATTGACAGTTTATACCCCTTTATTTAATTAATCTCTTTAAGTCACCAAATTAATTCCAATTAATCTATGACTTATATTAATCAAATAACCATATATTATTCCTTATAATATTTACTCTCTCTTAACAAATCATCCATCAAGTTGCTATGGTGAAGGCAACCCAAAAGGACCATGCACAACCGTATCAAATACTTGCCTAATATAGTTGCAGCCTTAGACACTATTCCAACAAAAACAACTATCACTCCAACACTGGTGCTCCACCTTTCGAGCTGTTGTATGGGTGGAGATGCCAAACCTCGGTCTGTTAGGGTGAGGTTGGCCACAGAGTGATGGGTCGAACCGAGGTAGTTCTATAGACTACCAAGAAGATTTATAGATTAGGAAGCGATTGCAGACTGCCCAGAGTCGGCAGAAGAGTTATGCCGACTGACGCTGATCAGAGTTGGAGTTCCAAGTCGACGACATCGTATTACTGAAGGTCTCACCCTGGAAGGGTGTGATCCGCTTCAGTAAGAGGGAAAATTGGGCCCTCGATACATTGGACCATTCATGATCATTGCCAGGGTTGGAAAGTGGCATATAGACTAGACCTCCCGAAGGAGCTTAGTCAGATCCATAACAGTTTCGATGTTTCACAATTGCGGAAGTGCATACTAGATGAAGAGGTGGTGGTATCCTTGGATGATATACAGGTCGACGAACGCCTGAATTACGTGGAAAGGCCAGTATCCGTTCTGGAGAGGAAAGTGAAGGTTCTACGAAACAAGGAATTACCTTTGGTAAAGGTACAATGGAAACATCGAAGGGGATCTGAGTGGAATTCGGAACTGGAGATAGAGATGTGGGAGCACTGTCCGGAGTTGTTTGCCTAGGCAGACTTCGAGGATGATGTCTAGTTCAAGTGGGGGATAATTATAACATCCTGACTCCCATATATAATTTCTAAAGCTTTGTATTATTTTGTTGACGGAACTCGACAAGTTGGAGGACCCCAACTCGACGAGTAGGGACTGTGCATGCGAACCCTAATTTTTAGGGTTTGCACCCTATTTAAAGGACCTTAAATCCTTTACTCCAGCCTCCTTACCACCTTTTGATAGCCCTAAGCAACCCTAATCGATCTCAACCCTATTCTTGAGTGTGTATATGTGAGTGGCTAAAGTGTGTTTTTGGTGCATTTGTTGAAGAAACATGAATATTAAGAGGCTTGGAACGGGAAGAAGCTTGTAGATTCAGTATCTACATCATATTGGCTTGTATTTGAAGGTGTTGGTGTTTGGAGCCATATTGTGACACCCCTAAGCCAGAAGAGAAGAAATGTTTGGGGGCTGATGACATCATGTACAATATCATTACAACAAGTATAATAGTGATCAAAGTAAAAACAGCCATGACAAATATAATTTAAAAGTTTACATCATCTCATGAGTTACATGTTTCCAAATAAATTACAATATGATGACAAAATGAGTTATTAACTAACGCCTTAGCATCCCATCCTCAAAATCTAGTGGTTACATGTTTTAGTGATTTCCTGAGAATAGAAGTTGTTTGAAAAAGCGTCGACAATTAAGTTGGTGAGTTCATAAACGTTTTGTATGAGAAAATGTGTCGTTTTTCCTTGTGAAGTGATAGAGTGTATTTTCCAGAAAATCCGATATTTTCTTTTAAAACGAATAGTAGTCTTAGAAACCTTAACACCAATATGTATAAGGTTTCTATGCTTAACATTTGTAATATGTAGTTTTACTTTACATAAAACCATTTAAGTATATATTTCCTGAAACGCCCGTTGTACTGTGAAAATAGCGTAAAGTAGCTTTATCTAATTAAAACCAGTTAAATGATTGTTAGCCTCATAAACCAAATGTATTGTTAATACCCAATGTGAGTTATTATAACCATGATAGTGACTTGTTGGCCTGTGACGTTGTTCTTCAAGCATCGGAATGTTTTGACATTTATCACCCACACGTGCCGGTCTAACTATAGCTAACGGTTTAGGTGCGGGATTGTCAGTCCCGTATAGATCTATACACAAGAATCATGCTATCCCTACAAGAGATTCTTGTTTATAATACAACACTTAAGTTATGTACTCCTACCTATCCTGAACCATCTGATGAATTCCACGATAGTGACACCCGTGATCTTGAGGGTACAACCGTCACTCCGCACATTCAGTGGCCTTCCCAAGGCAACTAAAACCAACTCCTAGGACCTTCCAAACCGACAAGGAATCAATCTTTACTTTCATGTCAAGAACTACTTCTGTTATTCTGAGATCTGAGTTCTATAGCGGTCAATCTCCCAGACGGACCACCTATGCTCCTACAACTACCATGCCAAGACCTCACCGAGCAACTGACTACATGTACACTCCCTAATACCAATTATCTCAATGTTATCACCAGAACAAAATCCCTGTCCATAACTAGCTTTAGAATACTAATACTTGACAGAAGGCTCAGATAATCCTTCGAGTAGATGATTCATCCCCGAAACGGTTAGACTTATACGAGAGCTGCGCAACAGGGTCAAACCCTTTATTTTGATATTATTCAATCCATTTGTAAGTGACTTAGTAACTTCGTTTGGTGAGTTAATCCTCATACAAGATTCCTCACATTACCCCTTCTATCCGTACATCATGTTGTCTCTTATCGACCTTTCAGATGAACCGAGACTACCCTGCTCCCAACTGATCTGTCATCACTTGCAATACCAAACTCCCACCGGGTACTAAACCCAAGCACAATCTCTCGGTCACTCCCAGCTAATTCTGAAGAAAACTTTGTCTATCAAAACTACTCTATCCTCATAGCCACTCATGGCTCTAGCATTCCTATTGATCCTCCCAATCATACTGTCTGACTACTTATTGCTAGCAAATCTACTACATAAGGTGACTTCTATCAGAACTGTTGTATTCTTACATCACACCTGGTCTCCAAAAACCTACCACTTTCCGAATCCAATCATAATGTGGCCTACTCAAATCTGTACGGCTATCCCGCCCTGGTTAAAACCCTTTAAATAAATATGTGAACAAGTCACGCATTGCCACATTCTCACTATTGAATAAGGACCAACGAATGCTACAGGCCACCCTGTAGTCTTACTATACTGGATATACCAACGGCTAGCTAACGAACACTACGGGCCACCCCACAGTCTTATTATACCCATGTACCAATGGCTAACTAACAAATGCTACAGGCCACCCTGCAGTCTTACTATACCCACATACCAACGGCTAACTAAAAAATGCTACGGGCCACCCCGCAGTCTTTCAACATTTCTACTCTTTCTACCAACTAGTGAATGCTACGGGGCCACCCCATAGTCTTACAACACTTCTATGCTATTTTCCAACTAATGTTACACGCCACCCCATAGTATTACCACATTTATCATACTATCTGACCACTGGTGAATGCTACGACTATCTCGCAGTCTTACAACACCTTCCACACTGACCGGCTACTATTGAATGCTACTGCTAACCCACATTATTACAACACTTTCCACACTAACTGGCTTCTAGTGAGGGTTATGTCTAACCCGCGAACTTACAACACTTTCTAAAGTCTAGCATATGCACATGACCTAATGATCCAGCTGAACTCCTGTCCGGACTGAAATTCTCCACCGCATTTCCTGCAATATGTTATCAAACATTCCGAGGACGCAATCTCATCGTTGGCAAGTTTTCCTGAACTTCCAATTCACACTACACCCAATTCATACAACTGATGGATCCATTCTTCTTCTTGACAAGGTTTCAAAACTTATCCTAGTTTCACAACCGCTTCTGCTTCTGAAACCATGGGCGATACTACCCCACTCAGATTCTACTAAGTCTTCATGGTACTTGATAACTGAAGGGTTCCCATTCCTTCGCTCTTACGGACTAGACGCCCCAACTACCAATGCTTAACCTGACTAGTGATCTATTACTAGCCCAATTCCAAAGGTCGTATAATTATTGAATACTACATGAATGATTTCTGAACCCCCCTCCCCACCGATGATCACATACGTTCAATCTGACATCTCACTCAAACCTTGGATTACAACTAACTGATGTTCGAGGAAACTTCCTTAGTGACAAACCCCTTCCCATGATGCCTCCAAAGGTCATTCCACACACAAAGACTGAAACCACTGAATCCTGACGATGTTGGATAACCACCCCGCGAACCCTGACTACTGACCTTCACTTGGTGCTTCTGAACCGATCTCGGCTGTGGCCAAGATAACACTGAATACCACCAAACCAGAAAAGGACGAATGAACTTACATTGGCTACTCATAATTCCTTGTAGGCAGTTGGCATAAGACATTTTGATGAAAATTACAACCCAAATACAAGCAGAGAGATAACCCATGCATACACTTACCTGAAACCGGTATATGGAACAATCACAATACATGTAGAACCAAAAAGTAAATGGTAACTAAAACATACCTGCATCAGTTCCTGTTGTTGTCCTGATTACTCTTGCATGTTACTGCAACGTCTAACTCCTCTCTGTTGGGGCTCCTTCCCTATCCTCTCATCCTTCTATGATCCTCAAAGTGTCTGGAACAAACGTGCTTACTGCTCCTCCCCTTATTGTCGGGCAATTGGCCTTCTTGTAGCCCACATGATCGCAGTGAAAACATAATGGGCTTGCCCCCTGTGGGCATTTCCTGCTGACGAGACCATCCCTACCATACTTGTAGTAGCCTAAACCCCTGGAATGATAAACTCCCTCGTGCAGCTGCTCGCATGCTCCATACTGAATTCAGTCCTGCCGGCCTACCAATCATTGATCTGTAGTCTTGGGCCTCTTATCGTAACCCTCCAATGTATAGGCCTGATCTGATCTACTCTTCTTAATGTGCTCCAAATCAATCTCCCGCTCTCGGACTCTAGAGATCATATCGTTCAGGGTCTCGCACCCTAAAATACTCACGAACTTCCTAATGTCATCTCGCAGCATCGCATGGTACCTCACTTTCTTCATCTCCTCATTTGCTACATACTGGGGAGCCAATAACACCCTCTCCTGGAACTTGGCAGTGATCTCTACCAAAGTATCAGTAGTCTGGCAGAGATCCAGAAACTCTCGCGCCAGCTGCTGCAGCTCAATTGTCGGTGCGAACTCGGCTCGAAACCTGAAGTCATCCCATGACATCGCATCAACCACATCATCACCCAACTCACTACTGATCTATTCCCACCAGTCACGTGCCCAATCCTTCAACAGTCAGGAAGCATATCTGACCTTCGCCTCCTCAGGGCAGAAACTCATCCTGAACGCGTTCGCTATATCTGCTAACCACCTCCTACTAACAATGGGGTCCCTCTTATCATGGAACACAAGAGCTCCACAAGCACGGAACTCACAGCAGTCAGTGTGCGGGCTCTAGTGATAGCCTCAACCTCTGTACGGAATGCGGCCAAGAGCTCATCTACTATCTCTGAAATAGAGGGAGAAACCTCTGATGAAATAAAATCTCGCAACTGCTCGCTAATCCGCTCAACATCTGTACCTGAGCAAGAACCCAAACCTGTACCATCTCCTTGAGAGCTCATCTCCAATCTGAAATACAACATTCCAACGGTCAAACATAACCAATGGTCCTTTCCCCATAACATTCTTAGATTCTCCAAGACTCTCACCGATTCGAGTATAGATCCTGTGTTTTCAGTAGTACGGGCCTAATACTACATTCCACACCTATCCATACTTTCCTCAGCAATTATCCCGAATCCTCCAAGTCACTTTCTCAAACCATTATACCAGTACTCACTGAACCATACTACTAACCCTCAGAAGCATATCCTCGGCTTTCCTAGGTTCCCGAACCCACCCCGTCCTCAGCTGCTGAAAATCTCTTTGTGATGCCAATTAACCACCACACGAATACCATCACGTGTGATGAGGCTCAAATAATCCTTCGAGTAAAGGATTCATCCCTACAACGGTTGGACTCAGGCGAGAGCTACGTAATAGGGTCAAATCCAGCACTCTGAATTTATTCACCCTGGTCCTATGTGACTTAAGCGTATTCATCTAGTAGTTAACTCCCATCACTCGAAGTCCCACAAAGCATAAAGCAATTAGCACTCTGAAATTATTCACCCTGTGTATGCTGAGCGTCCTCAGTTTGAGTTGACCATTTTGACCGTTAATCGTTGGATTTTTGACCAAGTTTGACTTTGAGACTTTTGGAGTATTTTGGATTAAACATATGTAATTGGGTCCTGGTTTATTATATAGGATAGCGCTAGAGCCGGTGTGTGTAGCAGAGATGTATGCAGTTATCCTTTTGACTGTGAGGTGAGTTCTCTCACTATACCAGCAGGTCTAAAGCACCAAGGTTGGCCTATCTATTTTATGTGTCCTAGGATGTAGTATTTCAATGATAATTCTATGTGTGATTTTTCTGTGTATATGTCGACATATGGATGGTTGGGTTGAGGTCACTTGCCAACACACCCGGTATGGTTGGGTTGAGAATGGAGGTCAACAAACCCAATATGTTAAGGTCGATGCCTTATTCCAACAAACCTGGATTTTTAGGTTGAGCTGTAACATCCCAAAATTCAAGACCAAAAATTTCATTTTTGTTTAATTAAAACCAATTAGTAACTTTGCGCAAAACATTGAAAAGCATTCTAAACAAACAATTATTAGAGTTTTAATCCCAAAGATCATATAGTGCGGAAAACATAGTGTGATGCGATGCGATCCCCCTGAGCTCCTTCATTTGAAAACATAAGTACCTGAAACAAAACCTAAAAGTCGTAAGCATCAAGCTTAGTGAGTTCTCCAGATACCACATATCATACATATCAACTGATCCATACATGCCATACATAACCATAATCCATGCATATATGATAACCAAATAAAGTACTATGTGCCGCACATAGCCTTTCCATTATGCCACGAGCCGCCACATGGTCTTTCTTGCCAAACCGGGGACCATCCCTTGGGTCTTACAGACAAGTGCCAAGAGCCAACTCCTCGTCTTCCATGCAAGCATCACAAAGAAAACTAGCATACATACTACTCTACTTGGCTAATCAGCATACAATGCGCTAGGAGCCACCTCCTAGTCTTTCATATATAATAGCATATAGTGTGCCAGGAGCCACCTCCTAGTCTTTCATACATATTGCCTAGAGTTAACCCCCGGGTCTTCTATCATACCAAATTACATATTGTGTGCCAGGAGCCACCTCCTAGTATTTCATGAATAATGCCAAGGGCTAACCCCGGGTCTTCCTATCATACATACACTAAATGGGATGGCATTGGTGCCTTAGACCCATAAAAACAGTGAGGAGACTCACCTCACACTGCTGAAGTCTCGTAGATAAACCTCTTACTGCTAACTGGTAATTCCTTGAACTACGTATCCTTCAGATCCCCGAGCTATCAATGCCAAAATAGCACTTAGAACAAAATACTCTCAAAATTCAAGCTAGGCCATCCTTTATCAAAGTCAAAGTCAATGGTCAAAGTTAACGCTCCAAGTTGACCTATCAACTCGCCGAGTTCTAAAACTCAGAATTATGAATTTGCGACGTCGATTCAGCCCCTGACTCGTCGAGTTCCCTAGCTACTCATGGTCACGATCTATTGCATTAACTCATCTTTTCATTCCTCAGACTCGTCGAGTTCTACCATAACAGGATCGGGACAACCCACCTCGACTCATCGAGTTCCTCCCTAGACTCACAGAGTCCTTAGTCTATTGGGCTATCTTAATGAATTAAGCCACAATTCCACAAATCCAAGGTCCAAACTTCAAACACACTTTGGAAATGACCTTAGAAGGGTAATGTTTCCATCTTTACCCATTAATACCCTTATTTATGGGTTTTCACTCAAACCCTAACTCTTAAGGGCATAGATTTTGGTCCACAAGCCACCCATACTCCAAACTAATGCATCCAAACATAGATCTAGGCCCAAAAAATTTCCTAAACATCCAAAGATCCTGCCTTTCTCCCTCCATGTATGGCCTTTTGAGCTAAATAGGCCAAAAGAACACTCTATTGGGAAGCCCACTAAGCTTTAACTTACAGTTTGGATTTCAATATTTCAGGTACTTCGAATGAGCAGGGAAAAGTGAAGGCGTGATCGTACACATCATCATGCAGTTATGTCGATTGATACTCTGACTCAATACTTCGACTTATTATGATTTGTAAACAATGTTTTCATAACTTACGAATTTATGGAATTGTGTTTTAAAAATGAAATTTTACTCTGATTTTTGGGACGTTACAAGTTAGTATAGGAGCCCAGGTTTGAGTGAACTGTATGTGCATTTGTGTAATTCCAGACTCAAACTAAGGATCTATAAAAATATTTTAAAATTGTTTTTAAAATATCCTACAAGAAGGATGCGATGTGTACAATCGATCGGAGCTTAAGGAAAGTTCCCTAGAATAACTAATCATGTTATGTATATATGTTGATATGTTATGTGATAGAACTGCATGCTAGAATATAGGCTAAGGATCCTCAGGAATCGCATGATATAATTTCCCGATACATGATGCCTTATGCCCTAGGAGATTGCCTTGAATTGCTTATCTTGAATCGACACTTTTGTTGCTATTAGCTGAGTATATGCACTATAATTGTACATAGTTAGGGTTTTATAGCCTTAGAATTCTTGATTTAGCCTTACTTCCTGTTCCTTATTTGGTTGTGGGCTTAGGGTAGAATCACTTATTCGACTGTCTATCAGATCCGGTGCTATATACTATTAGCATATACGAGGTGACTGCAACATTACTGGAGGTTTTATGGGTTGTGAATGATATTTGTAGAGTCCAAGTGGAACTAGGAGGTTTTTCACTCTTACGAGTGTGTTTTAGGGTGTGTGTACACCAAGCATGGAGGGCCTAGTGGCCCAAGGGCTTTGTGGCGACTATTGAGACAAATACGGGTAGGTGTGGAAAGTAGAATGGGCTCGTACTACTAAAAGCACAAGACCTGTATGCATGTCAAGGAAACCACAAGACCCGTAGTTTAAGATAGTTAAGTTTTAGGGTGTTGCTCTGCTGGTAATTTGATGAATTTATGTTTATTTTTTAGAATGATGGTTACTAGACGTTTGGGATCCAGACCTAGTGGTTCAGGAGATGATGAGCCAGCAATGTTGATTGTGCTTGATGATGAGATTTGTGAGTTGATCGTTGTTGAGGTAGTTACAACTATGTAGGGTGATACCTCTGAGATGTTTGGGTTGGTAAACACCGCTATGACTGAGCTCTTTAATGAGCGTTACGCTGGCTGTCACTATTGCAACCACTACAACCATCACTGCCATTGGGGGAGAGTAGTAGGATCTTTCCAGTATCAAGACTTTAGTAACACAAAGCCCCCTGATTTTGATGGGTTCAAGGATCCAATTGTGGTGATGAGATGGTTGGCAGATGTGGAGGGATGTTTCTTCACGTGTTTTTGTTCGTAAGCACAGAAGGTCAGGTGCGCCCTGAACCTTCTATGCATGGGGGGTGAAGGACTGGTGGAAGCTTGTGATAGGTTCTTACTCACCTGCGGATAAGGCTGCAATGACTTGAGATAGTTTACCAAGATGTTCCCTACACAGTATGTGCCTTTGGTAGAGAGTGAGTGTTTGTCCTATGAGTATCTGCCACTCAAACAAACTACGGAATCGATGATAGAGATATCCAAGATTTCCAAAGAGAGGGCACTTTTCTGCCATGAATATGCTTCTTCCAAGTAGGTTTAGGTGTTTCGATATCTAAGCATGCTCAAGACTAGGATATGATAGTTTATGTCTAGACAGAAGTACTAGACTAGTTCAGAATTGTAGTATGCCGCTCGGAGGAGACAAATTAAGATTAATACTTAGGATAGGGAACAGTGCAGGCTCCAATTCAGTCGCAGCCAGGGACGAAGTGGTTCCAGCCCGCATATTCATGCTCTAGAGGATAGAAGGGCTGCAGTTGTGGTAGGTTCGGGAAGACATATGAGGGAGCTTGTTGAACAACATCAGGATGCAATAACTATGGCATATAGGGCCATTTTGTGAAGGATTAGCGACAACTGCAATAGCAGACCCCCTCACCGAGTGCACGTATTTGTTACCATTACAATTAGGTAGGCCATGAAAAGGCCCAATGCCTTATACTTGCTGCAAGGCCTGTGTAGGCATCGACCCCTGACTAATCTTCATACCACAGATAGGCATCAGGGGAGGGCTGAGGGCCTGAAAGCCAGAGTACGAGATTTTCAGATGATGGTTGAGGAGGCCAGAGCGACGCTGGACGTCATTGTTGGGATGTATTTATTTATGTTTCTGTCTGATTATTTTACTTTATGCTTATGATTCATATGTCAGTTAGGTACTTTTCTTATGAACTCTTTACCTGCGTTAGTGGTATTTGACTCGGGTGTGATTCGGTCATTTGTATCCTTGGCCTTTAGTATGAGCTTTGGCATTCATCTTGATGCATTAGAGCATCCTATGCGGATTTCTGTTGCCAACTAGGACAGATTCCCTGTTTCATGTGTTTTTCGCAATTGTACTTTGGAGATTTTAGGGGTGTCATACCCGATCGAACTGGTCCTAATTCCTATGGAGGATGTTAGTGTTATTGTTAGAATGGATTGGTTGAGCCGGTTTGGGGCTCAGATTGATTGTGAGGGACAGTTAGTGGTGGTCCGTAGCCCAAGTAGGGGAGAGTTCACCATATATGGTGAAGGTACCAGGGTTGCTTCAACATTTTTGCTCAACAGCGAGGGCCCAGAGATTTATTCAGAATGGTTACTCAGGTTACATGGCATATATGGTAGATACTCGTGTGGAGCCGAGATGTCTAGTAGCAGATGTTTCGATACTTCTTGACGTCCCAGATGTATTCCTAGAGGATTTTCCTGGTATACTAACTGAGAGGTGGGTGGAGTTTAGGATTGATCTGATCCCTGGTGTACCCTCAATCGCCAAGGAATCATATCGCCTTGTACCGCTTCAGATGCAAGAGTTATCCTCTCGGCTACAAGAGCTGTTGGGCAAGCAGTTCATTCAACCGATTAGTGTGCCTTGCGCATCACCGATTCTATTTGTGAAGAATGACGGTACCCAACGGATGTGCATTGATTATTGGGAGCTGAACAAGCTAATAGTGAAGAATCGTTATCTACTCCTGAAGATTAATGACCGCTGTGATCAACTATAGGGTGCATTTTGGTTCTCCAAGATTGATTTGAGGTCAAGGTACCATCAGATGTGAATCATAGAGGGGGGTGTAGAGAAGACGTCCTTTCGTACTTGTTATGGTGATTATGAGTTTGTGGTGATGCTTTTTGGGCTCGCCAATGCACCAGAAATGTTCATGGATCTGATGAATAGGTTGTGTCAACCAATGCTCGATCGGTCTAGTATTGTGTTCATCGATGACGTCTTGGTCTTTTCCAAGACCAGAGAGCAGCATGAGGAGCATCTATAGGAGCTTTTGGAGGTTCTGGGGAGAGAGAGTCTATATGCCAAATTCTCCAAGTGCGAGTTCTGGTTGCGTGAGGTTTAGTTTTTGGGACACCTCATCAACCAAAATAGGATATCCGTCGATTCGGCCAAGATTGAGGCAATGATGCAGTGGGAGGTCCTGACGACTCCATCAGAGATCAGGAGTTTTTTGGGCTTGACCGGGCACTATCGGAGATTCATTCAGGATTCTCTAAGATTGACGTTCCTCTCACTTGTCTGACTAAGAAAATTGAAGATTTTGTTTTGGGGGTCTGAGTAGTAGGCGTCATTCGAGACTTTATGACAGTGATCGTGTGAGGCTCCAATGTTAACCCTTCCAAGTTATGTGGGAGGATATGGTGGTGTACTGTGATTCTTCCATTACATGGTTGGATGTGGTACTCATGAAGCAGGGTAGAGTGATTGCTTATGCGCCACGTCAGTTGAAGCCTTATGAGGCCAACTACCCTACTCATGATTTGGAGTTGGAGGTCGTGGTTTTCGCCCTATAGATTTGGAGACATTATATGTATGGGGTCCGTTTCACCATCTACATGGACCACAAGAGTTTGAGATACCTTATAGATCAGTTGAACCGGATTATGAGGAAGAGGAGGTACCGAGGTGGCTTAACGTGGTCAAAGATTATGATTGTGAGATCTTGTACCACCTGGGTAAGGCTAAAGTGGTGGTTAACACACTAAGTCATTGGGTGGTGAGTGCACCCAGCGGAGGGTTGTGTATAAGGGTGACGATTACCTCCCCACTCTTGGAGATGGTTAGGGTCATCTACGAAGGGGATCAAGGAAGAGAAATGGTATAAGGAGAAGACCAAGGGTCAGTTTTCAACATTGATCATGGCTAGTAGAGGATTGTTAACACAGAGTGGTAGGGTATGGATTCTAGATATTAGAGGTGTGAGATAGATGTTGATGGATAAGGCACGTAAGTCTCGACTTTCTATACATCCTGGTACGACCAAGATGTATCGGGACTTGAGACTGAGCTATTGGTGGCCCTGTATGAAGGAGGAGATTGCAGGATATGTGGAGAGGTGCTTGACTTGAAGGAAAGTCAATGTTGGACATCAGATTCCTGAAGTCTAGCACCTCATGATGAAGTCAGTGGCAGCATCAGATTCCTGAATTCTAACACCTCATGATGAAGTCAATGTTGGACATCAGATTCTTGAAGTCTGAGATAAGGGATCATTATCAGGAGTTGCTTACTTCGGTGGACTTCAAGGAAGAAGTCTAATCCAAGTGGGGGAGAATTGTTACACCTGAACCCTAGTAAGTTTCTGTTTTCTACCTTTATTTGTAATCTTTGCAACTTTGCCCTTACACTGGGCATACCTAGATGGTACACTGAGTGTAAGGGGCATTAAGCGAAACAATGGCATTTTGGAGTGTACATTAGGCATACGCTAAGTACGCTAGGCATACTGTGTCTAGACATGAACCCAATTCTTTAAGGTTTGGACCCTATATATTGAACCTTAAATCCCATTCCCCCATCCCATATATAGCCTCCATCACTAGAAATGTTCCCCCTCGCAAACCCTAGCCCAATTATTGTATTTTAAAGCTTAAGGGTATGTTTTTGTGTGTTTCAAAAGAAGAAGAAGGTGGTGGCGAGGCTTTGAAGCAAGAAGCAAGCTTGAATATGGAAGTCTTGCATTATTCTCAACCTCCAGAAGTTATAAAGTTCATACCTGGTGATTAACTTGATAGATCTTGTTTAAATGATGATATTATGAGCTTTTGACCCTAAAATATAACTTTCTTGTGCATGACATGCTATAGGGAATATGGGTTGTCCTTTGGGACGTTTTACCATGTCTAGAGTCATAAAAATGTGATCTTAGACTCTTGGGTTCTCTCATGCAAGTGATTAATGGCTTTAGTGGTTAAGAATAATTAGTGTTTTGTTGTTGGGTTTGATGTAGACATGTAGAACCATAAAGTTGGAAACTTTATGGTTTGGAGTGTCATTTGGGACTAGATCTAGGACATGGATAAAGTTGCTTAAGGGAATAAGTCCTTATAAGTTGGATTTTTAATACATTGTGTACTCTAAGTGTACTCGGATGTACCTTGAGCGTACGTTGCATAAGATCCACTATGGTTTGTGAGTATGTTGGGCATACATGTCAGGTATGCTAAGCGTACTCGTCTTGAGTTGACCAGTTTGATCGTTAACCATTGCCTTTTTTGACCAAGTTTGGCTTTGTCAATTTTGGAGAATTTTTTGATTAACAGTATGTAATTGGGTCTCGGTTTGTTGTTTAGGCTAGCGGTAAACCCGGTATCTGTAGCATAGATTTATGCAGTTATCCTTTTGACTGTGAGGTGAGTTCTCTCACTATTCCAATGGGTCTAAGGAACCAAGGCTGGCCCATTTATTTTATGTGTCCTATGATGTAGGATTGATATGATAGTTATATGTGTGATTTGTCTGTGTATATGTTGATATATGGATGGTTGGGTTGAGGTCATGTGCCAACAAACCTGGTATGGTTGGGTTGAGACTATAGATCAACAAACCTGGTATGGTAAGGTTGAGGCCACGTGACAATAAGCCTAGATAGTTGGTTTGAGTCCACGTGCCAGCAAACCCTTGATGGTTGGGTTGAGGTTTTGTTGCTCTGTGTTGTAAACCAACAAACCAGGTATGAGTGGGTTGAGGTCAAGGACCAACAAACCCTATATGCATGCTTGCATTGTATATGTATTTTTTTTTGGTGTGGGGTATTTTAGGAAGCTCACTAAGCTTTGGCTTGTAGTTTGGATTTCAATTATTTAGGTACTTCTGATGAGAGGGGAAAAGTGAAGGCGTGATTGTACACATCATCCCACAATTTATGTTGATTGATACCCTGATTCAATACTTCGACTTATTATGATTTGTAAACATTGCTTTGGTAACTTATGGATTTATGGAACTCTGTTTTAAAAATGAAAATTTTATTCTGATTTTTGGGACGCTATAGATCAAGAGGAGGGAAAGGTTATGGTTGAAGTTTTGAGAAGTAGAAGCATCACCAGAAGAAGACATCTATAGAGAGAAAGAAGTTTTAGTTAAATGATATAAATCCTTAATATTTTAACCCATAATTAATATTTAAAGCTATGATCCAATATAACAATTCACAACTAAGGAGAGGGATGTCGTAATCTTATTGCAAATTTATGAAAGATAGGTAAAAGCAATTCACCAATTTCGAACTATGAAATTCCTAGATCTTTTGAGATTCGTTGAATCTTATTAATGACATTTTTTTATCTCAGATTATGATCTTCTATCTGTGACTAGGATGTTGATGATCACAAAAAATATGTGAATAACCATACAAATATGTTCGGCACTCTCGATGTCATCTATCACCTCCAATTAATGTGTCGGTTAACCACGCGCGCTCCATTAACAATGATAAATTTTAAGATGCCCATTATTACTCTTTATAGTCACTATTAGTGTGCCAGTTAACCACACATGGTCCTCTAACTACATATAAAACATAATGTGCAATTTTATGGATTATCATACTTTTAACATTTAAAAGTGGTTTAGTTACTTTATATCATTATACTTACCAACGAGATTATGTCCTAATAAATCCGTTAAGTTAACGACCCTCTACCATACAAGATAGCGGTAGGTTAGAGTGGATACCCAATGATGATCGTTTTATAGGCCCCTTTCTTAATCCTAATATATTAATCTTTACATGCTCCCCTTATAGTATGGCTCCATGTGTAACAGCCCGAATTCAGGTATTCTTCTGTTTTGGATTAAATTGTTAAATTTAGGGTTTCCATGGTAGACGAGTACGCTGGGCGTACAAGGTGTACGTTGCGCGTACTCGCGCTCCTCATTTGGATGCATTCCCCCTCAGGTACGCGGGGCGTACCCAAGGTTACGCCCGACGTAACTCATTCAGACCCAAACCCTAATTTCCTTTGATGGGGCTATAAAAAGAATGTGTGGCTGGTCTTCTCAGCCACCATCCCTCAGAGTGAAACCCTAAGAAGAGTGTACCTTCGTTCTTTAGCCATTGTGTGTGTGTTCTAAGCTTGGTGGTGCCATTCCAAGGTTGCAAAGGAGAAGAAGAGCTTGTCGGAGAGGCTAGAAGTGGTGCTCAAGTGTAGATCTGAGCTTTGCAAGGGCTAAAGCTTCATTTCCAAGTATAAAGTTCGGATCTTGGCACTTGGTTCATGCTGTATGCTTTAGATGTCATTTTCTAGGGTTTAAGTCCCAAAGGTGGAGACTTTTGTGCAAATGGCCTCCATAAGATTAAATACTTCATATTTCTGATCTTTTGGAGTTGTAGACTCATAAAAATGGCATCTTGGACGTGGGTATTGCACCATGCATGAGATCTAGGTCCTTGAGTTTGAATAAAAGGTTGTTATGTGAGGTTGGAGCCTTTACAGCCATGCCAAGGCTTAAAGGTCTCGACTTTATGGATTTAGACACACTAAAGGAGTCGGATCTGGAAGTTAGAGTAATGACTTAACCGATTAAGACCAGAAATGAAGAGTGGCTGATTCCGATGGTTACGCTGGGCGTCACTTCCAGTACGCGCAGCGTACTGGGTGGAGACCCCGATCCAGGAGGGTTGGCGATGTACGCCCCGCGTACATCTAGCAGTACGCCCCGCGTACTCTCAGGGTTTTGGTCAACATGAGGAATTTAGGTCAAGGAAGGGTAAAATAGTCTTTTACCCTTTGAAGAATGATGATAACGGATAAAGTTTTAGTGGTGGAAGTATTTGCGTATTAAATAATAATATTTTTATGTTTAGGCGAGGTAGAGTCGTCGTTGAGATTCGGTAATAGCGAGGACGCGAGATCTTAGACTTTCCACGAGGTGAGTTTTCTCACTATACTGTACCCGGAAGGGTTTAACTGTGTGACTGGAAGGTCGGATATGATATGAGATATATGTATTATGTGTGATAAGTTAATCATTTTATGTGCCATGAATGATATGCTTGATATGGGCCGGAAGGCATTATGTTATGGGCCGGAAGGCGAATATGTTATGGGCCGGAAGGCGTTGTGATGTCGACCGTAAGGTTGACGTGGGTAGGACCGGAAGGTTTACCTAGTCAGGACGGAAGTCCCCTGAGACACATGGACCGAAAGGTCAGGGCCTGGAAAGGCGTATGTGCGTAGGTTGTATTTTGGGGAACTCACTAAGCAATTATGCTTACAGTTGTTTCAGGTACTAGCAAGGACCGTGGGAAGGCGCCGGCGTGATCATACACATTATCGGGGAAAACTATTTTTATGATCTTTGTGATGTATTCGGTTGTGACAATATTGTTTACGTTTGAATTTGAAATATTAATCGATGTTTTGATGTTTGCAAAAATGAAAAATTGGTTTTAAAATTTACGCCATTACACCATGAATGAGGCGTACTTGCGATTTGACCGACTTATCTTATACATATAATATACTAATCTTTTTATTATATATATATAGCATAAGGTGTATATAATAGGTTTAAATTTAATTTTTTGAAATTAATATAACAATTTAATTTAATTTAAAAATAATCCAATTTTGATTTAATATTTATCGTTTAATTAAATAATTAATTAACTTAATTAACTCATTATGGATTAAATAATTATTTATAATTTACCAATTAATAAAATAATTCAAATTTAATCTCAATCATAAGCCTCCTGATTTTTGAAAATAGGCTAGGGTTTATTAGGTTTTAATTGCTCATTTTTAAGGCTTTTAAAATAACAAATAAAGAAACAAGGTAAACCCTAAAAGGGACTCCTCAATTTTTGAAAATGGCTAAGGAGGCTAGGGTTTCTAAAACCCTTTCAAAAAATGAAAATATGAGGGTGGAGGCTAGGGTTTCATGAACCCTAGTAAATTTTGAAAATTGCCTCCTTAAGGTGTAGTTTCTATAAACCCTAATTTTGATATATTTAACTTTGTGCAAGATTAATAAGAACAATGGCTCTGATACCACTGATGGGATTTATAGGTTACAAAAATCTTCTTTTGGCGGAAAAAACTTAAACCATAAGCTTACATGCAACCTAATGGATCTAAGTTCTCAATATGATTTGCAACAAACAATTGAATATCAAGAACCCTAAAAGTACATTGCTATTTTTGAAATTAAGAAAGGGATATTATAAATTATGTACACTTAGTTTATTATAGTAAATAAACTAGTATTCCTTCTTGACTGGTCTTCAGAAAGCATGAACCAGAAGTCTCGTGCCTCTAATGGCTTACACCTAAACCCTAGCAATTGGAAGCTTAAGAGGAGAGAGGAAGAGAAGAAATATTTTTTGCCTTAATGCTCTATAAAACAATGGTGTCGAAAATCATAACCCCTTAGGGGTTTATATAAGTGTTAGGAAGGTTGTAGATAAGGCATGTTTTCTTTTAGATAACTCTTATCATATTGTTTCCTCCCTAAGGCATTTTAGGCTTCCTTAAAGCCCAAGAAAACTTCCAGAATCCCCTTATAGAATCGTCCCCCTATTGGGAGGTTCTAGAATTTGTTAATGCTCAATTTTTTTTTGACATTGTTGCCTTTAGTCCTTCTACTTTTAATTAATCTAATTATTCCCAAAAACTAATTCCAATTAAATTCAGACTAATTCCTAATTAAATAATACTATTTATAATTAATATATTATTCTCATAATATATTAATAAATAATTTATTTTTATTTCTAATTAATTTAGTAATCATATAAAAAATTAATAAATCAGTCTCTCTCTCCAACAAGCATTCAAGTTAATTACTAGGTTTGAGGACAACCCAAAAGGACTTTGCTAATAATTCAAGATTATACTAATTTAGTTATTGACTTAGACACCTAATCCAACTATGTGCTAATTATTTGTTGTTAAAATGGTATAGTAACAGGAGGCAAGGGAAAATGGTATTGATACATAATGGAGAAATATGTATAATCTAGGAGAGCCACAATCAGAGGCCTTAACCAGTTTGTCCTTTAAGCAAATTCCCTACAAACCTGCAACAAATAGAGACTGATTGTTTAAATAGTTCAATATAGGAGGAAATGTTTTGGTTTTGGTAAAGGGTAAATATGGGATTTTACAAATGTGGAAGCTATCCATCGTAGAGGCCAACTCACATGAACCCATCAGCTTCAACTATCCTTCTTGAAGCAGCAAGTGAAAGTGATGTTGCTGGCTTTGTCGTGGTCTTTGTAACGCATATATCATAATTTTTGAAGTTTTAATTTTTATTGTTGGTTTTATGAAAAATAATAAAAACTTATAATGATATTAATGATATGATTATGCAGTATGAAGTCATAGGAGTGTTTCCAGCAGCAACATCATACTTGGTTGTAGGGTGAGAAGATGAGGAGGCGAAATGAGTTAATCAAATGGGTTCTTCCAAGCTCCATTATTCATGAATCATTGGCATCATAACTTTAGGTTATTGGATTGGACAAGATGGAATCATGTTTAGACTTGTTAAGCCATTAATCAAGATTTATTGAATGGAATGGGTTCTTTAAAGCCTGTTAATCAAGATTCATGTTTTGAGTGTTACTAGCACACTGTTTACACATATTAAGCCTCTTGGAAAATATTCTTGTGTTAAATATAGAGATATTATTGTAAAACAAGTTAAGTTTTAACTAAATTAATATTTTTGTGTTTTTCCATTTATTGTATTCATTATTTTTTATATTTTATATTTCAGTTAAATTTATAAAAAAATCACACTTAAAATTCATATATAAATGTTTTATGGTAAAAAGTGACTAAAAACATAAAAAATGTTTTTAATTTAGAAAATATATAGTGACATTAAAAGGGTGTTATAAAGGCATAAAAAGTGCCAATAAAACCCAAAAGGGTTGCAACGATACAATCGAGAAGGCTCACTAAAGGCTTTTAGTGACATTGCTTTTAGTGACACTTTTTTTATACAACGGATTTCCCAGATGACCTTTAGTGGCATTTTTTTAGTTTTTAGTGATACTTTTTCTATGTCACTAAATTTCATTTAGTTTGTAGTGAAACGATAATATTAGGCAATAATCAATCTGAAAAACACTTATATATCTATTTACATGTGTATGTTACATGTTATGAGGTGTTGAAAGAAGTAACTGAATACGGGAGGCAAAAGTGGTTTCGTAATTCAAGTTTCCATGTCAATATTATTTTGAAAGGCTTGTAGCGAGAGAAATAGTTGGGAATTTGTTGCATTTGTGTTAGATAAATGGGTAAGAACATGTGCCTTAATTGGAGATTTTGTTTTGTTAGGGAATTGATAATATGATGAAAAAGTTAATGTATTATATTTATTTGATATTGTAAAATGGATTGTATCTTTTATATATGATATGTTATTTTGTATTATTAGGCATCAATTCCGTTTAATTTGAAAATTAGTAAGTCTATAAAAAATATTCTTTTAAAAAAAAACATTCAAAATATGACATGCAAAAATGTGTGTCATCTTCCTTTATGACAAGGGATTTAATGACACATAATGTTTGCCATAAATGCGTGTTCTAAGCTTATGATGCGCAAATACGTGTCGTCTTCCTTTATGACATGGGATTCAATGATACACATTTGCGTGTCATTTGTCCCTTTTATGACACACAATGCATGTCATAAAAGGCTTCTTTCTAGTAGTGTTTCAAAGAATAGGTACCACAAGATTTTGTAGGTTTAATAAGTTCCTCAACCAATTCCTGCACTTGTCCTTTTGTCTCTTATATAACTTGTACCATGTACAATATAAATTACACCAAAATGTGTTGTTCATGATAGATGTATTTTCACTTGTTGTGACACGGAGAAATGGAAATTATATGAAAAAGAATAATTGATACAATGCCAATGTAACATATCGGTTTGGAAAAATAGACTTTATTCATTTTAACAATATTTGTTTATTTAATAAATTGGGAAAATGAGTTATAAGGGTAACGATGTTTTAAAAATGTTAAAAAAACAACATTGAAGTTTTGTATGTTCAAAAAACACCATTTAATTAAAGGCTTTGTATAAAAAAAAACACCAACGAAAATATACATTTAGTTTAAATCCTACCCATTGGCAACCAGTTGTTATAGGTTAAATAATGACTTGGTAACCAATTGTTATGCATTAGAATGGGATCAGTTTGGAACTTTAATGGGATTACTGGAAATAACCATGGAGGAAAATCTCTACGTAAAATTGGAGTTACTTCAACAGAAGAAATATAACATCGGAGATGGATCCAAAATTATCTTCCCGACTATTATAATCCCTAGTCCAAGGTTTGGTAATTGTAACATGAAGGAAACCATCTGTGATCAGAGGCCATGGCTGGAATATGTTCTCCATAAGACCGGTGCTATTTTGTTTTGAGGTTTCCCGTACATTTCCCATGCTTCTGATTTCAACGACGTTGTTGAAGCTTTCAGATACGATGAACTTCCATATATGGGTGGCGCCACCCCTCACACCAACGCCATCGGTCATGTTTTCACTTCAAAAAAGTCTCTTCACGATCAAAAGATACTCTTCCATCACAAATTTGCTCAGATTCGTTTTATAGATGAATAATCAAATTGACAAATTGAATTTCATTTAGATGATGGAATTATGAGATTTAATAGGTTATGTTTTCGTTAAATCCTATGCCCTAAAAATCATTGTAAGATGATGATCCTTGTTATTAGGACACCTATAATACATAACTATGTGTTAATTTACGATAAGATTAAATACATTTACCCCGAATTTGTTGATCGATGGGAAGAACACAAACCGATCAACACAAGAGTCCTAGGGGAAAATGATGATCCTTCATCCTCAATCGATCGAGGATGGGTATCCACATTCTTAACTAAAGACAAATTCATTAGAAAGGTTTGCAAATCCTGATTATTCATGTAATTTTACTCTCCCTTAAAGTTTTTGCTGATTTCCATTATCAATTACTAGGCCACAAAGCTCGAATTGTAGCTCGAATGAATAAATGATGGATTGAAATAATGAAGAGTCCAATTCTAGCAATCAACTTTGACTAAAAAAGGAAACATGAGATCTAGTTCTGTTGGGTCTAAATCTATGGTTTACAATTTACTTTTCTAGGCATTTATAGTTTTCGGTCTAGGACCGAAAATAGTCTTGCGTTTTGTTGTAGCTTGGATCGAAGTCTCATGTGATTTCGGTCAAGCCATTGGGTTTTGGGCTTGGGTTTTCAGTCCATATATATATATATATATATATATATATATATATATATATATATATATATATATATATATATATATATGGGGGATTAGACAAAGGGGAATAATGATTTGGAGAGTGTCCAAGGAGTAGAAAGTGTTCTTGAGAGGCTCCCATTGTTATGTTGGGTGTTATAGAGAGAGAAAGTAGAGAGAATGTGTAAGTGTGTGTGAATCTTGTGTATTGGATCATATTTAATATCATTGTATACATTGAAGATTCATCTTGTTCTTCTTTTTCTCCATTCTATCTTGCATCATCCACTTGATTGGGATTCCGCACCATCAAGTGGATCTCACTGATACATCAAAGCGATTTTGGGACTTACAAGTGGTATCAGAGCTTGGATCGTATTAATTAATTTGGCAAGATTTTGAACATTTTTGGACTTTTTCTTGAAGGTTTTGGCATTTTTGGATGGTTTTGGATGAAATATTGGGTTTTTGTTCTTCGCGTTCTTCATAAAATTGACTTTTTTTCTTGAGTTTTGCACTAAAAAGGTTTAAAAAATGTGTTTTTGGATGTTATTTGTGAGGGCAAGACGGCCATTCTTGGTCTCGGAGTAGCGTTTCTGAGGGTTTTCGACTGAAAGCGGTGTTCGGTAAGAAGCGAGTTTACGATCAAATGCGAGAGTTCTCGGAGGAGCGTGGTGTGAAGGTTCTCGGTGGAGCATGCGAGGGTTTGCGGTGGAGCGCTTCGGACGCTTTCGGTGTGCACGTGTTTGGTTCTGACGTTTTCGGTTTGCACATGTTCGATCCTCGTTTGCAGTCCTCGTATTTTTGGTCAGCAGCCCCTCTTGGTGCGAATCTTCTCGGTCTGGATCAAGAGGCCTCGCATTTTCGGCCAAAAAATCATTTTTTCGAATTTTGAAGTCTCGTTTTCGACATAAATCTTTGACTTTGTATTTTTGACTTTTAACTTTCAAATTTGACACTTGACTTTCAAAGTTGACTTTTGATTCTCAAGTTTAATCCTTGAATTCTAACTTTGGCTTTCTCGTTTAACTTTCAAGACTTTCGATTTTGACTTTTCAAGGTTGAATTTTTTAGTTTGACTTTTAAGGTTGACTTTTGAGGTTTCAACTCAATGGGCATTTTTGGTAAACAATGAGTTCCTCAAACCCCAAGGTCAATGAAGCTTCATGTTCTTAGTCTTGTGAAGCTAAAATTAAACTTTATCGTGATCAACATGATTTGCTAAAAAGGGAAATTGATGACCTTAAATATGAAGGATATACACTTAGGAAGGCCCAAAAACCTTTAAAAGAACAACTAGAGGTCAAAACCAAGGACTTCTGGAAACTTCAAGAAGAATATAGTAATAAATGTGAAAATCACAATTATGCTAAAACGGAGATTGCCAAATTAACTGTCGAACATGATGAATTAAAAGCTAAATATAAGGATGTTGAATTCAACTATAAGAAATTTGATGTGGCAAGTGAGGTAGTTGCATCCATTATAGAAAAAACAACTGAAGTTTAAAGATAATCAAAACAAAGGTCTAGGGTATCATAGTGTCCCACCTCCTTTCATTGACAACTATACCCCACCCCTTGAAACCATTAAGAAAAAATACCTTCTCAGTATAGCCAACCCCCTGTACCAGCTTCAGTTAAGACAGAACAATCAGGTCAAACTGAGAGTGTTGAGGAGAAGGATACTAATTATTCTACTTTATGTGCAGGTAAAGTAGAGGAAGATGGGTACAAGGATAAAAGAAATCATTCTAGTTCCATTGATTCTGTTGATTTTCAAACAAATGTCTCCTTGAACTGTGAATCTAAATATGTTGCTTCTAATTCTATTGTTTCTAATCAACCTACTGTTGGTAAATACATGCCACCAAAACAAGCAAAACAAACTGGTTGCTATAAGTGTGCTTGTGTGAACAATCAGGAACAAGGCATGGCAACGCCACCAGGAGTAGGCAGAAACAACTCCAGTGTGTAGAAACAGACATGTTTTCACTATGGAACATCTGTACACATTGCCTGAAATTTTCCTAATCGTGAATATGTTCCCTACTATGCACAAGGTTGGCAGAATGCGCCAAAAGGGAGATCTTTGAAAAGAAACCATTTGAAGGCCACATTCAAACAATGGTGACTGGAATGCCAAGAAAGGAAAGAATCAAACTCCCAAGGTTAAGAAGGGAATTTCAGCCAAGAAGCCAAATTCAAGAGATGGTCCAGTTAGACCAAAATCGGTTAGGTCAAAATTCATCTCGACGATTAGGCTCAAGTTCTAAAGCGAGTGATAAGGCATCCATCCGATCAAACAAGAAATGGGTTAAACCCAACTACAGATGGATAGCAAAGGTTCATACTACCAAATCACCTAATGATTCTAACATTTCTTCATCTTTTGTATATGATAAACAAGATATGTCATGAGAGAGAGTACCTTGCACATATGATAAAGGTCAACCCAGTTTCAAAATGGATTGGGTTCCAAAGACCAACTAATTCTGCACTCTGTGCTGGAGTAGCTATGGAGGAATATCATCAGACTTCGGTTTGTTGATAGTGGCTGTTCCAAGCACATGCTAGAGGATATTTCTCAACTCTACATAACTCAGAACCTTAAGTGAGGGGATGTGTCCTTTGTGGGACAGAAAGAAGAAAGATAGAAGAGGATCACAAATGGGGATTATACATAATGATATGAAGAATTTTTGGATCTGTTTCGAGATTGAAACACAACTAAAGCTGAATGTGTTGCTGCATATGCGTGTTGTTGGTGAAATACAGTTTGATTTTTCTTCTAGATAATTCTAAGCTTCTCTTAAAATGATTCGTTTCAAAGACATTTTTTTATTTTTTCTTGTGCATTTATTTTCTTTCATCCCCATGCTCAAATTAAAGAGAAGAAATCAAAATTCAAAAAATATGTTCTTATGGTTTTTCGTTTGTAGGTGTTATTTTGGAAGTGATATGAAGTCTAGTGTTAAAGGGCAATTTATGATGCATGTAATGCAACGAAACCAAATTGTTTAGACTCTTTGTTCAATGTGTTAGGGTACGAAGGATTCAAAAGGACTAGACATAGTTTGATAATGTAAAGACTTGACAGTATGGACTTAGATAGTTTTAGTTGGACTGACCATACGACGCTCGGGTAGATTAAGCAGTGAGATAAACATGGGAACCTGCAGGATACATTAAAGTCATATGTATCTAGAGCTGTGGTTTAACATTTACTCGATGTATGGACTCGTGTCCTTAATTTCGGTACTGATAGGGTGACTTGGGGGTTCTGATAAAGTAGGTCTGTAGGAAATCATTTTCTTGCTTTCTATTTGTAAGTCATATGTTGCCTCCACTGTGTGATTGGAAGAGATCTGACCTGGAATGCAACATATGCAACTCTATTTCTATGCATCTCCTTATCTATGCATTTCTTTCTATCTGTTAGCCATATGTTGTTCCATCTACATGATCGGAAAATCCGACCTGCGACACAACATATGCACCCTACTATCTCTCTAACCCTCTATCTATGTTAGTCATATGATGTTCCCTCTGTGTGATTGAAAGACATCCAACCTAGGATACAACATATGCATCTCTATATCTATCTTTTCTCTCAGTGATTGAATACTCACGTAAAGAAAGGAGTTCTTTGGAAGTTCTTGATTTCCGGGGTATTTCGGGAAGTGGGGAACACGTTCTCGTACATCTAACATTGAACCATTTAATATGTTGTCTGTAGATCTCGTTGATGAATTTAAGGTGGACAACAATATCCTTGGTCATCGTCAGCTAAATGGTCCATCTAGGAATATAGGTGAAATGTCTTATCACTTTTAATCGATCCAACTTGTAAATATCCTTCGTGTTTAAATGGATCATAATACTGGTGATTGACCAGATCTAAACATGTAGAAGTGTGCTGATAAAAGATGTTGATTGTTTGACAACTTTGATCCTAAAAGTCTTTAATTTAGTCATTATCTTTTATTTTTATTTTTGTTAATTTGTTCATAGTTTTCCTTTATTCACAAATTTAGGGGGAGAATAAAAAATTTAATTAAAAATTAAAAAAATCAGAAAATTAAACAAATCCAAAAATATGTTTATTTCTATTTTTATTTCTTTTTCAGAAAAATCAAAACTCCAAAAATACTTTTGTTTTTTGATTATATTTTATTTTTAGTTTACTTCTTAGTGATTTCTATTCTGTGTTAGTCTACTTTTAGTTTTGTTTTTGTCTCAAAATTTTCTTTGTCTTGAAAAGCGAATTCAAAAATCAGAAAACTCAAAGGAAGAAGAGATTCAAGGAGACTGTACCTTCACACAGATACTGCGAATAGTCTTTCATTGAGCCAATGTTACATCCTTGAACAACTGTGGTGAGAAGGGTCTTTATGATTCTGTGATCCACAATAACTTTTTAATCATTTGTTACTTTTCAAGGCACAACAATGATCATTGAAGAATTCTTATTCGAAGTAATAAGAAGTGAAGATTATTTCTCAACATACAATCTTTCAACCCCAAAAGCAAAGTGAAACTGTACTTAAAGATTATGTAACGAAATGCATTGAAGCCTCCTCAATCAATTTGCTGCTATCTATAAACCTGCTAAAGTGATCCAGAAGAATCTCTCTTGTTGTTATTATCTTCAGAGATTCTCAAGCTGAAAATGTTGATTTTTAAGAATCCTTACAAGAAGCCTCCACACCTAACGTGCGTTCAAAGTCAAATTTTGAAGAAAATCCCAATTATTCAAGATAAAGTCATTCACAGAGAAGATTCATATGTTCATCTTGAAGTTGTGAAGAAATCGAAGATTAAAGCTGAAGCCAAGCACAAAGCGAAGATTAAAAAGCAAAGCAACCTACAAACCCAGGGGGAGCTTGTTATGTCATAAGAAAAGAAAGCTATAAACCAAGGGGGGGATTGTTGGGTCTAAATTTATGGTTTATACTTTTCTTTTCTAGGCATTTATAGTTTTTGGTTTAGGATCGAAAACAGTATTGGGGTTTTGTTGTAGCTTGGACCGAAATCTTATATGATTTCGGTCGAGCCATTAGGTTTTGGGCTTGGGTTTTCGATCCATATATATATATATATATATATATATATATATATATATATATATATATATATATATATATATATATATATATATATATATGGAAGAGGGGAGGATTAGACAAAGGGGAATAATGATTAGGAGAGTGTCCAAGGAGTAGAAGGCATTCTTGAGAGGCTACCATTGTCATAGTGGGTGTTATAGAGAGAGAAAGTAAAGAGAACGTGTAAGTGTGTGTGAATCTTGTGTATTGGATCATACTGAATATCATTGTACACATTGAAGATTCATCTTGTTTTTCTTCTTCTTCTTCTTCTTCTTCTTCTCCATTCTATCTTACATCATCCACTTGATTGGGATTCTGCACCATCAAGTGGATCTGATTGATACATCAAAGCGAGTTATGGACTTACAAGTTCAACGGAATAGTGGTGGGGTATACTGGTTGGGAAGATGCAATCTGGTGAAGGCTATAACTTTTGGTGTCGAAACACCGTTGTCAGAAAAATTTCATACACGATTACCTGAAAATCTTAGAGGAAAGCATTGTTGTTCCATGGAAGAAAGGTGACATTTTACTACTGGACAACTTGGCAGTGCCTTATACCCGACGACCATTTGAGCCACCACAAAGTTTGAGTGTTACAAAGCCTTAAGCCAAATCATGGTTTCCAGCAACCCTATATTTATTTATAAAATACAAATACATTAATAAATGTCATGTCACCCATTTTAATGTCATGTCTTTAAATATTAGGCTAATTTAACAATTCTTGAGCATACTCAACATTTAACACACAACAACCGACTTACCATATGTAATATTTGAACAAATTGTATATTTTGTTTGTATTTTTGTACAAAATCCTTAGTTAGATGGTGTTTTTTCAACTAGTAAAACTTTAATTGTGTTTTTTGAAAAATTTTAATAAATACATACCATTATAAGTCGTTTTTCCAAATAAAATTAATGAACATACGATACCAACAGAAAGTATTTGAATGATTGCTAGGAAAAAGTTTATATATTGTGATAGATAAATCAAAAGGTTTCTAGTCCAGTCGTATACAATGTTGTCATCTATCTTTGTGGTTGAATGTTCAAATCTGGTCGTACACATGTGAATATATATACCTAATATCTTTCTACCTATTTTAGATATGACAAGTATCATTTAATTTAATTTAAATTTTGTACATTTGTCAACTTAAACGATAATATCTTTCTACCTATTTTAGATATGACAAGTATCATTTAATTTAATTTAAATTTGAATAGGATATTAAATTTATATATTTGTCAACTTAAACGAGTAGGAAAAAAATCAGAAACAAAAAATAAAAGGATATTTAATTTCTCGATAAACAGGCATACCAAAATTCATAATTTCATTGATTAATGTCCCCAGTCATATTTACTCCAACTAGCCAACCAACTCACAGGCAATATCTATTAATGGAATCATTTCACATTACTGGACTTTAAAATATCATGTAGTTGGTTGCTGTTAAAAGAAAAAAAGAAAAGAAAAAGACTTTGATGATGATGGCTGCCGTTCAAAAAGATAAAAGAAAAAGAAAAAGAATAAAATAAAAAAAATCATTCTCTAAATATTTGCACATTGTTTTAACAAAATAAATATCTAAAATTGTCGCAAATATAATAATGCATGGGTATCTTGGAACCAACCATATATATAGCCCTAGCTATATGTAAAACTCACAAGAAACAACACTTCAAAACCATATCTATATTTCTCTATGGCTCCCTTTGCAGTGGAGTTATTCGCAGCAAGTATGATTTTATTTATGATCTCATATGTTAGTTTTTGGTTCACAAAGCTGGTATTTAGGCGAGGCGAATCATGCTATGTGATCGACTACGAATGCTACATGGCGCCGAAGGAGAGAAAGCTGGACACCCACCAGTGTGCGAAGATTGTTTCCCGCAACAAGAATCTGTGTATAGAAGATCACAGGTTCCTTGTAAGAACCATGGTTAATTCAGGCCTTGGTGAAGAAACTTATTGCCCAAAAAGCATCATAATGGGTGAAGAAGAAGACCCAAAACTTGTTGATTCTGTATCAGAAATAGAAGCCGTGTTCTACGATACGCTGGATAGAATATTTGCCAGATCGAAAATTTTGCCATCTCAAGTTGATATACTTGTGGTGAATGTATCGCTACTCTCAGCAGTGCCTTCTTTAACGTCTAGAATCGTTAATCATTACAATATGCGATCCGATATTAAGTCGTTTAATCTCTCAGGAATGGGGTGTAGTGCAAGTCTAATTAGCGTCGACCTGGTGCAACACTTGTTCAAGGCTCACAAGAAGAAAATAGCCATTGTTGTGAGCACAGAATCAATGTCGTCTCAATGGTACTCTGGGAGAGAAAGGTCCATGATGATCTCTAACTGTCTTTTCCGGGTAGGAGGCTGTTCGATGCTTTTAACCAACGACAGCGCTCGCAAGAATCAGGCCATTTTGAAGCTCAAATGCTTGGTTCGAACCAATTTGGCTTCGGATGACGAAGCCTTCCACTGCTGCAAGCAGTCAGAAGACGCTCAAGGATATAAAGCCATTTATCTCAGCAAAACTCTCAAAACAATTGCTGCTCGAGCTTTGACGAAGAACCTAACAGTGCTGTTACCACAAGTGCTTCCACTTTGGGAGATAATTCGTTATCTATTGTTCAAATCTAGTTCGAAAATCAACCTTAAAACTGGAATCAATCACTTCTGCTTACACCCTGGTGGAAGAGCCGTGATAGATGAAGTGGGTGAAAATTTAGGGCTAAACGAGTATGACCTTGAACCAGCTCGAATGACGCTGCATCGTTTTGGGAACACTTCGTCTGCTGGGCTTTGGTATGTTCTAGCGTACATGGAGGCCAAGAAAAGGCTGAAGAAAGGTGACAGAATCTTGATGATCAGCTTTGGTGCAGGTTTCAAATCCAACAACTGTATTTGGGAGGTCATGACCTCAGACTTGGATCGAACAAATGTTTGGAAAGATATGATCCAAAATTATCCTCCAAAGAAGACCATAAACCCTTATCTGGAGAAGTTAGGATGGATCAATGATAAAGCTATGGATTTTGTCACACCTGAAGATATAAGTAAGATGTTTGCAAGATGTTAATTGCTTCTGCGTACGTAAAGCAGTAAAAGTTTATTGTTATTTTAATCACGAATAAGAGGCACCGACGAGTCATGGTCATATCCAAGTGAATAGGATTTCTTCAAATCATTTAAATACTAGATGTGTCTACATGAAAAAAATGTGTATTTTGGTTTTGAAAAAAAAAATGAATATCACTAATATATGTTATATTATCGTTTATTGTGATTTTTAGATGGGTTGAAAATCAATCAAATTAATCTTTGTTTCTTTTTTCTTTCGTTTTAAAAATCAGAACCGATCGGTCAAACCAGTTGGATCGAAAATCAAGAAAAGAAGTGGTTCAACTATCACTGGTTTATGTTTATTTTTAAATCGGATCGAACCGGTTGGTTTTTATAAAAATACGGTTGAACCAATTCAATTAAATTAGTTGAACTGATTAAATTGAATAAAAACACGCGGAATTAAAATCTTTTGCATAATAAACTTTTGTGATTTTTTCATATCTATTTAGATTTTTTTTAAATAAAAACACATGATAAATGTTATGAAGTTTTTTGATGCATTTATATTCATCTAGGACTTTATTTTCTTTTTAATGCACGTAGATTGATCTATAATTTGTTTTCATGTGTATTTTGACGTTTGAACTTGTGGACATCAAATTCTTGATTTGTATATGTATGTATGTATAGTAAAATACGAAAAAATATAAAAATTATAGAAACCGGTTTACTCAACTATTGGACCGGTTGAACCCGAAACTGGTCATTATATCGTTCAACTAAAAACAAGTTTTTAAAACATTGATTTTGTGTGTAACTAGCTGAAAGCATGCAATTAGGGTTGTAAACGAACCAAACGAACATAAACAGACCTTGTTCATATTCGTTCGTTTAAGTTAGCTGAACAAATAAACGAACACGAACGGATAAACGAACGTGTATTCTTGTTCATATTCATTCATTTAACAAATTCCATTGTTCATATTTGTTCGTTTATGTCCGTGAACATTTTAAACGAACATAAACGAACGAATATAAATGAACAAAGCTAAACAAACATAAATGAATATATATATATATATATATATATATATATATATATATATATATATATATATATATATATATATATATATATATATATAAACATAAATAAAGATATAATATAGTAATGTAATCAAATACAATTAAACATATATGAACATTAAAACAACTTATATAACTGAACATAAACGAACGTTCACGAACATAATTAAACGAATAAATTATTATTCATGTTACGAGAATTTGTATTCATATTCTTTCATTTATTAAATAAACGAACTTCTACTTGAACGCTTCATGAACAATTCACTGAACGTTCGGTTTGTTTATAGTCATATATACGAAAACACAAAAACAAAATTAATGATGAAATAATTTCTCGGGGCAAGCATATTTGACGAATTGGTTTTTGATAGTGTAATAATGCCCAATCAATTTGCATAGACTTTTAAAGTAAAAAAGTAGCTTATTGTGGGTAGTTTCTTATTGCCAAATGTTATAAATGAAGATACCAAATTGGAATAGAACTAGGAATCAGGGACTAAAAATGTAATGTTTTGAATTTAAAAAGGATAGGGACCGATTGAGCTGCTCCAAAGTGGGAGGCTTTGTTTCCATTTAACTAGTTGAGCAAGTGGATTACGTCACTGCAACAGAAGATGCATAGTGTATTTATACATTGAACATGGGCATTAATTAGCTCATTCGGTTACACGAGATAAGATACACGAGCAAGGATAAGAACACAGTATCGATAAGTACAACCGGTTAATATCATCTATTCTATCATGCAGAATATATATTCTATCCAGGAGGCCTCAAATTTTTTAGGCCTCCATTTTTGTGAGCATATGTTACTATATTTATATGGAGTATTATAAATTTATTAAAAAATCCCTCATGCATGCGTTAGTAACTTAGTATAGATTTATAGCAAAGAAAAAAACTTTATGCCGTACATTAGATGTAAGGAGTCAAAAGGCGGCAAAAGGAATTATAATTGTAAAAACTAAAAACAAAGACTAGAAATCTAAGGACCTTTTTTCTTTCAAAAAAACAAGAATAGGGTTTAACTTGCTAACGACAACAATAAGAAAAATCACAATCAATTTTCTTTCCTCTTTCTCCAATTATCCTCACTTCTTGGTCTCGCATACAGAAACAGCCACACCATACATTCAGTTGATCTTAGTAGTTGATTGTTTACAAGTTGTTCATCAGATAATCCAGATCTCTAAGATTGAAAATTAATTTTACCTAGTTCACCAAGACGTTGATGAAAACAGAAATTGGAATAAGTAAAGTAAATGATTTTTGATTTTTCAAATGAATAAGATTTATGAATTGTGATTGAAAAATGCTTTTTGGTTTCATAATAGAAATTGATTTATGATTCTTTGAATAAAAACTGATTTCTAATTTCAGATTTTGATTTATTAATGAAAATTATTGAATAAAAACCGATTTCTAATTCTGAGTTTTATTTCTGAATAAAAAACTGATTTTTCATTTCTTAATCTGAAAATAGATAGCATATTTCTGATTTTAAGTTTTTGTATTCTAATTAACTGATGTGTGATTTATGGATTGTATCTCTGATGTTGAGTTTATATATGCTTATTTTTGTAAGTTGTTAGTAAATTGAAAGGCCAAGAGAAGTAATCTTGTTGGATATTAAGGTATCCACAATGCACTGAATTCTATAAAGTTCAATGGAGTGTCACATCATCATTCACTATTCCATACAATTCTATTCATTTTTATCCCACAATGCATTAAATTCTACAAGTGAATGGAACATATTAAAAGAATATTTATTTAAAGATTTAAATACTTTTCTTTTTCCTATTGAAGAGTTCAATTGATAATGAACTCCAAATCCATTGAATGTCAAAGTGACATTTCACAATAGTGGAGTTGTATCTATTGAATGACAAGTAGGCATGACACCTCATTCAACTCTTCCATTAAACTCCCCATTATGGATGCTCTTAGGCTGATAGCATTGTTGTTGAATTCAAATCAACATCAACACATCATAACCAGTGTTTTCATTTCTTTACTTCTTTTTTTCATTGTCATTGTTTTATTTAAGTCTAAAATAATAACATGTTTCCTAGAAAACATTTCTCTAAAAAAAACAAAACAAAAATTGAACAATAATTAAACATTACGGCAAAACATGATCTATGGATAAATATGTGAAAAATGTTGATACATGTAATCCTAATGCTACAAACGATAATGAAAATGGAATAAATGAGACTAATAATGTCACTAATGAAAATGTGAATATTGTTATGAAATATTAGTTTGTGAATATGAATGACCAGTGAATTTTTTATTTCTCTCATAACTCTCCACCATTATTTAACATTAATAACAATCATTTCAATATGCGCATTAGTATTATAACTCATCTTTCATCTTATTTTGATAGTATAAATAGTAATTCATATGTATTAGAAAGTTGATGATTTTATCACAAATATTGGAATAAAAATTCTCTTCATTTTCATGTCTTTTTTTACTCTATAATTTATTTTGTTATTTGATCATATTTTATAACACGTTATCAGTACTCTACCATAGAGTTCTAACTCCTTATCGGTCTTGTCATTTTCAGGTATGTATTTTTGATAAGTTCACATATACAATTCTTATAAGTTATTTTATGGAATTTCTTAACTAATAATTCATTAACAAACAAATCTTTATTTTGATTAGTATTCTCACTACGGAAAACCATGCTATAGAAAACTTTCTCTACTTTTCATGCCACTAATATACTCATGCAGTAGCAATATCATGATAAAGGTTTTAAAAAAATTATGAATTAGTTGCATGTCTTCTTGCAGCTAAACAAAACAATGAACTATTTATGAAAAATCACCAAGAACGCCGCCAGGTTCTGGTCAATTCCTTGAAGTGAATGCAACATCATATAATTATAATACACATGGGTCTAACCAAGTCCTCATATTATTGTAACAACAAGAACAAAATTGCAAGTAATCATCGGAAGTTGGAAAATAACAAAAACTCATATCCTAACGATAAAAGTGGTCAATGCAAAAAAAAAAAAAAAAAAAAGGTTGAAAATATTTATCACCGATATGGAATGACTGGTCATTGGTCTCGTACATACCACTCTCCAAAGCATTTTATTGATCATTATCAAGCTTCGCTAAAATCTAAAGAAAAAAATATTGAAACAAATTTTATTCAAAATGATTTTCACGAATATCAACCAGAAATGATATATTGTGATGTTTGTCGATTTTCTTGTCTACCTAAAAGGGACAAGTAGTATTATGGATGGTGATAGAAGAACAATATGTAATTTTGTATCATGATATTTATTATGTTTTTATGTCATATTGGTTTCATGAGAAATGATGTCGTCACAATCTTATAAAAGTAATAGAATATGGATCCATTTCTCTAAGTCGATTGTTTTTTATTTATTTATGGGAAAATGACATAATTCCTTAAGTTTTCACAAAAATGTCGGTTTTACCCTTGTACGTGTTTTAGGTCCAGTAAAGTTGGGTGTTTTGTTTAATTTGTTCATTTATACCATTTTAGTTGGTTTCCAGGTAACCTACCAGTTACCTAATGACAGTAAAGCCCTCGAGTTTTCAAAAATGTTCGGATATACGCTTATTTTGATTCTAATTATTATTATTATTATTATTATTATTATTATTATTATTATTATTATTATTATTATTATTATTATTATTATTATATATTTTTAATACATTTTTAAATGTATAAAAATATTTATATATACATTTTCAAATGTATAAATGTAACATCTCGACTCCCAGGTTTGACACTTAATTGTTTTATTCATTTTTAACAGAGAAACTCGACGAGTTGGGGAGCACCAACTCGCCGTGTAGACACTATTATGGCCGCATGATTTTTAGAGTCTATTAGACGAGTCGGAGGACCCTGACTCGACGAGTAGGAGCTGAGAGAGGAAACCCTAATTTTCCGGGTTTTTCTCCTATTTAACGGGCCTTAAGCCCTCATTTCCGCCACCCTTGTCACTTTTGAGCACTGTGTGAAATCCTAATCGAGTTGTAACCTTGTGTGTGAGACAGAGAGGCTAATATTATGAGTTTTAGTGCATTCTTGGAGGAGAATTGGAGAGAAAGAGACCTTAGACAAGAAAGAGCTTTTAGATCCGGTTTCCATTCACTTATATCTTCTAACTGAAAGTAAAAAGTCACTATCTTGCTCATTGCTTAGTTAGATCTCATTTTTAGGGAGTTTAGAGCCTTTTTCCCATCCTTCTTTGAATTCTAGAGCATTATGAGATTGTCATGGAGTGGAGACTCCAGCTCTGGACATATTGAGGTCCCATGAGCCCAAAGATCCAAGATTTATCAAGCTTTGGACAAGTTTCCATGCATGAGACCCATTATAAAGCTTGTTTTGGCATTTTGAGCCATAGATGCAATTCATGAACGTAAAGCTTATAGCTTTATGTGATAAGACACCAGTTCTGCCTAAAATCGTCTGAATGAGAAAATGATCAAAAGGGACTCGACGAGTCGATGAGCTGACTCGACGAGTTAGCTATGGTTTTTCCCGAAGAGTTCGGACATGTGTAACTCAACGAGTTGATGAGACAACTCGATGAGTTAAGTTGGATTTTCGCGACACTGCTAAAGAAACGAGGGAACTCGTCGAGTCACATAGATACACTCGACGAGTTGGGTTAATATGGACTGTTGACTTCTATTGAATTTTAGGATTTGGTCAAGACAAGGATTATGGGGACCATGGAGGGGTAAAATGGTCTTTTACCCATCCCAAGAGTTAGAGAGATGGGATAGTTTGGTTTATTTAGGATTTTGATTTTAAGTGTTAATTAGAGATGCTTATGACATGTAGGCGGGGATTAGACCGTTAGAGAGGTATGCGGTTTCTTTGCTTACTTACGAGGTGAGTCTTCTCACTATACTTACCATGAGTGGTAACCTTGTGTGATCAGAGAGTCTTGTGTGCTTATATTGAGTATTGTGATATCCTACATTATGTCTTTGTGATTTATGTTGTGTATTATTTTGAGCTTTACTCAGTTAGGACCGGAGGGTCCACCCGAGTTGTGGGACCGGAGGGTTTCCACTGAGACACATTCACCGGAGGGTATTATTCGAGATATAGCCATGAGAGGCTAATGAGATGTGTGTGGTATTTTGGGTAAATCACTAAGATTTATGCTTACCATGTTATGTGATATGTGTTTCAGGTACTTCTCAGGATCGCGGTAAGGCACCGGCTTGATTGTACACATGAGATGTAGTTATGTTTATGAGGATCCTAGATTTTTATTCTAACACTTATGGCTATGTGTTTTTGATAATTTTGAAACTTTGGATTTTAATGAAATGTGTTAATAATTATTATGTGATTATAAAAATGAAAATTTACGGTGTTACAAGGTGGTATCAGAACCTTGGTTTGAGGGATTCGGATGTACCTTCGGGTATGACTGGACTCAAACTAAGGATATGAGAAACAATTTCAAAATGAAATGATTTTTCTAAAATGAGTAAGAGTTTTAAGAGAAAAACGAGAAGGAGCAGTGTGTATAATCAGCCAGAGCCCGAATGGTGATTTCCCAAAATACCCTTACTTGTTGTGTTATTAGATATTCATGATATTAGGGATGCATGCTAGAGGATAGGCTAGGTATTTCATATTTTGGGGCTAGAGTTGCCTGATTGTGATGCATTAGCCTAGGAGATGCTATTGATTGATATTATTTGTTATTTTCCCTGAGTATGTGTTGAGTAGGAGTATCTAGCAAGAATCTTTTAGAATGAGTTCTGAGTCGAGGGAAAATCTAGGAGAGATGCCTAGATGAGCATATGAGAAGCCTGCTGAGAGAGTAATCTAATATTTGTGAGAGATAGAGTACTTGTGATTTGGGATCCTGGGAGGAGGACTTGGGGTGAGTACAGGTTGGTGTGGAAGGTAGTATTGGGCCCGTACTACTTAAAGCACCAAATCTGTATGCGAACCAAGTAAGAATCCTTAGAGGAGCATGTAGGGACGGAAATCGAGTGTGAGTATGCTTGAGCTAGTCTCTGATGATTTTCGTGCTATGTTTTAGAGACATTATGGTGGGTACACGCCACAACCCCGAGAGCAGTGGGATCAGTGATGAGGAGATCCACGAGATCATTGCGGAGGAGGTGACCACAGCCATTCGGGAGGCGATACCGGAGATGCTTGGGTCTATTAAGACCACACTGATTGAGACATCCGACGAGAGATATGCTGGTGTTACTGAGGTTGCTTCTGTTACAGCCACCGCAACCATTGTCATTGCTAGACCACAGGGAGGTGACTGTTGTTGCTATGGGAGTTCAGCAACACGAAACCACCAAAGTTTGATGGGACTCAAGATCTGATTGCTGCTATGAGATGGATCTTCGACATAGAGGGGTGTTTTTACACGTGTTCATGCCTCGAGCACCTAAGAGTTCGGTTTGCACGAACCAGCTTTGCTTGGGAGTGAAGGACTGGTGAATGTTCGTGACCACCAGCTTCGTTCCTGCAGATCATGCTGCAGTAACATAGGAGAGGTTTACACAGCTATTCCAAGATGACAACGTTCCCTCGAAGGAGAGGGAACGGTTAGCCCAGGAGTTATCATCTCTCAAGAAGAAGATAGAAATTGTGACTGAGATCACGAGGATGTTCCAAGAGAAGGCGATGTTTTACCCTGAGCATGTGTCTACTGAGCACGCATGTGTGAGTAGATATCTGAGCACACTGACGAGGGATATACGAGACTTCGAGGCGAACTCGTCATACCGTACATTGGCTGAGCTTTTGACCAATGTCATGCGGAGGGATATTAAGTTAGCGTTACAAACAAAAGAGCAGGAGGAGTCTCGGGGTAGAGACAGGAGACCGATACAGTCACAGTCGGCGATGAAGCAGGCAAATCCTGCTGATGCGAGAGTCGGGGCCAGAAGGGCCGCACTTGTGGCAAGTGCGACAAGAATCACGAGGGATCGTGTAAGGTAGGGATTTTCTAAAAATATGGAAAAGAGGGGCACATTGAGAAGGATTACCCCAAGGGGTTTGCAGTTTGATTTCACTGCAACCAGACCAGCCATCGAAAGGCCGAGTGCCCTCAGCTCATTCAGGGATCAGCTTAGGTTTTTGCACCTACTGCTTTACATGCTACTGATTGTCGATTGATGGAGGTCGAGACACCGAGGGCTCGTGGGAGAGCTTTTCATCTGACATCGAAGGAGGTCCACACAGCAGCCGACGTCGTTGTTGGTACGTATTTCCTTATTTATATTATTTTGATATTTTTTGTGCTTATATTGTGTTGTATATAGGTACTTTTCTTGTAAGTTATGTATCTTCTTTGGTATTATTTGACTTGGATGCGAGTTGATCCTTCGTGTCTTTATCTTTTAGTCATCGCATCAGTATCCAATATAAGGCGTTGAGTCGACCTCTGAGGGTTTCTATAGTCGACGAGCATGCAGTTTTTTCCAATGATGTATTCCGGGGATGTGTACTAGAGATTTTTTGTGTTGATTTCCTGATAGACCTGGTACTAATAGCGATGAGTGATGGTTGTGTCATAGTGGGTAACGATTGGTTGAGTCGGTTTAGAGTTGTGATCGACTGTGAGCGTTAGATGGTGACCATACGAGACCCTAGTGGGGGAGTACTTACGGTGTATGGCTAGGGTACTAGATCTGAATCAGCTTTCTGCTATAGCTACTAGGGTGAGATAGTGTCTACAACAGGGTTGTAAGGGCTTTTTGGCGTAAGTGATGGATACGTGGGTTACTGCAGAGAGGCCGAGTTCTATCTCCGAGGTTTCGATAGTGTGTGAGTTTCCGAACGTTTTCCCCAAGGAGTTGACGGGTGTGCCTCCCGAGAGGCAGGTGGAATTCTGGATTGATTTGGTTCCGGTTTCGGTGCCTATTCCCAAGGCACCTTATCGCCTTGCGCCGCCTGAGATGCAAGAGTTGTCCTCACATCTTTAGGAGCTGTTGGGGAATGGTTTTATCAAACCAAGTAGCTTATCGTGGGGAGCATCGATCCTTTTTGTCAAGAAAAAGGATGTGTCACACCGGATGTGCATCGATTACCGAGAGTTGAACAAGCTGACGGTCAAGAACCGTTATCCACTACTGAGGATTGATGATTTATTCGATCAGTTGTAGGGTACATCTTGGTTTTCCAAGATTGATTTGAGATTTGGATATCATCAGATGAGAGTTTGCGAGGAGGATATCCAGAAGACAACCTTTAGGACTCGTTAATGGCACTACGAGTTTGTGGTGATGCATGTCGGACTCAACAACGCACCAGCAACATTCATGGATCTCATGAACTGGGTGTGCAGGACCATGTTGGATCGGTTGGTGATCATGTTCAGCGACGATATTCTGGTATACTCAAGGTCCAGAGAGCAGCACGAGGAGCATCTTTGAGAGATTCTTGGAGTATTGAGGGCGGAGAGGCTTTACGCCAAATTCTCCAAGTGTGATTTCTAGTTACGAGAGATCCAGTTCCTGGGACACCTCATTAGTCATAATGAGATATTGGTCGACCCGGCCAAGATTGAAGCAGTTATGAGATGGGAGGTGCCGAGATCCTCGCCCAAGATCAAAAGTTTTCTGGGTTTGGCCGGCTATTATCGGAGGTTTATCAGATATTTCTCCAAGATTGTTGTTCCTCTCACCATATTGACCCAAAAGGGTGTTACTTTTGTTTAGGGGCCTGAGCAGCAGGCGTCATTCGAGACTCTTCGCTGGAGATTGTGTGAAGCTCCAATGTTAGCCCTGCCTGAGGGAGTGGAGGACTTCGTAGTTTACTGTGATGCATCCATATCAGGGATGGGTGCAATATTGATGCATAGGGGGCACGTGATAGCATATCCATTGAGTTAGTTGAAGTCTTATGATATGAGGTATCCCACCCATGATGTAGAGTTGGGGGCGGTGATGTTCTCCCTCAAGATCTGGCGCCACTATCTGTATGGAGTCCGGCGTACCATATACACGGACCATAAGAGCCTAAAATACCTCATTAGCCCAACCTGAATATGAGACAGAGGAGGTGGTTGGATGTAGTTAAAGACTCCGACTGTGAGATCTTGTATCATCCGGGCAAGGCTAATGTGGTAGCCAATGCCTTGAGTCGTAGAGCAATGAGTGCTCCAGTCCGAGATGTGTGTATAAGGATGGCGGTGATGACTCCAGTCTTAGATACCATCCGAGAGGCCCAGGTGGAGGCCGTGATGCTAGAGAACCGTAAGAGAGAGCGAGTAATCGGGCAGCTTTCTGAGTTTCGGATGGATAGTCGGGGCTATTGACTTTCCGTGGGTGGATTTGGGTGCTCTATATGGGTGGAGCTCGATGCATATTGATGGAGGAGGCACATAGATCGAAATTCTCGATCCATCTGGGGGCCACTAAGATGTATTTGGATCTGAAGAGGGATTATTCATAGCCATGTATGAAAAGAGATGTGGCATTGGTAGTTAAGAGGTGCTTAACTTGTCATCGGGTTAAGGCAGAGCACCAACATCCACATGGCCTATTACAGCCTCTATAGATTCCCTAGTGGAAGTGGGAACTGATTTCTATGGATTTTAGTACCAAATTACCGAGGACTGCGTGAGGTGTCGATGTGATATGGGTGATTGTAGACCGATTGATGAAGAGTGTTCACTTCCTAACTATCAATAAGAGCTCTTCTGTAGAGAAATTGGTCGAGATATATGTATGTGAGGTGGTGGCATGGTATGGAGTGTCGACATCGATAGTGTCAGATCGAGATGTGAGCTTTCAAGAGGAGTAGGTACCCGGTTGCATTTCAGCATCGCATACCACCCACAGACAGACGAGCAGAGTGAGCGGACGATTCAGATGCTTGAGGACATGCTACGTGCTTGTGTTATGGACTTCAGTGGAAGTTGGGACACTTATTTACCCTTTGCTGAGTTTTCTGACAACAACAACCATCATTCCAGTATTGGTATGCCTCCCTTTGAGCTCTTATATGGGAGGAGGTGTCAGACTCCCATCTGTTGGGGAGAGGTAGGGTAAAGAGTGATGGGTGGCACTGAGATAGTGCTCAAGACGACTGAGCAAATTCAGCAGGTCAGGCAGAGGTTACTGACGGCCCAGTGTGGGCAGAAGAGTTACACAGACCGGCGTTGATCCGAGCTAGAGTTCCAGGTTGGAGATTTTGTCCTCCTGAAGGTATCCCCATGTAAAAGGGTGATTTGATTCAGGAAAAGGGGAAAGTTGGGTCCTAGATATATCATTCCTTTCAGTGTGACGTCATGTGAAGTATCATAACAGTGTAAAGTAGTAAACAAGCAACAACATCATCCATTGCATTAAAAGTAAAGTTTTAATACATGTGTGTTCTTTAATAGTAATAAGAAACCAAAATATGTAATCAAAATAAAAGACGAGTCTTTTCTGTGCTCCGTCTTCTCACAACCTGGTAATCGTACCTGTCTACTGGTGACCTGAGAATACAAGTTATTTTGAAAGACAGTAGATCAGCATATAGCTGGTGAATTCATAAGTATTTAAGTGTCATTACTCTATTTTGGAAAGCTGTTATGAATTCCATGTAAATCTTTGAATGAACATTTGATATAAGTATGAAAACCCTAGAAAATCCCATATTTCCTACTATTATAAAAGTCGTCTTCTACCAAGACTTGAATGTTTTGAAAGTAATAAAGATGGGTTTTTCCCCTGTATGACTACTATTAACAATATATAGTCTACCTCTGTAACGACCCAATTTTTACGTCCGAAAATTTCATTTTAAAATATTACTTTAGAAAACATTAATAAATAAAAACATTGTTTGATCACACCATAACACATCGTAACCATGTTCTAAAAGGTCAAACCATACATCCCATCAAAATATCAGAGTACAATCCCAGTAAATCTCGTAAATGCAGAAACCGAAGAGTGTGTGTATGACGTGCCGCTACCGCGCCGGCTCCTTCCCCTTCGATGCAGAGGTACCTGAAAACAAAACTGTAAACGTAAGCACAAAGCTTAGTGAGTTCCCCCAACGTACCACATACCATACAAACACATAACATACGTACTGCCAGGCTATTCTGGGGTGCCGTCTTACCCGTGTCAAGCCATTCTGGGGTGCTGACTACCCATGTCAAGCCATTTTGGGGTGCTGACTACCCATCGGTCCTAACAACCGATCCTCGGGGGCTGGTCCCCTCCCGCTACCTCTATCGCATAACATAACAGACCAACATACAAGCATACCATCACATACAGTCAGATAATTCTGGGGTGTCTGACTACCCAGCGGTCCTAACAACCGAACTCTACTACTATTGCATATAACGTATCATGATAGCATATAACATAACAGGTAATAGCAAACCTAGATGATTTCACAAAGACAATCATCTATCATACGTCTCCTACTGGTGGGCCGGCATTGTGGCCTTAGACCCACCGCTACCGGAAGGTAACTCACCTCAAAGTAGCTGCTGAACTGATTGGGAACTAACTGACTGCTGCTACTCCGGGAGTCCTCCGGCTGCAATTCCCACAACATACTCAATCAAACACTGCTAACTGTCCTTTAGGTAAAATGACCATGTTACCCCTGGTCTAGCTCTAAGCCAATGCTAGAGTCAACTTTTAGTCGACCCGACTCGCCGAGTGGATCACCACTCGCCGAGTCCCTAGCAAACCATTGTCCTGGGTCCCTGGTTCTACTCGTCGAGTCGGGCTATGACTCGACGAGTTCACCTTCTAACTGACATTCAACTCCTTCATCCTACTCGCCGAGTTGTATGAACAACTCGTCGAGTTCATCTTCATCCGAAGAACACTTTATGCTAAGACTCGCCGAGTTGTATGAACAACTCGCCGAGTCTGTTCTTGACCTATGAAGATTGCCTTGGACTCGCCGAGTCAGGGCATTGACTCGCCGAGTCCTATCATGGGTGAGTTCAGCTTCCAACTCACCGAGTCACCCCCCCTGTGACTCACGGCTCAACTCGATACATCTTAAAGGGACCGGTTTGGTGACTCGCGACTAGACTCGTCGAGTCACATAGATGACTCGCCGAGTCGCAGCCATGCATCCATCAAATACACCGATTTGCTCGATTCCAGTCCATGCCATTCACAGATCTGGGCTTCTAGGACACAAATCACACGTAAAGTTTCCAACTTTACGTGTAGATATTCACCAATATGGATTTTAGGGTGCAAAATGCCTCAAAAGGGTAGATCTAGGATGAACAAGCCACATGGGGCCATAAAGTTAACAGATCTGAGCTCCTGGAGCTCAATCTTGCCTAGATCTAAAGGTTAACAACTTATTATCACCCACAAAGCACAAACAAGCTTGGGGAAGAGCCCAAGAAGGACTCCAATGAAGCAAAAAGGGATTACAAGCTTGAAAACAGAGGGGAAACGAGCTATACCTCAAGGAATACGTTGAAATGACACAAAGATGGCTGATCCCCTTCTCCTCTTCTTAATCTACTCCTCTTTCTCCTCAAAACCTCCAAGAACACACCAAGAACACTTCAATCTCTCAAGGAAATAAGGGAAAACGATGTTGGGGGGAGTTCTGGGGGTGAATGGGGACGAGTTGAGGCGGAATGAGGGTTTAAATAGGGTGCAAACCCTTGAAACTTAGGGTTTCATCCAGCAGCGGTGACTCGCCGAGTCCAGGATATGGACTCGCCGAGTCGCCCACTTAAAACGTGTCCTGAGTCTCGTCCCTACTCGGCGAGTCGGACCTTATGACTCGCCGAGTCCAAGGCTAAAATAGGGCAATGCTCAAATAAAATTCACATACCGGAAACCAGGTGCTACAAATCTCCCCCACTTATTTTAGACTTCATCCTCGAAGTCTGCTGCTCGGTCCTGAAACAGCTCGGGGTAATGCTCCATCATCTCGTCCATCGGTTCCCAAGTCCATTCTGAACCCTTGCGGTGCTGCCATTGCACCTTTACTAGTTCTACCCTCTTGTTTTTCAACGTCTTGGTCTTTCTGTCAAGTATTGCGACTGGGCGCTCGATGTAATTCAAGCTGTCATCAACCTGAATATCCTCCAACGGTACTACTGTTGAATCGTCCACCAGGCACTTCCGCAGCTGCGAAACATGGAAGGTGCTGTGGATCTGACTGAGCTCGGCTGGCAGATCCAGCCTATATGCCACCTTGCCTACCCGGGCTGCAACCCTGAACGGCCCGATGAATCTTGGGCCTAACTTGCCCCGCTTCCTGAATCGAATGACACCTTTCCAAGGCGAGACTTTCAGGAGGACCATATCCCCGACTTGGAACTCCAAGTCGGATCGACGTCTATCGGTGTAGCTTTTCTGCCGACTCTGAGCAGTCTGAAGTCTGCTCCGAACTTGCTGGATCCTCTCGGTCATCTCTAGCACCACCTCGGTGCTTCCCATGACTCTCTGGCCAACCTCCCCCCAACATATCGGGGTTCTGCATTTCCGCCCATACAACATCTCGAACGGGGGTCGGTCAATACTCGTGTGATGGCTGTTGTTGTAGGAGAACTCAGCCAAAGGAAGATAGGTATCCCAGCTACCACCGAAATCCAGTACACACGCCCGCAACATGCCCTCCAAAGTCTGGATGGTCCGCTCACTTTGACCATCTGTCTGCGGGTGAAAGGCGGTGCTGAAATGCAGATGAGTGCCCAACTCGTCATGAAATTTCTTCCAGAATCTGGAAGTAAAATGCACATCCCTGTCCGAGATTACCGATACTGGCACCCCATGCCGTGCCACAATCTCCCTGATATAGATGTCGGCCAATTTTTCGGCCGATATGCTCTCCTGAATCGGAATAAAGTGAGCACTCTTGGTCAATCTATCCACGATGACCCAAATCGAATCCACTCCCCGTGCGGTCCTGGGAAGCTTTGTGATAAAATCCATCGTGATATCTTCCCATTTCCACAGTGGAATATCCAACGGCTGCATCTTGCCATGCGGCCTCTGATGTTCGGCCTTGACCTTCCTGCAGGTCAAACACCACTCAACGTACCATGCCACATCCCGCTTCATGCAAGGCCACCAATAGTCCGGACGAAGATCCCTATACATCTTCGTCGCCCCGGGATGAATAGAAAATCAGGACTTGTGCACCTCCTCCATCAAAATCTGACGTACGCCACCGTGATACGGCACCCACACCCTACGGTGTAATGTCAAAAGTCCTCTGCCATCATGATCAAAGGAGGAAACCTGACCCACCACACGCTCGCTCTTCCGATGCTCTTCCTTGATAGCCTCCTGTTGAGCCTCCCGAATCTGCTCCAACAGGGGATTCACCACAGTCATCCTCAAACAGACGTCCCTGATTGGCACCATCTTGCGGCTAAGCACATCGGCCACCACAGTGGCCTTCCCCAGGTGGTAAAGGATCTCGCAATCATAATCCTTCACCACGTCCAACCACCGCCGCTGCCTCATATTCAGATTCGGCTGGTCCATGAGGTACCTCAAACTCTTGTGGTCCGTGTAGATGGTACACCGAACCCCGTAGAGGTAATGTCGCCAAATCTTGAGGGTAAAGACCACCGCCCCCAACTCCAAATCGTGCGTCGGGTAATTTGCCTCGTGAGGCTTGAGCTGCCGTGAAGCGTAGGCAATGACATGCCCTCTCTGCATCAGAACTGCGCCCAACCCTGAAATGGACGCATCGCAGTAAACCACAAAATCCTCCACGCCCTCAGGCAGGGCTAGGATCGGCGCCTCACACAATTTCTGTCTCAGCATCTCAAACGCAGCCTGCTGCTCGGGTCCCCACCGAAAGACCACGTCTTTCTTCGTCAGTCGTGTCAGGGGTACGGCTATCTTGGAGAAATCTTGGATAAATCTCCGATAGTAGCCCGCCAATCCTAGGAAGCTCCGAATCTCGGATGGAGACTTCGGGACCTCCCATCTCATCACGGCCTCGACCTTGGCTGGATCCACCAGAATCCCGTTCTGGTTGACGAGGTGTCCAAGAAATTGCACCTCGCGCAACCAAAACTCACACTTGGAGAACTTGGCATACAAGCTCTCCCTCCTCAGGGTCTCCAATACCTCCCTCAGATGCTCCTCGTGTTCCTCCCGAGTCTTGGAATAGACCAAGATATCATCGATAAAGACTATCACAGACCGATCCAGCATCGGTCTACACACGCGGTTCATGAGGTCCATGAACGCGGCAGGAGCATTGGTGAGCCCAAACGGCATCACCACGAACTCGTAATGACCATAGCGCGTTCGAAACGCAGTCTTCTGCATATCCTCCTCCCTAACCCTCATCTGATGATACCCCGAACGCAAGTCAATCTTGGAGAACCAAGATGCTCCCTGAAGCTGGTCAAATAGGTCGTCAATCCTCGGAAGCGGGTATCGGTTCTTCACCGTTACCTTGTTCAGCTCCCGATAATCTATACACATCCGATGCGACCCGTCCTTCTTTCTTACAAACAGAATCGGTGCTCCCCAGGGTGAACTGCTCGGCCGAATAAATCCTTTGTCCAGCAGCTCCTGCAGCTGTGTAGACAACTCCTGCATCTCGGGAGGAGCCAACCGCTATGGTGCTTTGGCTATCTGAGCCGCACCGGGAATGAGGTCAATCCTGAACTCCACCTGTCGCTCCGGAGGTATCCCAGGTAGTTCCTCCGGGAAAACATCAGCAAAATCTCGAACCACCGGGACCTCGCTCACGGTCGCCTTACCCGCCTCCCGGGTGTCCATCACATACGCGACATAACCCGCGCATCCCTGCTGAAGGTAGCGCCTAGCCCTCGCTGCTGAACATACAGTGGGTCCACACTGCGGCCGCTCTCCATGAATCACTAACTCTCCCCCACTTGGGGTCCTGACTCGCACTAGCTGTTGCGCGCAATCTATCACTGCCCCATTAGGGCTCAACCAATCCATACCAATAATCACCTTGTTCCCACGCAATGGAATGGGAACCAAGTCTACCAGGTAACGCTCCTCAAACAGTCGCAGAACACAATCTCGAAACACCATCGATGCTCACACCGATCGATCGTCAGCAATCTCTACCTCTAACGGGCAATCTAACTCGCCTGAAGTCTCATGAAATCTCTTGCTAAGAGCAAGAGAAACGAACGATCGGGATGCACCCGAGTCGAACAATACCTGAACTGGGATGCCGTTCACATGGAACGATCCTAATACACATGTATACATACGGAGCACATACCAATATCATAACAACGTAAAATAAAAGATAGAAGAAAGGAATCATACACGTCACCACATCGGGCGCGGCGCGTGCCTCTTCGGCAGTCAACTGAAATGCCCGACTCCTCACCACTGGAGTCTCTGCCTTGCCCTGACGGCCATCCGTGATCCTGAGGGTCGCTGGAGCTGGCGCCTTCACTGGCGCTGAAACTGTCAACATGGGGCAATTGGCCTTCTTGTGGCCCCTCTGGTTGCAGTGGAAACACAACAACTCCGATGTCTGAATAACTGTCGCAGGAGCAGTGCAATCCCTGCTGATATGCCCAAACTTGCCGCACTTGTAGCAGCCTGACGATCCCATCCTGCACGCCCCCTCGTGCGGCCTGCCGCACCTCCTGCAGCGGCTCGGTCCCGACTGGCCTTTCGGCCTCCCATCTGATCCCTTGGGCTTCTTCCCCGAAGCCCCTGCTGCCTGACCATCCTCGAGTTTCCGTTTCCGGATGTGCTCCAAATCTATCTCTCTCTCCCTAGCCCTGGCAATCATGGAGTCCAGGGTAGGGCAAGCCGAAAAGCTAACATGCTCCCTAATGTCAGCTCGTAGCATATCATGGTAACGAGTCCTCCTCATATCCTCGTCACCTGCATACTGGGGCACCAATAAAGCCCTCTCCTGAAACTTGGCGGTGATCTCCGCCACAGTCTCTGTCGTCTGCCTCATGTCTAGAAACTCCCTGGCCAGCTGTTGAAGCTCGACCGCTGGTGCAAACTCCGCCCTGAACCTAGCCACAAAGTCCGACCAGGTCATTGCCTCGATAGCCGAGGCTCCCAACGAGTCACCCACTGACTCCCACCAATCCCGGGCTCGGTCCCGTAAACACCCTGCTGCGTACCTCACCTTCGACCCCTCAGGGCAGAAGCTGGTCAACTGGGCGGACTCAATATCCGCAATCCATCGCCTGGCGACAATGGGGTCCTTCACCCCATGGAAATCCGGCGCACCACTGCCCCTGAAGTCCTTGAAGGACAGTGTGCGAGATCCCGACTGGCTAGAGGCCAAGTCGCTCCTGAATGCCCGTAGGCGATCCTCCATCAACTCCACGATCCCTTCCTTGATCGACCCAAAGATGATGGGGGTCGACTCAAGGATGTCCCTAGTGATCTCCGACGTGATGAACTCACGTAGCCTCTCATCAATCGGCTCGGTGCCTGATCCCGAACCCGACCCCTCTCCTGACCCGCCATCTGTCGGTCTCGGTCGAAGTACCACCATTCTGCAAAACATCATAATAATCATTAGTGGTACTGCTACTTTCTGAGGGATCTCAACTACTCACAGGTTCCTTGGTCTCGTCTTGGCCTTCCTCGGCTCGGGTACGGATCCTCTGCTTTCAGTAGTACGGGCCCATACTACCTTCCACATCTATCCGTACCTTCTCTGGGGAATTCCTCGACTCCACCAGCTCCCCTTTACTACTGCTACTCTCTGTTATTCTCATCCTAGGCTTGTCCTAGGGAAAGCTCAAGTTCAACACGACTGGTCCTCAGCTGTTGTAGGTCTCCTCGTAATGCCAGTTAGCCACCACCTAAACACCATCACATGTGATGAGGATTAGATAATCCTTCAAGTAAAAGATCCGTCCCTACAACGGTTGGACTCAAACAAGAGCTGCGCAATAGGGCCAGTTCCAATACTTTGGGATTATTCAACCCTGATTACATGTGGTGTGACGTGTTTACCTAGTGGCTAACTCCCATTACTCAGAATCCCACCAAGCACGAAGCAAGCAGCATTCGGATAAGGGAAAAACAGACTCAAGCCAAACTATTCTTATAACAAGAAACGACACTTAACGTAGGATGCTAAGCTCATACTATCAGGCATAACCTAAACAGGCTATCCTACTGCTGTCTACTCAATTCTAGCATGCAATATTCATAAAGCTGTAACACATAAGCAGGCACATAAGGCATCACTCCTAGATCCTTAGCCTATTCTAGCATGCAGTTCTACGTAAGCTGATAAACATAACATAAACTTGTATGGGTACTATGGGGAATACTTACTTGAGCTCGGCCGGTCGCGCACGTCACACACTTTGCTCTTTCTTATGACTCTTTTCCGGGTTTTAAAGAACAATTTCTTTTGGAAAAGCTTTCAATCCCTCGATTTGAGTCCAAACACTCCCGAAGGCGTGTTCGAATCCCTCAAACCAGGGCTCTGATACCAACTTGTAACGACCCAATTTTTACGTCCGAAAATTTCATTTTAAAATATTACTTTAGAAAACATTAATAAATAAAAACATTGTTTGATCACACCATAACACATCGTAACCATGTTCTAAAAGTGCAAACCATACATCCCATCAAAATATCAGAGTACAATCCCAGTAAATCTCCTAAATGCGGAAACCGAAGAGTGTGTGTATGACGTGCCGCTACCGCGCCGGCTCCTTCCCCTTCGATGCAGAGGTACCTGAAAACAAAACTGTAAACGTAAGCACAAAGCTTAGTGAGTTCCCCCAACGTACCACATACCATACAAACACATAACATACGTACTGCCAGGCTATTCTGGGGTGCCTGACTACCCGGTACGGCCATTCTGGGGTGCCGACCTACCCATACGGCCATTCTGGGGTGCTGTCTTACCCGTGTCAAGCCATTCTGGGGTGCTGACTACCCATGTCAAGCCATTCTGGGGTGCTGACTACCCATCGGTCCTAACAACCGATCCTCGGGGACTGGTCCCCTCCCGCTACCTCTATTGCATAACATAACAGACCAACATACAAGCATACCATCACATACAGTCAGATAATTCTGGGGTGTCTGACTACCCAGCGGTCCTAACAACCGAACTCTACTACTATTGCATATAACGTATCATGATAGCATATAACATAACAGGTAATAGCAAACCTAGATGATTTCACAAAGACAATCATCTATCATACGTCTCCTACTGGTGGGCCGACATTGTGGCCTTAGACCCACCGCTACTGGAAGGTAACTCACCTCAAAGTAGCTGCTGAACTGATCGGGAACTAACTGACTGCTGCTGCTCCGGGAGTCCTCCGGCTGCAATTCCCACAACATACTCAATCAAACACTGCTAACTGTCCTTTAGGTAAAATGACCATTTTACCCCTGGTCTAGCTCTAAGCCAATGCTAGAGTCAACTTTTAGTCAACCCGACTCGCCAAGTGGATCACCACTCGCCGAGTCCCTAGCAAACCATTGTCCTGGGTCCCTGGTTCTACTCGTCGAGTCGGGCTATGACTTGACGAGTTCACCTTCTAACTGACATTCAACTCCTTCATCCTACTCGCCGAGTTGTATGAACAACTCGTCGAGTTCATCTTCATCCGAAGAACACTTTATGCTAAGACTCGCCGAGTCTGTTCTTGACCTATGAAGATTGCCTTGGACTCGCCGAGTCAGGGCATTGACTCGCCGAGTCCTATCATGGGTGAGTTCAGCTTCCAACTCACCGAGTCACCCCCCCTATGACTCACGGCTCAACTCGATACATCTTAAAGGGACCGGTTTGGTGACTCGCGACCAGACTCGTCGAGTCACATAGATGACTCGCCAAGTCGCAGCCATCCATCCATCAAATACACCGATTTGCTCGATTCCAGTCCATGCCATTCACAGATCTGGGCTTCTAGGACACAAATCACACGTAAAGTTTCCAACTTTACGTGTAGATATTCACCAATATGGATTTTAGGGTGCAAAATGCCTCAAAAGGGTAGATCTAGGATGAACAAGCCACATGGGGCCATAAAGTTAACAGATCTGAGCTCCTGGAGCTCAATCTTGCCTAGATCTAAAGGTTAACAACTTATTATCACCCACAAAGCACAAACAAGCTTGGGGAAGAGCCCAAGAAGGACTCCAATGAAGCAAAAAGGGATTACAAGCTTGAAAACAGAGGGGAAACGAGATATACCTCAAGGAATACGTTGAAATGACACAAAGATGGCTGATCCCCTTCTCCTCTTCTTGATCTACTCCTCTTTCTCCTCAAAACCTCCAAGAACACTTCAATCTCTCAAGGAAAAAAGGGAAAACGATGTTGGGGGAGTTCTGGGGGTGAATGGGGACGAGTTGAGGCGGAATGAGGGTTTAAATAGGGTGCATACCCTTGAAACTTAGGGTTTCATCCAACAGCGGTGACTCGCCGAGTCCAGGATATGGACTCGCCGAGTCGCCCACTTAAAACGTGTCCTGAGTCTCGTCCCTACTCGGCGAGTCGGACCTTATGACTCGCCGAGTCCAAGGCTAAAATAGGGCAATGCTCAAATAAAATTCACATACCGGAAACCAGGTGCTACAACCTCATCGTTTATGTGAACGTATCACAAAATAAAAGTAATAGGGAAAATATAGCCATATAAGTATTATCCTTTTGCATTAGGATAAACCTGACATCGCGACTTCCGAATAGTATTAACCTTGAACCTCCGTAGATGTTCATTTTCCTCTATAGCTAACAGCAGGTTGGAGGAATGGTTAGTCTCGTAAAGGTAACCCTAGTATAAGTATTAACTGTAGGCATCCGTAGATGCTCATTACCTCTGTTGCTAATAGGTGGGTGCCAGAATGGTTAGTCCCGTATGATATCCTTTTGTACTAGGATAGACAGAACTAATCTACGCGTATAATATGTAATATTATCTCATCATATAGTGTCTAGGTACAAGTATACATGTAAGTGTATCCATGTAAGAGGATCCAGGTAAGTGTATCTCTTCATATAGCATTTAGTATAGACTCCTGATTGAACTGACTCTGGTGTGATTCCTTGTTATAGGAATAATGTTTTGTATCCCCTAAACTATCCTTATGATAGTTTACTGGAATGTATTTGATGTTCAAGAAGGTTTATACACCCTTGCTACCCAAGAGTGTGGGAACTGAATGAAGGATGAAAGCTATCATACCAATACATATATATATATATATATATATATATATATATATATATATATATATATATGAACATAAGTGTATAGATATAGTTTTGATCAAGAAGACGAAATAGGTTTTGTAAAACATTTAAGAGTTTTGAACAATAAATAACAATGATTCATCATTGAATCCGCGACTCACATTTATTTTCAATCGTTTCTTTTCTTTAAACATTCTCATACAACATCGTTAATATTGCTTATAACTTCCATCATCATTTTCTGCTATCAACATTCGGTCTTGTGTGTTAGAAGGTCAGTACCTTCTTTCGTTTTTTATATTTTTTTCGATCATTTTTTGCTCCTATATCAAATGTATGTATTCATATATTTCGATTTTCTTTGTCACAAATTACATGAAATCAGTTAACTACTTTTCTGAAACTTTTCAAATAAACATGAAAAGGTATTAGGTACCTTTAACAAAACAAAAATTAACTATCCTGGGAAGTGACATTAATTACGAAAATTTTACTTTTATATATTAGAGATGATTATGATTTTTTTTTAATTTTTATGTCATAAGAATCCGGTTAATTTTGGCATGATTTTAAAATATCATTGAAATTATTATGTTCTTATATATCATATCAACCTACTTTTTTATCTTCATATAGTAACAATAAAATTTATTAATTTACACAACAAATATAGATATTTCAAATTTTGTAATATTATTATACCTTACAGAATACAACTCCTTCCAAAATAAATTTTCGTCAGTAATTTCATCCATAATTTCAACAAATTTAAATTTGTATTTTCTTAATATAATTTTTTTTAATGATCCTGATTTTTTTTCTCCAAAAGTTACGTTTTAGATAATGTTGCCCTATTATAATTATTATTTTCCAAAAGTATATCCATTTAATGAGGAATTTGATATAATAAAGGAAGTGAATGTTAATTAAAATGAGATATATATTCCATAATTATTACATGAGTTTATTAAAAAAATTAATATCAAGGTGTAAACATTAAACATTTTGAAAGTGAAATTTCAGAATACATACAAACGATAATGTTGTACAATGAAATATAAAAGTGAATAGACTAAAAAAAACACTATTAAAGCAGTCAATCTTGAAAATAACATAGCTACGAAAAATTATAAAGTAAGATTAAAATTATAAGATATTAGGAGATTTGTAAATAGTACATTTAGTAAAAGCGTTACGGTTATTAGAAAAAATAAGAGCGTTAAGATTACTGAAAATACAATATATAAACTAAATTATCACAATAGTAATGAAATGTGATTATTTGATATTTCATATAATTGACAGATATATCAAATTAAATTAATATACTAAAATTATTCAAAGTTGCGCCAAAACTAATGCAAAATTTTTACGAACACTAAATAAATAAGAACAAACATAAAAGCTAGCATTTATATTTATAATTAATTTAAAATAAACCAATCATGATTTAGAAAAGAATCTCCATTGATGATATACTAAAATTAAATATATATAACATTTAACATTTTATAAATTATATTACATAACTTTATTTGAATAAATGAAATAGTTGTTAATATTTAATGCAATAGAAAAAATGGTATATTGATTGTCAATATATGTTTAAATTAGTTAACATTATTATGCAATGAACGTCTAATTAAAATGCTTATAAATATATAAATATTATAACTATATAAGACGAGGAAAATCGTTCAACTAATAAAACAAAAAAATGATGTTTACAAAGAGATCTTTCAATGATTATATATGTTTATCGTTTTCAATGTATTTTCTACATATTTCAATAATACCAATAACCATATATTTTTTTAATAATCATTATACAATATCTATAAACGATTATATGTTTTTTTTTATGTATTTCCCGCGTTTAACGCAGGCTATAATCTAGTATATATATATATATATATATATATATATATATATATATATATATATATATATATATATATATATATATACATATATATATATATGAACATAAGTGTATAGATATAGTTTTGATCAAGAAGACGAAATAGGTTTTGTAAAACATTTAAGAGTTTTGAACAATAAATAACAATGACTTGATGTCATTTTATAAAACATTTCAAATGTAACTCATTTGATAACAAAATATTTTAAGACAGAAAACCTTTTCATGTGTCACATTTTGAAGTATGTGAAATCAGTTGGTTGAAAACACAATTATAAATCACATGCGATTGAATCTATAACATGTTGTTTTCTACTTGTATCCCCCCCCCCCCAATTAAAGTATTTAAAATCATTTAAAACATTAATTAAGGGGTATGAACTCACCTGTAGATGGTGGTTTGGATGAACTGAATGATGTAGGATTGCTAGGTGTCAAGTGAAGACTTGTACACACTCAAAGATCCTAGTTAACATATAATCACACATATATGTATCCAATTAGTCTTTAAACTACTAATTGATAATGTTAAGACATCCTAGGACATGCTAAACACCTTATATAAGTGTTATACTTCGCAAGGATTGCATCTAAGTTGTTGTAGGACAAGGCTATTGGGTTCATGGTTCCAAAGAACCCCTTCTTTGAGTTTACTCCCTAAAGACCTTCACCCATTGAGTTTACGGTCGTAAACCCTTGATTTTACGGCCGTAAGTTATTAATATTTTGCTCATTTGATAGATTGAAGCCTTACATGTCCCTAGAAGTATTTCTACTTGATGGTTTAGTCGTTGGAAGAGATTAGGGCACCATTTCCCTCCTTTGAGGAGTTCACGACCCTAAGACCAATTTCCTTAGTGTTTGCGGCCGTAATCTCATATGGACCATGGTATTTTTGTGATTTCAAGTCCCATACACATTAAGGTATGAGTCTAGGCTAGTTTCACAAGGAAAGGAAGGGACTAGGGCACACTTTTGGCCCTTAAAGAAGGGTTTACGGTCCAAGGTGTTCTTGGGTCGTAAACTCTTTGATCTTGTTGTTTCCTCGTGATTTCTTGATGTATAGACATATAACAAGCCCTATTATACTCTAAGATAGAAGCACTTACGATTTGGGACAAAAGACTGAAGATCCTTGAGAGAGAATTAGGTTTTTCTCTAGTTGAAAATGGAACAAATGAATAAAAATGGCTAAGGGCCATATATATACCCCATGGGGTTTACGACCGCAAATTCCATGTTCGGGTCGTAAACTCCAACTTCTTGGAGTATGGAATGTTATTGTTGCACAATAAACCCTAGGGCCTCCTCTCTCCTGGCATCTCCTAAAGTGTTAATCATAGAATACTCAAACTTAACCCAAATAGTCTGAAAATTAACAGTAACTATTTTGACTTCTATTGACTTGATACGTTGTACAGAATAAAATTTCGGGTTGTCACAGTCTCCACTGAGACACATTGACCGGAGGGTCTTATTCGAGATATATCCATGAGAGGCAAATGAGATGTATGTGGTCTTTTGGGGAACTCACTAAGCTTTGTGCTTATCGTGTTATGTGATATGTGTTTCAGGTACTTCTCAGGATCGCAGGAAGACACCGACTTGATTGTACACACGATATGAAGTATGTTTATGAGGATCCTGGATTTTTATTTAAACAATTATAGCGATGTGTTTTTGATAATTTTTACACTTTGGATTTTTGTGAAATGTGTTAATGAGAATTATGTGATTTTAAAAACGAAAATTTTGTTTGAAAATTTACGGTGTTACAATAAAATTATTTTTATTCATTCAAATATATATTTAAAAATATTTATACTTGTATTTAGTATTTATATACATTTGAAGGCCTTTGTATTCCTTTAAAAACGTGTGTGTGTGTATATATATTAAAAATGTATTTATTTGTATTTAGTAGGTATAAATATATATTTATTTCATATAAAAAGTATATTATATACATATAAATATAAAAATACATATTTATAAGATTTATACCATAAAAAATATATAATTATATGTATTTTTGCATATTACAAAGTATAAATATGTATTTATTTCATATTTATATGCATACGATGGATTTTATATAAAATAAATACATATTTTTATCTATTAAATAAAAATAAATATATTTTTCAATGTATAAATAAGTTTTTAAATGTATAAATATGTTTTTGTTTGTATTTAATAGATATATTTATTTATATTAAACTGTATAAATAGATATAAATGTTTATATATTTTGTATAAAAACTATCGTATACATATAAATATATATGAAATAAATACATATTTATACTTAGTAAGCAAAAACCAAAACGTTTTTTTTTTGGTTGATGATTCACCCAAAGAATTAAAAAGATGTTTTGGTTATATATATATATATATATATATATATATATATATATATATATATATATATATATATATATATATATATATATATATATATATATATGTATTAAATAAATACATATTTATACTTAGTAATATGTACAATATAATTATATCTTTTATTCAATATAACCATTATAAATAGATATTTTAGTATTTATTTGTATACAATATATTTTTATACGAAATACATATATATTAATCTGTAACATCCATAAAAATTCATGAAAATTAAAAACTTTTTCAAACACTCAAAAATCATTATTTATTACGAAATGTTTTCAAAATAGTATCATATCAGAGTATCCCAGAAATCAAAATCATAAAATGTGAGGAGGTGCACGATCAAGCCTTTGCCTTCCCGCGATCATCCGAAGTACTCGAAACAAAATCCAAAATTGTAAGCCCAAAGCTCAGTGAGTTCCCCCAAAATACCAACATCATACAAATCATAACCATATCATAGCAAATAAACAACATGCATGTTGAGTCTACAGTAAGACTGGATTGCTCTCACTAATCCTGCAGTCTAACTGACCCACTCTCAGAACCTTCAGCATGTCTGGTCTGCCCACCCGGTCCTTCAACATGTATGGACCGTTCTATGGGCCTTGGGCCTAACTGATATGCCATAATGGGTCTGTAGTCTATTCGGTCCATCCTGGGTTTGTTGGCCTTCAGCACAAAACAAGTCCGCCTTAATCCAAACCCACATACACAATCAACACATAGATATCATAAGCTAGCTAGCATGTACATACAGTCAGACCGATCTAACAGATCACTAATCATAGCATCATCCCATATACCATATACCGACCTAGTAAGTCACTAACATATAACCCTCCTATCTACTAGGATACCGACATAACAGGTCACTGAGCATATCATCATGCAATAACCAGGATAACAATCCTATAAGGGCCGACATTGGTGCCTTCGACCCTGTTAGTATAGTGAGGACAACTCAACTCACAATATTGATCGGAACTACAATATCAAACTCCCGAAACACGCCTCCAAACACCAACACCTACAACCACCATTAATCCAATTCCATAAATTCCCAAATTACCAAAACTACTCTCAGAAGTCAAACTAGTCAATCATTGGTGAAAGTTAAAGTCAACGGCCAAGGTCAACAGTCCAGGTTAACCCAACTCGTCGATTGCAGCTTACAAACTCGTCGAGTTCCTTTAGAATTCAGAAAGTTGCAAAAACCCCAGTCAACTCACCGAGTTACCAAGTAACTCGTCGAGTCCATGCAACATCTAGAATGTCGGGAAAATCCTAACCAACTCGTCAAGTCACCTCGCTAACTCGCAAAGTTCATGAAGAATCCAGAAAGCGAGAAACCCTTATCCAACTCGTCGAGTTAACTATGCAACTCATCGAGTTCCTTCAGCCATTTTGAATTTAGCTCATTCCAGTCAAGTTGAAAGCTCCAAACTCCAGATCTGGATTTCTAGGGTGAAGTTACCATGTAAAGTTGCTAACTTTACGTGCATGCAAGGTCTCAAAAGGCTTAAAACACCAAAAGTAAGTCTAAGAAGAAGTTTAGGGCATAGGGAAGGGCTAAAGCCCATAAAGCTTGAGGCTTTATGTCAAAGAGGGCCTAGATGACTTCAGATCTGAAGCTATGTCCTTGTGACAAGATCAAACCCGAAAGTGACTCCATTTTACACTAGAAATGACCATTTCTTTCACGAAGGAAGATCTAAGCAATGAGAAGTCAAGGTATTAGCTTTATACCTTAGATTGGTTGCCAATACAAAGTAGATAGCTGATCTACAACCTTCTTTTTGATCCAAGCTCCTCAGCCTTCAAGCCTCTTCAAGAATGCACCAAATACGCACTTTTAGCCTCACACACACTCTAAATATAAGTTAGCTCGCTTAGGGTTTGCTCTCTAGACGTGAAAGGTGGTAAGGAGGCTGGAGGGGAGGACTTAAGGTCCTTTAAATATGGTACAAACCCTAAAAATTAGGGTTTCAGCCTCAACTCGTCAAGTTGGGTCCTCCAACTCATCGAGTAGGTTCTAGAATCCACGCAGCCTCATTAGTTTCTACACAACGATTTAGGGCAACCAGCTCGCTGAGTATGTCCAGAATTTATGAATATAAAAGCTTTTAAATATATACCTAGGATTTGGGAGGTTACAATTCTCCCCCACTTGATCTAGACTTCATCCACGAAGTCTACTTCGACAAACAGATCTGGGTAATGTTCCTGCATCTTCGCCTCCGGCTCCCAAGACAAATCAGATCCCCGCCTGTGTTCCTATTGTACCTTTTCCAAAGGTACCTCCTTATTCCGTAGTACCTTCACTTTTCTCTCCAGAACTGCACGAATCTAGTGATCTCATCTCCAATCCTCACCAACTTCCAGTTCTCTTGCCATACACCCTCAGCCTGGGCCTCACTAATCAATCCCACTAGTAGAGAATCCACAGATATCGTCATACATGTCGTTGGTACAGAAGATCCAGCTAACTTGCGGCTCAGGGCATCCACAACCACATTCGCTTTACCCGGATGGTAAAGGATCTCACAGTCGTAGTCCTTGACTACATCCAGCCACCTGCATTGCCTCATGTTTAGGCTCGGTTGATCCATGATGTGTCTCAAACTCTTATGGTCCGTGTATATGGTACAATAAACCCCATAAAGATAATGTAACCAATTCTTGAGAGCGAATACCACCGATTCCAACTCCAGATTGTGTGTGGAATATCTCATCTTATGCGACTTCAGTTGCCGCGATGCACAGGCTATCACCCATCCCCTATGCATAAGGACTATCCCCAATCCAGTGATCAATGCATCACAGAATACCACAAAATCCTCAACTCCCTTAGGGAGTGTGAAAACTGGCGCCTCGCACAGTCGTTATCGTAGAGTCTCAAATGCATCACAGAATACCACAAAATCCACCCCTTCCTCGTCAGATGATTGAGGGGGTACTGCAATCTTGGAGAAACCTGTATAAATCTCCGGTACTACCCTGGCATCCCAAGAAGCTCTTGTATCCGAGGGAGATTTCGGAACCTCCCACTACATAACAGCCTCGATCTTGGCCGGATCGACCAAAATCTCCTCCAAGTTAATGAGATATCCAAGAAACTGAATCTATCGCAACCAAAACTCACATTTAGAGAGCTTGGCATAAAGCCGCTCTCATCTTAAAACTCCCAATAGCTCACAAAGATGCTCCTCATGCTGCTCCCTGGTCTTGGAGTATGCCAAGGTGTCATCTATAAACACAATGATCAAGCGATCGAGCATCGGTCTGCATACCCGATTCATCAGGTCCATAAATATTGTCAGTATGTTGGTGAGCCCAAACGGCATCACCACAAACTCGTAGTGTCCATAACGAGGTCTTATCCACTTCTTCCTCCGTAAACCTAACCTGATGGTAACCCGACCTCAGGTCTATTTTGGTGAACCAAGATGCTCCCTCTAACTGATCGAAGAGATCATCTATCCGTGGGAGGGGTAACAGTTCTTCATTGTCAGTTTTTTTCAACTCCCGGTAGTCAATGCGCATCTAGTGTGAACCATCCTACTTTCTAACAAAGAGAATCGGCACTCCCCATACAGAACTGCTCGGACAAATGAACTGCTTGCCCATCAGTTTTTGTAACTGAGATGATAGCTCCTGCATCTTGAGTGGTGCCAATCAGTATGACGCCTTGGCAACAGGGGTCGCACCTGGCACTAGATCAATCCTGAACTCGACCTGCCTCTCAGGAGGCACTCCGGGTAACTCCTCCGGAAACATGTCAGCAAACTCTCTAACCACTAGAACCTCATAAACGAAGACCGGATCCCTGTCCCGCGTATCTGTCATGTATGCCAAATAACCCGCAAACCCATGCTGAATACACTGTCGAGCCCTCGCGGCTGAGCAAAATCCTGAACCCAACTTGGTGCCCTCGCCGTAGATAACCAGTTCTACCCCACTTAGGTTCGAACTACCACATGCTGACCCTCACAGTCGAACATGGCACCGAAGCGACTCAGCAAATCCATACCCACAATCAACTATACATCCCCCATGGGGATCAGAATCAATTCTATCGGAAATGATACCCCGAAAATCTCCATAACATAACCCCGATAAACTGAAGAAGCAGAAATCCCGTGTCCATTGGCGATAGAGACTTACAATGGACACTCAAGCTCTCCCGTAAGTAAACCAAACTCCCTACTAAAAGATCGAGAAACAAATGACCGACTCGCTCCAGAGTCAAATAATACCAATGCAAGTAAGGAGTTCACAAAAAATGTACATAACATAGGTACAAACACATAAGCATAAAACAGATATAATCAATATGATAAAAAGATGGATACATACCAGCCACCACATCTGGTGTTGTCTTAGCCTCCTCGGCTATAAGCTGGAAGGTGCGTCTCCGAGCCTTCGGAGACTCTGCTCTACCCTGACCCCCGTCAGTAATCCTCAGTGTATCCGACGCTGGAGCTAGCTCCGTTTGGGCAGTAAGCAATGGACAGTTGGTCTCCACGTGACCAACCTGATCACAGTGGTAGCAAATCCTCATATCCTGAACTGGGGAAAACTAGCGGAAATCCCTCACGAAGTGCCCTTCTTTGTCGTATTTACAACACTGAGCACCATATCTACACACCCTAGAATTTCCCTTCCCGTACTTACCACAAGTGCGGCCACGCTGGCCCCCAGACCTAGTATCAGCGGTCTTAGACCGCTTCAGCACCGACTGCAATTGCATCGGGGCCTGCCTCAGCTCCCGCAACCGTAACTCAATCTAAATATCTCGCCACCTAGGAGCTTCCTGTAACTCCAACAAGGTATCACAACGTTGGGTAGCAACAAACTGTCGGATTTCGATCTTGGGCATTCTCAGATAACGTGTCATCTGAGCCTGCTTGGATGCAAAATCCGGGAAAAACATCACCCTCTCAATGAACATGCGGGTGATCTTTGTCACCAACTCCATAACCTTCCACATATCTAAAAAATCATGTGTCAGCCGCTCGCGCTCAACCTAGGGAATGTAGAGAACGTAGAACATATCCCTAAACTAATTCCAAGTGACCGCAACTCTCTGATAGTCAGTATACGACCCTATCATCAATCTCTACCAGTCCTTTGCTCTAGACCTCAACAGGTTCAGAGCACACCTGACCTTCTGGTCAGTAGGACATTAGCATGTGAAAAATCATCCCTCCACATCAGATAGCCACCTCATGGCTATGATCGGGTCCTGAATCTCATCCAAAGTTGGGGGCTTCATGTGATTGAAGTCCCGATACTGAAAAGCCCGACTGGTCCCACCACCAGCGGTTGCTATAGTGGTAGAGGCTACAACGGCAGCCGTCTCAGCAATGGTTGTGACTTACATCCCATATAATGCCACGGAACCAACTCCAAACAAAGGCCTATAAGTTGTGACTTCCTTGATACATGTATAGGTCATGTGCTTTCAGTACTACGGGCCCATACTACCTTCCACACCTACCCATATTTATATCAAGTATCATCACAACGCCCTAACAATAGACATAAACATAGGTGAGCGCTCAATCCTTACTCCTAAAGGAAGGCTAAATATCTCATAACTGGATGGCTGACCCCATTCAGCTCATCCATGAAACTTCCACCAACCTAGCACCACTCGTGGATGCTAGTCATACATAACGTTGGACCCTATATACTTTAAATTATATGATCCTACCCTAATCCCTTCATCAAACAAGAACAGGAAATAAGGCCAAACAAAACATCAGGCTATAAGATCTTAATTATGTACGACTATGATGCATAAACTAAGAAACTAAAGTAATGATGTCAATTTCATATAAGGAAAACCCTAGGCTATCAATCATCATATAATCAGGTAATTCTATCATGAAATTTTTGAAGATCCTTAGCCTCTCACTAGCATGTTGTTATAACATATCGCAATATCAAATATTTGTATGGTATTTTGGGGTCTACTTACTGGCTCTGACTTATCGTACACTCTGCATCCTCCTTTAGTATTTTAAAAACCATTTGAAAATCCTTTCCTTATTTTAAGACTGGATTCACACGAGTGTTTTTCCAATTCACTCAAACTAAGGCTCTGATACCAACTTGTAACATCCATCAAAATTCACTAAAATTTAAAACTTTTTCAAACATTCAAAGGACATTATTTATTAAAAAAATGTTTTCAAAATACTATCTGATGACACATGGTTTATATGATTGAGTCCATTCCAATGCCATTGGCTGCGTACCATTAATATCGAATTGAGAGGACTTGATGATATATGGGCCCGTACTACTGAAAGCAGAGGATCTTTACCCGAATTGAGGAAGGCTGATACAAGACCGGGGAACTTGAAGTGGATGTGATTCCTCGAGATGTATCAATATCATTAACAATTGTCATTATGTATTGCAGAATGGTAGTACTACGTCTGAGACCAGTAGTTGGCAGCTCAGGAGAGGGATCGGGTTTGGGTTCAGGCTCCGAACCAATGGATGAGAGACTACGTGAGTTCATCGCGTCCGAGATCACTAGAGGCATCCTTGCATTAATAAACAGGCAAAGTAGCCTTCTAACAAGGCATCATGTAAAGTATCACAACAATGCAAAGTAGTAAACATGCACCAACATCATCCATTGCATTAATAGTATAATTTTAAATACAAGTGTGTTCTTTCATAGAATAAAGCAACATAATGAATAATCAAAATAAAAGACAAGTCTTGACTGCTCCATCTTCAAAGAACCTGGTCATCGTACCTGTCTATTGGTGACCTGAGAATACAAGTTATTTTGAAAGCGAGTATCAGCATAAAAGTTGGTGAGTTCATAATTATTTAATGTCATTGTTTGTATGAAAATGTTTGTAAGTGTTTGATGTATAAGTTTGAAAATGTTGCAGTAAATGTTTGTATAAGTTTGAAGAAAATGTTTATAAATGTACAATGTAAATGTTTGTATAAGTAATTGTATCTCCTAGAAAATCATATATTTTCTACTAAAAGTAGCCTTCTACCAAGGCATCAAAGTTCTACATGTTTGTTTGTTGTAAAAGTGTGTATTTTTCCCGAGTGTGATTATCATTAACAAAATATAGTTTATACATTACCGATTATGTGAGAAGATCACAAAATGAATGCAATGGGGAAAATATTAAAGTATTGTAGTACTGTATTACAGTAACCAATGTTGTACTTATTGCCTTAAATCGATTGTTTAAGGTATAATGTGATGGCTAGTTCCCGTACTAAACGTTCTCCCTGTCAAAAGATTCTGGGAACCAAACACGACTTGGCAAACCGGTGGTTGCATCATGTACATCCACATTAAAGTTATATGATCATGTATACCCAATTTAACTATCACCTTTTGTTTAGAACAATGAGTTAGTGATTCATTGGTATAATTAGATCCTATAGTTGTTGTATGCTATAGCATCTTAGTATCTATTGTTTCTCGTTATAGTATTATTTATCTGTTTCACATCATAGTATAGTTGTATAGTTTCTCATCATAGTATAGTTGTATAGTTTCTCATCATAGTATAGTTGTATAGTTTCTCATAATAGTATAGTTGTATAGTTTCTCATCATAGTATAGTTGTATAGTTTCTCATAATAGTATGTAGTGACTCATGAATGAACTGACTCTTTGTATGCTTCATTGGACTAGAAGTAGTAAGTACTATAACCCTAAACTATACATATTATAGTTTACTAGTAGACTTGTTTGTATGACTGAATGTATTGAAATGAGATAAAATTCTTTATATCTATACATATATACATAATACATAACTAAGGGTTCAACGACACTTAGACAAACAACCGGATACTTTAAGTCCACAACCAAACAAGGAATAGGAAGTAAAGTAAGTTATCAGTCCTAAGTCCTTCAAACCTTATTTATATAACCATATATGTAGTATACATGGTTTTAACAATATATAAGTTTGAAAACTGTAAAAGAAAGGTTTGGTATATAAAAGTGAATTTGATAAAGAGTTTGACATGTAAAATAGTTTGATAAGCAGTTTGAAGTCATATGTTTGGTAAAACAGTTTGAAAGTATATTAAATCCATCGATTGATAGTTATTAATAACATGTGATTGATATAATAACTATGATATTCAACTTGTATCCCTCCATAAAATCATTTAAAATCATTTAAAAGGTTGGTTAAGGGGTATGAACTCACCTGTAGTGAGTGGATCGGATGGAAGTGTCGGACAAGGTGTTAGGTGTCAAGTGAAGACTTGAACACACACAATGATCCTAGTTAACATATAATAAAATATATATGTATTCAATTAGTCATTTAACAACTAATTAACCAAGTTAAGACATCCTAGGACATGGAAACACTTTGATTCAAGTGCTATAGGTACCAAAGGGTTGCATCTAAAGGTTGTATGGTACGGTATTGGAGTTTATGGCCCAAGGACCACTCCTTATGGAGTTTACAGCCCAAGGTCATTTCCCCCATGAGTTTATGGCCGTAAAATCATGGTACTAAGTGCCATTTGTTGTTTTGAGGTCTTATACGTCAAGATTGAGCATCCAATGTTCAAGTCCAAGCCTTAGGAATCATTAGGGGCACAATATCACCACATTATAAAGTTTACGGCCAAAGGACCATTTCCTTATGAGTTTACGGCCGTAAACTCTATGGGAACTTGGTTTCTTTGATGTTTAAGGTCGTAAACACTTCAAGGAAGTGATCTAGACTGGTGTCCAAGGCTTAGGAAGGGACTAGGGTTCATTTAACCCAATTATAAGGGTTTACGGCCCAAGAACATGTCTTGGTCGTAAACACCTTTCATCTTGTGTTTATTTGTGATTTTTAAGTGAAAAAAGTCCATTTAAAGTGTATAACAAGCTAGGATAAATTTACTTACAATCTAGAAGCTTGATTGGGTGTTTAAGGTCCAAGAACATTAGTGTGTGTTCTTGGTGTTCTTGGTGAAACTTGAACATCTATGAAAACATGATTTTTATGGATGAAATCATGAGAGACTGCTAGGTTAAGAGGTGTATCAACAATTCAAGGAAGAATACGTACTAGTTTTGAAGATCTAGGGATGTAATGTGGATGATACTTGAGAACAAACCCGAGTTCTAGGCTTGAAATGGCAAGAATGAATCAAAATGGCTTAAGTTTTTCTTATATAGGCATGGAGTTTACAGACCCCATAGAATTTGGGCCTTAAACTCCAAACTCTTGGAGTTTTGGAACCTAAATGTTGCACACTTTACCCTAAAGTATCCTCTCTCCAGTTATCTCTTGCAGTACTAGGCTTTAGAACACTCAAACTGACTTTAAACCGGCTAAAAATTAGCAGAAAGTATTTAACTTTCAATTGAAGTGCTTGACTATACAGGGTAGAAAATTTTGGGTTGTCACATTCATGATCTTTTAAGTAAGGAGCAATCAGGTAGGATCATATCGGAGGTAGGGATTGTTTGGTATACGAAGTATACTATTTGGAAAGCCCACATTAAGCACCCCACTAAATGACAGTCTAGACATCATCCCCGTATGTAGATCAATTAGTATAACGACAATGAATCACTGATAAATCTTATTTATAGGTTTATAATAATGATAATGAATTTAAACATAAGTTATACTTAAAGTAGGGTAAGCATAACTCACTTACAAGGGAGTTTAGCAAGGAACCGGGATCTGCACGGGCAAAACTTTTGAACTGTTAAAAACTCATAACTTTATCATCTGATGTCCACTTTCGACTAACTTCTGATTTCGTCTGTCTTTATATCGTTGAGTTCCTAATAATGAGATCTTCAATTGTCATTTAGGTTTTTTCAGCTAGAAATCGATCGATCTAAAATTCGATTTCCGGGTTATGCACTGTTATGCTAAATCTTAGAAAAAATCATAACTTTCTCATACGAAGTTAGATTTGGACGTTCTTTTTACGTACGTTCTCAGTTAAACATATATTACGAATTTCATTTAGATACCTAAGGCATAAAAGTAATTTATCAAAAATTAATTTTTACGTTACGCGGCGTCGTGTCAGTTTAGCCGTAGAACTTTGACGAGTCATAACTTATTTATTATAGCTTGGATTTTAGCATTCTTTATTTGTATTGAATCCTTGTTACATATAATCTTCTATCAAAAAGTCATTTTTTGATGCTTATTGCCGCTAAATTAACTAGCCCGAATCTACAGGCGTTACAATTATCTCCCTCTTAGGATGATTACATCCCGGAATCATCAACATATAATGACTCCATATGTTACCTTTCCATTCTAGGTGGTAATTGTAATTCGTATGTCCTTTCAAATAAGTATCTGACTTGTGGACTTCTTAACTGCTAGTGGTGCTCAATCTTGCACCTGCTCTTTGTATTATGTTGAACTTTCAATTGTAACTTAAAAGTTACAAACTTGATCCTTATTTAAGACTCCTGATTCTTCCTAAACATACTTAACTTAAGATAAGGTCTTTACTATGATTACTATAATAGACCGATGATTCATGTTCTAATGACCTCTCATCGTATGGTACAACGCTTCAACTTAAGTCTTTTAGAGTCAGATTCCAGATTGGAAGTTTCCTTCCTTCATGTTCTAATATGATATAATCACATTCTCGCATGTAGTACTTCTAGCTACATAATTCTTACTATAACGGCGATCACGATACTACAATTGATCGCTTCAATTATCTTTCACTTCAATCTTCTGGCTTAAGTCAGATGGAACGTCGAACTTGGTTCTCTGAACCACGTAGAATACATATCGTAGTCGGACTCGATATGATATGACCACTAATTTCATAATAATAGTCATCTTCTTAGTCATTACCGAAACGATGGTAACAACAGACATGAACAAAACATAATCAATTACTAGCACCATGGTAACCTTGTGACTTTCCCATATCCAAGTGCGAGTCATGTGATGCTGGTAGTATAGGCATCTACTACCTTTCACACCCACTCATACTCGTCCCAAGTATTGTCTCGCAGTCCACCAAATCACCATATAATATTTTCACATAATCATTTAACACATCGGATAACATAACTAAGGTTTATATTATTTCTTGAAATGATGACAGCGATGACCAAGTTCAACCTACACTAGGCCTCTTATAATAGGCTACTCTACATGATACTATCTATATGGTTACTTCACATCCCGATTTTTGGATATATAGATCCTCACTCCTGATCCCTTGCATTTTCACCTGCTTCATCAAGGATCATTTGGAATGCTCTTGCCTTTGGCTTTGTCGGTGCATTTGGCTTTGCTGCATCATTTTTTCTTTGGGCAATCTTTTTACATGTGCCTCTTATCTCCGCATCCGTACATACCTTATCATTAAGCATACAATCTATGGAATAGTTACCGATCCTCCCACATTTGTAACAAGTCACTTCTCTGTTGCATCTCCCATAATGCTTCTTCTTGGACTTTTCACACCACTTGGTTCCATACTTTTGGTTATCCAGGTTAGATTTCAAGAATCTTCCTTTCTTATCAGATCTCAAGGATCCTTCAAGCTTTCTCTTTTCTCCTGCCTTATCTTTTTCTAGACCCTTTTCTCTTATATCGTTCTTTACATTCTTAGTTGCTCAGATGGCAGCCTTTAAGGTGGTTGCTTGTTTGACCATTGGATCAAAGTCTGCTGGTAATCCATTAGCAAAGTTGTTGACCTTGGAGAGTTCAGTTGGAATTAAATAAGGAACAAGCTTCATCTTCTCCGTAAAACTTGCAGCATACTCGTTGACGCTCATCCTTCCCTTCTTCAGATTCTGAAACTCGTTGTTGATCTCCAGTAGATCCTGCTCAGAGTAGTATTGCATTTTCAGTTGCACCAAAAAGTATTCCCAAGACATCATACCAGCTTCTCCCTTGGGCATGGTATCAGCTAGTAGCTTCCACCAGCTTAATACACCAGTCTTTAACAGTGTTACCATGAGAGTGATCTTTTGTTTGTTGTTGCACTTGCAACTTTCAAACATTATCTCCGTCTTGGAGATCCAATCCATGACTTCCACTGGTGTTGGGCTTCCTGAAAGACTTGGTGGTTTGGATTCCATGAAATCCTTGTACTTACATCCACGCCCATCATTTCCTCCATTGGGTTGGTTTCTTCTAACAACTCATGGCTCAGCTTGACTGACAGTCTGACTATATTACTGTTCAATGTTCAGTTTAGGTTGTATAATGGGTTTAGTAGGCTCATCCATATTAATTCACATTTACCTCATCTCCTCCCTTTTTTCTGCAATCATGCACGAATCATTACTTCAACTCCTGCCATCGTGATTGGCTCGGGTGTAGCTCTTGGTGCATGCTCAATCACTTGTGGCTCAAGCCACTGGTTTCTATTAGCATTTCCTAATCTACTGCGAGTTCTCACCATTTTGATCTATACACTCTAGCAGTTGTTCAGTGTACAGTAATGAGAATCAAGATAGGGAAATCTTTATTTACGATGGACGTATAAATCTCCTTATCACTCCAAAAAATTATATGTCAATTCTAATACCGTAATTAATCGTTTAGAAATATGAACACATAAAATTTCCAGATCCATTCAGCAACAGAACATAGATTTGATCAAATAATGGCATCAACAAATCATTTAGCACATACAGAAATTTAGGCATCTTCCCTAAATAAACTAGTGCTCGTGTCTATTTAGGCATACTTCCTAAATATAGCAGACATTCATCTCATAATCATCACTTATCATTCTAAGTTTAAGTCAAGAAATTTACGACAAATTCGTAGTTTGCTTAAACTAATGCACTGATACCAACTGTGACATCCCCAAATTCACAATCATTTTTAAAAAATTTTATTTATGCTTATTTAAAAATCAAAGTATCCATTTTAAAGAATAATATTGCGGAATTTGTTCCCAAAAACATGATAAAGATATTATTAAAGCATTTCCAAAGAAATGTATTTTGTTTATATTAAATCATTGGGATGTTATCGTCAATACAGAAAAATAAGCATCAACAGACCTTACAATCATTTACACTAATCATTTACATCTCCGTTAATCTCTCAGTGTAATGTAGCTTCGTATCGAAACTTGTGATAAAAATAAACTGAGTGGGTCAGGTTGGGAAACCTGGTGAGTACATAGGGTTTTAACCCCCACAATCATATAACTATTATGTTTAATCATCAAACAATTAACCCAACTTCCAATCATTATCTTCTTTATTTTTAAGGATCTACCCTAAGAATCATCTATTCTTCATTCATTTATTCCTAATGATTGTCCTAAGGAATAGGCATGAAGTCTATCGCTACCAGGGTTTATCTAAAAGGAACTAAGTCCATAGATGTCGATGTTATCTATTAGGCACTAAGTCCATAGTTGCTACTATTCATTTATAAGGCACTAAGTCCATAGTTGTCAACATTCATCTATAGGGCACTAAATCCATAGCTGCCAACGTTCATTTGTAACGCACTAAGTCCATAGCTGCCAGGGTTTTTAGAGTACATCTGGTGAACACATCGTGCAAAAACACCTACAGGTTGTGAGCATGCTAGCATTCTACTGGACTGTCTAGAATAGCATGTGGTCATAGTCTATACTTTGCTAGATGACTGGCTCATCGTTAAAGGTAAGGCTTTTCATCATCTTTCACCTCTCATCATCTATATCATCTTTCATTTCTCATCATTCATCTACCCATCTTTACCCAATATAGTTATAGGTATAAAAATACATTTACAGTTTAAATCACATAAAACATGTATCTATCGTTGATCTAGCATAGGTATAAGGAACACATATAATAAGAACATATACCATGTATTAAATACTTCATATCTTTGTCTAAGATGAAAGTAACTATGTACTCACGTGTTAAAGTGATGACTCAAAATTCGGGCAGCGCTTCGCTTCTAACAATTTTCTTTTCCTTCGACGAAAGCTAGTATCACTATTACTAGATTTTAGTCTAATATTTGTTGTGGATAATTATTAGCCTAGATTCATCATTAACTCAAAGTCTACTTTCATGATCTATCAAGCAAGGAACATCCAGGTAGGATCATATCGGAGGTAGGGTCCATTTAGTATATGAACTATACGGTTTGGAAAGCCCACTTTAAACACCTTAATAAATCAATGCCTACATATCATCCCCGTAAGTAGATCAATTAGTATAACGAATTTGAATCACTGATAAATCTTATTTATAGGTTCATAATAACGATAATGAACTTAAACATAAGTTATACTTAAAGTAGGGTAAACTTCTAAGCCGAAAGCTCTTCTTCTCGGGGCCTTCTGGCGCTTTGGGACTCACTACTAACACTTGGGAAGTGGTACAAAATGGGAAGGGTGAAGAAGGATGTTTGACAGAGAATGAATGGGAAATGTGTGAAGAGAAATGAAGAAAAACACTTCTATTTATAGGCTGGGAGGCTGCGTATACACGGGGCGTATTTCGGAGTACACGAGGCGTCCGAAGCCTCCGTCCTGCATATGAGGGGGCAGCTGTCAGGTTCGCATGCAAGACTGTGGGGAGAAAGTGAGGTGTGAGATGGTTCCACGTGTCACTCCTTACATCAGCCTACACATAACTTCTACATTCTTTATATCCGCTAAAAACTCATAACTTTGTCATCTAACATCCGCTTTTGTCTGTATTTATATCATTGAGTTCCTATTAATGAGATCTTCAATCCTCATTTAGGTTTTGTCGGCTAGAAATCGATCGATCTAAAAATCGATTTTCAGGCTATACACTGCTTTGCTAAATCTTAGAAACATCATAACTTTCTCATATGAAGTCAGATTTGGACGCTCTTCTTATGTACGTTCTCAGTTTAACATATATTATGAATTTCATTTAGATACCTAAGGCTAAAAAGTAATTTATCAAAAATTTACTTTTTATGTTTTGCGGTGTCGTGTTTGTTTAGCCGTAAAACTTCGACAGGTCATAACTTCTTCGTTATAAATCGGATTTTAGCATGCTTTATATGTATTGAACCCATGTGACATATACTATAACTTGGTTAAGATTAAATATTCTAAATAATATTCTATCAAAAAGTCATTTTTTTATGCTTATTACATCTAAATTGACTAGCATGAATCTGCAGGCGTTCAGGAAACTTCCAACAGTCGGTTGGCATCTTCTTTGTTATGGATAGTAGGCATGTGGATGGATCCAGGTTGACAGTTGTGTTAGAGCCCCGCTACTTGTTTTTGTTTGATGAATGCTTTGGGGGTCAAAGTATGACCCGAACACCTTATTGGGGTTCATTCGGATGGGGGTTCGACTCAGGATAATTGTGGTTGATATTATAGAGGTGTGGTAAGACCATGGGTAATGAACATGATGGGATAGACGTGTTGTGAGACTGCGGAGTGGCTGTAGTATTCACTGGATTAGCAGATAGTATAGAAGTGTTTTAAGTATGCGATGAGATCGTAACATTCCCCAGTTTGTGGTAGACTATTGTTCAGGTGGTCATGAGTATAAAGGAGGATCAGTATGTGCCTTGGGCAAATTAGATAGGATTTTTGGAGAGCATTTCTCCATTTTAGGAGGAGGACCAATGAGATCCGAGGCGGGGTTAGGCTTGTGTAGCTCTAGTTAGGGTGGGACCCGTGGGCGAGGCGCGTGTGATTATGGAAATGCAGGTAGGACCTACTAGAGACCGTTTGAGTCGAGGTTTTGGATCATGATTTTAGTAAGAAAGGTTATGTGGTCGGTGATTGGCTCAGAGTGATGCATAGGCTAGGGTAGCCTTGTTAGTTGGACACTTGGGAACCTGGATATACCAGGTGTGAGATTATCAGTTTCAATGGTGGTTGGGGATATTTATATCCAGTTTTAGTAAAGGGTTGTTATGAATCAAAAGATTTCAGATGACATGTAAGTGTAAATCGTTGGATCCCCGATTACAAATAATGTACTGAGTTGGCTTTTATTGCGAACTCGCATTGTGAATCGCTAGTGTAAATGTGCAAGGTCTGTATTTCAGCAAGATATGAATTAAGGAATACATATGCCAAGGGCATCAAATGAAGGGTTCAGGGAAAAAAGGGAGGTTTTCGGTTCTAGTGGTAGAAAAAGCTCTTGTGATCATGATTTTGCCTGTGTGTGGGTCAGGCAAGTTATAGGACTTCAGCATTATAGTAGAAGTGTATCGATTCGGCAGTTACAAAAAGCAGTGACTTATTCAGTAGTAGAAGGTTTAACTCCCAGATTGTCTCTTGTTATTCATTATATTCATGGATTCGTTAGCTCAAGATGAGTCTTTTACTCAAAGAACTATCTAATCCCTTTTGTCAAGTGAAAAGTCTTCGGCAGCAACGAATGGTCTGTGATTCTATTTCTTTTTTTTTTTCCACTGGAAACATCAGGTAATCATTATTTGGGTAGTCATTTTGGAAGAAAAATGGAGCTGAATTAGCTGTGGTTCAGTATGGGTGGTCTGTCGAGGAGTCAAACAAGTTCAAGATTTCAAATTTCGGGTAGAGTAGAAGTAGTTATTCTGAAGGGGGTTAGTTTAAACTGTTTAAGGATTGGTTCATCGTTAGGATTTGGGAGACCTGCTAAGGTTGGGTTCGATTGCATTTGGTAAGGTTGTAGTATACCCGGGGTTATTTACTTGCCACATTGGGGTTGTGGTTGTTTTGTTTAAACAGTATGGCGTGCCTAGGATGGTAAGGAATTATTTCAAGGACAAATTCTAATTTAATCGGGGGAGAGTTGTAACACTTGATTCTAAGTACTTTTCATTTTGGACACTTGTTGTGTAATGTTTTGAAGAATTGGTCCCTTGGGGCAGATTTGCCAACTTTAAGAAAGTTAGAGTACACTGGGGTACTCCTTGTATTGTGGGCATACTAATGCATGCTGGATCGCGAGTTCAATCCATGTATGTTGGGCGTACGTGTAGTACGCATTGCATATGTGAAGTTTAAAGAAACGCTAATTTTTAGGGTTTGCACCCTATTTAAACCTTTTGATAGCCTCTTTTGGTCATGTTTAGCTAGCCTCCACCCTCCCTTGTCAAGAAATCAAAACCCTAGTGTGTTCTAGAGAGTTTTGAGCCATAAAGTGTGTTTCTTGGAGCTTTCTAAACGAGAATAAGAAGTGGAGCATTTAGAGTTGTGCTTGGAGCTTGAGGATCTGGGATTAGTTCATCACTTGCCATCTTTGTGAGCTAAAAAGCTCCCATCTTGCTAATCTATGTTTCTAGATCTATTTTTGGTACCATTTTGAGCTTTTGAGTCATTGGAATGATTATTGAGCCTCTTGATCTACTCCAAAAGTGAATGATGGTAGATCTAGGTCCCTTTTGGTCAGTTTGTCCAAAAAAAATTAATATTTTAGGTGGTTATGGACTCATGCATGTGTTAAGACCTTTTGTTAAGCTCTTTTGAGCTTTAGAGCCTCATTAAGCCTTGTATGCATTCAAAGTTGCCAACCTTACGTGATAAACCACCTTAAGGAAGTCAGATCTGAGTGTTGGGTTGAAGTCTTAACTAAATAAGGGCTTAATGATGGAAGTTGGCCATGATGGGGTGTACGTTAGGCATACAAGTTGGTACGTTGCATGTACAAGCCCAAAGCGAGTACGCTAAGCGTAAGAGCTGAGTACGCCCCGCGTACTCAGAAGTGGGTTTCAGAAATGTGGGCTTTTTGGTATTGTTCCATGTTGAACCTTAATAGTCGTGGACCTTTTTGGGCCATCAAAATTCTATTTTTGTCTGATGTTATTTTATTGGACTCTCTTGGTTGAAGGCCCATGAAGGAATTTAGGCCCAATTTTCAAGATTGTGTCATATATGTGGTTTAGGTGATTATTTGTAATTTGGTCCTTTTGGATACTTGGTTTGGGCCGAGTTCGGTAAAAGGTAAAAAGGACTTTTACCTTTGTTTGGACTCTTTGTGTGAGTCGGGATGCAATTATTAATGGGATGTGATTTTGTGATTGATAACGTGAGGATTTTAGAAAATCCATAGCCAAAGATTTATCTGTGGCATTTAATATTCTAAGGTGAGTCTCCTCACCGAGTTTAGCGGGTTGAAGGCAGCAATGTCGTCCTATGGTTTATATGTTAGGATGCTAGATGTATATGGGACTCTTGCATATATTATGTGATGCTATGATTACTAGTAAAGGCCCAATGCCAGGTGGGGTCTGATGAGTATATTGCATGCTAGTTATCAGAATGTGTTTTCATGCTTAACAGCCAAGACCAGATGTTGGGCGGGGCTCGATGATTGTAGGATGTGCTATTGTCTTTGTGATTATCGCATGTGTTCATATGATTATATGTATACGTGGTGGGACCTGGTGCTAGGTAGTGCCTAGTGAGTAATAGATTAATATATCGAGCGGGGCTTAATGTCGTGTATGACCCAAGGCCGGGCAAGGCCCGATGTAGAGCGAGGGCCCAATATGTGATTATTATATATGGTACGTGGTATTTTGGGGAACTCGCTACGCTTTGTGCTTATAGTTTTCATTTAATGTTCCAGGTACTTCTAGTTTGAAGAGGAAAAGCCTGGGATGATTGCAGTGCACACACCAGCGTATTTCGTATGTTGTGATTTACTTTGATATTTATGATGTAATGATACGTTTTGTTCGACCTTGAGTTCTATGATGTTGCTTTGGGACTACTGCTTTATTAATTCGAAAATGAAATATTTGGTCTTATTTTTCGGACGTCACATCCATGTACATTTTTGTCCCAAAAGTTTAAATTCCTTGCAAAATAGACCCTTACGCTGTACGTACATGGGGTGCCAATCGGGCATAATACTTTTGATGGATCGCAGATTGTGGCGAATAAGCGGAGAGTACATGGGGGTACGTCGGGCATACTCGGGCTTATCCTAAAACCCTAAAATCCAGGATATGACCCCTATTTAAGGTCATTAACTCCCCTTGTACCTCCATACAACCAGCCTTCACTCCTTTCATCCCTTATATTGAAACCCTAATTCTTGTGGGTGAGTTTTTAAGCTCTTGAGTGATATTTTGGTGATTCTTGGTCGAGGTGGAAGATCTTTGGAGAAGTGGTGTTGCCCTCAAGCTTTTGGATCCCGAATCTACAGATCTTTATGCATCTTTAGTAAGTATAAAGTTCAAATCTTGATGTTTACCTTGCTAGATGGGTATATGATTTAAGGTTTTGGTTTTGAGCTCCTTGTAGCCATGTAAATGCATAAAGATTGAAATTTATGATTTTAGATCTTTATTAATGTAGACAATTTAAATTTCAAACCCTAGAATTTTAGAAGTTTAAAATCCAACCCTATACTAATATAATATTACAAGATTAATATCTATATACGTATAACTTAAATGCTAGTCTTACCGTTAGTAGGCCTCATTCACGAAGCCGGTCTATAAGGTGGGTATAAGGTTGCGGCCTATAAAATGGCGTTTAATGGGTGTACACTCACACCCACCGCTTGCTTGATCGGTGGAGGGTCGTTAGCCGAACGGGTAGGATAGGGCAACCTCATCCTCTCATTAAAAGTATAATATGAAATACAAAGTAACTACATGTTTTCTTAAAATTTCCCAATCTTAGTTACTTTAGGAAAAGTGAATTGATGCAATCCCATGAAATTACACTTTGCACCTTGCTAAGAAGTTAGTGGAGCGTGTGTGGTTTACCGGCACACTAATCGGTTCTAAGTGAAGATAGCAAATGGTGATTCATTGTTTATCATAGTTCGATGGAGTGTGTGTGGTTTACCGACACATCGAATAGGTGATCGTTACAATGAAGGCACCATGTGAATTTGCATGGTGATTCACACCCGCTTTGTGATCCTCGGTATCCCAGTCACAAACAAGAGGGGCATATCGAGATTTAAACATGCCATTGAAAAGTTTCAATGAATCTCATCCAAACCTAGGAATTCTCAATATATTTAGGACTTAAAGTTATGTTTTTCATGGTGGAGAATTAGTGAATCGTCATTCACTTACCTTCAAATTGTTTGTATATTAGATTGCGACATCCCTTTTCTAATGTGTAAATATTGTTGTTGGATCCTAGCCCTAATTTTTCTTATTGGGTGATAATTAGGGATTCATATTCTAATCTATCTTTGTCCTTTCTATTTGTAGATGTCGAACGCTAACAACGCTGCTGCGAGTTCATTCACTTTGATGAGCCTTTATCAAAAGGTCGCCTTCGATGGAACAAACTTTAGCGAATGGATAAGATACATTAGCACGATTGTTCGCTATGAGGATAAGGAGTATGTCCTCGATGAGAATCTTGAGAAAATCAACCCTGAAATCGCTACTCCGGCCGAGATGACCACTTTTGAAACTCACGAGCGTGATGCAACGAAGGTACATTGCATCATGATCGCCACAATGAACTCCGGATTCCAAAAGTCCTACGAGGACATGTATCCGTACGAAATGCACCAAGACTTGTTGGAGAGATACCACCAAAATGCGAGACAAGAGCGTTATGAGATTTTCACTAACATGATTTCCGCTAAGATGGGTCATGGAGAGTCTCTTACCGTGCACCTGCAAAAGATGCAAAGGTATGTCGACCGTCTTCGCAAGTTAAATGTTGACTTTGGGGAAGACTAAGCGATCAACTTGGTGCTTCACTCTTTGCCTCCAAGTTAAAATCAATTTAGAATGACCTATCACATGAACAAAGAAGAGGTCACCCTAAGCAAACTCCAAGGTCTCTTGAGGGTCGCTGAGAGCAACTTCAAGGACAAGTCTGTTGCACCAACTCCCAATCCGGCCGCCGCTCCTGTCTTGGCAATTGGACAAGGAAATGGAAAGAAGAGGAAGGCTTCATCTAAGAACTATCGCAAGGTTAAAGCCCGAGATGGTGCCTCTTCTCGTGGGACCAAAGTTGATCCCGCCAAGCCCTGCCCTAACCCAAAGGAGGTAGAGTGCCACGACTGCCACAAGATAGGACATTGGAAGAGAAGCTGCCCAAAGTACATGCAAGCCATCAAGGAAGGAAAGATCAAGCCATCTTTCGCAGGTATATACACAATTAAATCTAACGATTCATCTCATGATATTTCTTGGGTTCTCGATACCGGTTGTGGTTACCACATATGTTCTAATGTGCAGGGACTAAGAAAAAATAGAGGCGTGGAGCATGGAAGAATAAATCTAATCAAGGGGAACAGAATATCGTCGCCTGTAACCAAGATTGGAGTGTATTCTTTAGTGCTTAGGAACGGTTTATCTTTAGATTTAAACAATTGTTGCTATTCGCCAGAAATGGCTAGAAACATCATTTCATTTCATGGTTTGTTTAGACAAGGTTTTAGATTTTCTTTTAATAATGAGAATGGTTCTATTTTGGCTTATCTGAATGGTGTCTTTTATTTTGAAGCTATACCATGTAATGGAATTTATGAAACTGTTATGATTGTTGATAACTTAGGAAATGATGTTTTATGCATGGATTCTTCCAATAGTATGGATAAGGCATCCTTGTGGCATTGTTGCCTTGGACATGTCAACAAGAAACGCATAGCCCAACTCCAAAAGGATGGAGTGTTGGAGTCATTCGACCTTAGGTAAGATGACACATGCGAGTCTTGTTTACTTGGAAAGATGACTAAGTCACCCTTCGCTGGTACGTGCGAAAGGGGTGAGGGTCTATTGGACCCCATACATACCGATGTGTGTGGACCGTTTAGATCTACCACGAAGGATGGAAACCGCTTCTACGTGACTTTTACCGATGACTATAGTAGATATGGGTATATCTACTTAATCAAGCAAAAGTCAGAAACTTTTGAAAAGTTCAAAGAGTTCAAGAATGAAGTGGAGAATCAATTGGGCAGGAAGATCAAGATGCTTCGATCCGATCGAGGAGGAGAGTACCTAAGTCTTGAATTCCACGATTATCTCAAGGAGTGTGGAATAGTTTCCCAATTGACGCCACCTAGGACACCACAATTGAATGGTGTGGCAGAAAGGCGTAATTGAACCTTGTTGAACATGGTTCACTCTATGATGAGTCGTTCTTCGCTATCTATCTCTTTTTGGGGGTATGCCTTAGAGACTGCCGCCCATATCCTTAACCGAATCCATACTAAAAAGGTTGCCAAAACACCTCACGAGATGTGGACGGGGAAAGCTCCTTCGTTAGCACATATCAAGGTTTGGGGTTGCGAGGCTTTCGTAAGACGAGATACTCACGACAAGCTCGAACCTCATAGTGAGCGATGTATTTTCATCGGCTACCCGCAGAAATCCTTTGGATATCTCTTCTATAGAACGAAGGACAATGTTGTCTTTGTTGCAAGGAGAGGAGTTTTCCGAGAGCGAGAACTCATAGGCCAAGGAGACAGTGGGAGGCAAATCGAGCTTGAAGAGATTCAAGAGTCGATAGATGAAGGAACCTCTACCGCTGGCACTCAACCCGAGGAGGAAACTTCGGTTGAACCGATTGACATATCATTACCTTTTAGATGTTCCGAAAGAGTTAGAGTTCAACCCCAATTGTATGGTTTTCATATTACTAGCGAAGGGGAAACGTATATTAGTGATAGTACACTAATAAACCTTGATGGACCTAATAGCTATAAGGAAGCCATGGCAGGCCCAGAGACTGAAAAATGGAAAGAGGCAATGGATAGCGAGATCCAATCCATGTATGATAACCAAGTTTGGAATTTGGTTGATAATGTACCTAGATGTAAGACCGTTGGGTGCAAATGGATCTTCAAAAAGAAGACCGACGTGGATGGAAAAGTACACACGTATAAGGCGCGATTGGTTACGTAGGGCTTTACTCAAACTCCCAGAGTTGACTATGATGAGACCTTCTCACCAGTTGCGAAGATAAAGTCTATTAGAGTGATGCTAGTAATTGCCGCATTTCATGATTATGAGATTTGGCAAATGGATGTCAAGACCGCCTTCCTTAACGGGAAGTTGGCTGAGGATGCTTACATGGCTCAGCCAGAGGGGTTTGTGGATCCGAAGCATCCGAATCGAGTGGGTAAGCTTGAGAAGTCCATTTATGGACTTAAGCAAGCATCTCGCAGATGGAATCTTTGCTTCGATGCGAAAGTCAAAGAGTTTGGATTTGTATGAAGTGAAGATGAATCATGTGTATATGTCAAATCCAGTGGGAGTGTAGTAAGATTCCTCGTTCTATATGTCGATGACATATTACTCATAGGAAACGACGTCTCGACTCTGCAGGAGGTTAAGTCCTGGCTCAGGAAGTGCTTCACTATGAAGGACCTCGGAGAGGCTTCCCATATTTTGGGAATAAGGATAGTAAGAGGGAGAGAGAGAGAGAGAGAGAAGTAAGAGACTAATAGGACTTAGTCAGAACACTTACTTAGAGAAGGTACTAAAACGTTTTAGTATGGAAAACTCGAAGAAGGGAGAATTGCCGATACAAAGTAATGCCAAGTTGAGTAAGAATCAAAGTCCGAGTACCAAAGCTGAGATAGCTGAAATGAGCCGAGTTCCATACGCTTCCGCAGTTGGCTCAATCATGTATGCTATGACTTGTACTCGTCCTGATGTAGCGTTTGCTTTGAGCATGGTTAGTAGATATCAAGGGAACCCTGGCAGGGCCCATTGGATTGCGGTGAAGAATATCCTTAAGTACCTTCGGAGGACGAAGGAATGGTTCTTAGTCCTCGGAGGGAGTGATGACTTGAAGGTGCGGGGGTATAGTGATGCCAGCTTTCAAACTGACAGGGAAAACTACCGTTCGCAGTCAGGCTGGGTCTATACCCTGAATGGAGGAGCAGTGACTTGGAAAAGTTCCAACCAGGAAACCGTAGCTGATTCAACGTGCGAATCAGAGTACATTGCAGCGAGCGAAGCGTCGAAGGAGGCAATATGGCTGAAGAACTTCATTGGTGATCTTGGAGTTGTACCTGCCATAAAGGAGCCCATGAAGATTTTCTGTGATAATGAAGGAACGGTTGCCTTGACCAAGGAACCGAGAGATCATGCTAGATCACGACATATCGACAGAAAATATCACTTTATTAGACATCGTGTAGAAGAAGGACAACTCGTAGTGAAGAGGATATCATCAGAAGATAACCCAGCAGATCCGCTTACGAAGGGACTGAGTAGGGTTAAGCACTTGCAGCATGCTAGGAGTGTTAGGCTGAAGGAAGATATTAGCATAGATTAGATAGTATTAGAAACGTGTAATAGATAAATGTAATTAACATTTGATGATTAAATAAAGGAGTTTTATTTATAAGTAATGTTACTATCTTATGTTGATTGTTTAACTATTGTTTCACTTTGCATGTTTTGACTTCCAGAATAATTGAGTTTATTAAGAATAATCGAATTATTCAAATTGTCCACAATCGTTCATATGTCGGAAGTAGATATGAATGAAGATTGTCATGAATAGGTATGTAGATTGTCTAAATGGTATTAGACATAGCAAAAGATTGTTGCAACGTTCATGAGTGCTTATGAACTAGTTTTGAGCATTGGAACAAACCCGCGCTTGCTGGAATCACCTTATGGAATGTGATAAAAAGGGTGATCACAAGACGATAATATCATATAGTCTTAAAACCTAGATATATGGTTTGTTATTTGTTAATTGATTGTACATTGATAATGCGAAAACGCATTAGTAACTCGATGTTATAAAACGCATTATTGTGTGTAGTTGATTAATGAATGAGTAAATGCATATAAGTCGAAGTTTATCTGTAACTTTTATCCTAAGAAGGAAAAAGCGATATCTCGGCCGCTCGATGATTTGATTTGACTTATGTGTCGGGCCCGGTCAGAACTGAATTGATGTGTTCGATTAATTTCTATGTCAAATAAATCGAAGATCGAGAAACCAAATGCTAGACTAATCATTCCATAGAATTGCCAGCATGATATCTAACAGAGGATTGTACGATCCCTTATCTAAAGGACAAGATTGATTAGATCAGAGTTTGATAGCGTCTTTGAGAGCTACGATTGCAAATCCGATTGTACTTGTGCGTATAATTACTAGACTTATCCAAGTAGGAGACTGTTGGAATAGTATCTAAGGCTGCAACTATATTAGGCAAGTATTTGACCCAATTGTGCATGGTCCTTTTGGGTTGCCTTCACCATAGCAACTTGACAGGATGATTTATTATGAGATAATAGATATTATTAATATATTATGAGAATAATATAAGGAGTAATAATATTGTTATTTGATTAATATAAGTCATAGATTAATTAGTATTAATTTGGTGATTTAAAGAGTTTAATTAAATAAGAGGGTATAAAGTGTCAATTGTTTGATAGTTACACTTTGGGCTGTAAATCCTTATATGATAGAGGGTGGACAATTTCTAGGGCTAAGGATAGCCATAAAATCGTCCAAGGCTTATCTTTGGTAAGGATTAGGATTGCTTAGAGTCTAAGTTATCCAATTAAGGTTTAAGGGTGAAACCCTAAGAGCCTTACAAGTATAAATAGACCCCTTGGGATAGGGAAATCGGCACCGCCTCTACAGCAAGGAAACCCTAGCCGACTTCCTCCTCTCTCTCCTCTCTCTCTCAAATCATTCTCTTTGCTAGTTGGTGTTTGCAAGCCATTAGAGGAGTGACAATTGTGACTCTAAAGATCCAAGAACAAGAAGATCAAACAAGTGTTTCAAGGTAAGCTTCTAACTCTGGTTTTGTATTGTTCTTATACCTAATTAGCCATTAGAAGTCTTGGATTCAATGCATGTTTAATTAGAGAAACCTAGATCCAAGCATTAGGGTTTGTATGTGCACATAGGAATGTTCATATGTCTAAAACCCATCAGTATTAACCTGGATTATGGTTCCCTTATCTGGTCGCAACTCGTGCAAAGTATCAACTCCTCCACCAGACATTCAGAGATTTCATGTGCTCGATTCTGGACCATAGTGACTCGAAGGGCTATTGAGCATTTTCAGATTCCGGATATGACTGATGCTCTGCTTTCCTCTGTGGATACTTTTCACACCAAGAATATCATCATTTCTGATGCAACTAAGTTCTCCTTCAATGGTTCGATGCCTGAAACTATGTAACGGTGTGTGACAAGTGAAAGTAAAGTAATGACTGAGTACCAGAAGCTACCTCCCACGAGTCCAAGACAACTAACTCCTGAAATGCAAGAAGCATTAGATGTTGTTGAGAAGCCTGCCAAACGAGGGAAAAAGGCATATTCCAAGAAAGTGAGAATCGAAGGTCCATCTGCTAAGCCAGTTAAATCCAGGAAGTGAAAAGCTAAAAAAGTTGCAGCTGCGGCTTCAAAGAAAATTAAAAATATGGCAAGGCATTGCAAGAATCCTTCTCCTTCTATCTTTGATCATGACGATGAGCAGTCTGTTGATGAAGAAGAACAAGTTCAGCATGACGATTCTGCAAGAGGTAACACCCCTCCTCGTTCTCCAACTCCTGCAGAACACAATCAAGACAAGGTTTCAACTCCTCCTCCATCTCCACCGAAGTCTACTGCTCCAGCTTCGGTTGCTGCTCTTCCACTGCTGGTTTCTTCTCAACCAATTTCACAACCTCCTTTATCTCAACATGCTACTTCTGTTTCTCCACCTTCACCAGTTAGCACAATATCGATATCTACAACTCCACTCTCACCACCAATTATTTCTCAAGTTGCTTCTACTTCTACCCTAATCACTACAACTTCACCTAACTCTCCAGTAATAGTCAACGTATCTGATACGGGGGCCGATACTGAGACCGACACCTCTATTACGACCAAACCTCTTTCACCCTCACCCTCAAGTGATTATGATCCTACTCTTGGCAATGATAATTTTGAGTTTGACTCAACCTATTATAGTCCTTACCGACTTCCCTCTGATGATGATCATGAAGCTTCTATTCCAAACCAACAACTTCAGGGTATTCATGATAAGCTTGATCAACTGATTGCTTCTTCAGAAAAAACTAATGATGTGGTTATGAAGGCTTTTTTGGACACAACTCTTGAGCAATACACGGATTCTATTTGATAAATCCACCAAAGCGGATGATGCCTCCACATCTTTCTGCAAGAAAGAAACAACCGATGTGGAAGATTTTATTCAAGATTCTAGGTCTTTCTTGATTCCCTAAAGGGTCATGTTGATACGAATGCAGCTAAGGTGGTTGCAGCAGTTGCTTCCCTCTCACAATCTCTTCAAGTTAAGACAGAAAATTTTTACTTTGTTAGGTCTAACATTCAAACCGAGAACCACTCTCTCATTAGCTCGGTTAATTCTCGTTTAGAGAAGCTTCAAGCTGACTTGGCAATGGAAAACAAACTCATGGATGATCTGGCTCGCAAATCTACTCAGATTGAAGTTCAACAAGTTCAGCTTTCTTGGGCGGATAAGGAAATTGTTTCCTTAATAACAGAGCGTGTAGTTCTAAAATTTTGTACCTCTGATGTTCTTAATATTTTGAATAATGTTATTCATGCTCATGATCCAATTCTTACTCTCACAATCAGGAATCATTTGACATCTAAACTTCTTCCGGCAATTGAAATTCTTAGCCAGATGAAGGGTGTTACTGAGACGATCGTCGCTCAGCAACAAGGGGGAGATGGTGTTGTGAAAATTGTGAAGACTCTTCCCATACCACCCAAAGTTGTTGTCAAACTATAACCGAAGGGTAACGAAGCTTTGGGTTTTGGTGTTCAAGAAAAGAAGAAGGGCATATCCAGTGAAAGTGATGAAGATAATGAAACGATAGTCGAGGTACTTAAGTGAAAGCAAACGGATAAAGAGTTAGATGATAATCTTCGGATCACTAGAGAGACAAATTAGAGAGAAAGAAAGAAGAAGGAAGAGCATGATGCTCTTGTTTGCAAGAAGGCTTTGTTTCCTCCCTAAACTAGGGATGGACTGATCAAAGAAGCAATTGAGTTTCCAAGCATGTATTGGCTGGAACCTGTTGTCTCTTTTGATTGTGACAACACGAGGGACTCTCAATTCGATATGCTTATAACCAGAAAGGCATTTGTATTTCACTGTTTTGATTCAACAGTTGAAGTTCCCTCTCCTCATCCTTAGGTTGATCGTGATCTTATCCACTGTTATCTTAAGTTCAGTCAACCTCAATATCTGACGTGGAGTGCTCAGAAGATAACCACGGTCAGAGTGATGAAACCTTCACCTGCTGGAAAAAATTTCAATATTCAGTTTCGAATAACCAGAGGATCGGGCAACTCGGTCCATACAATTTCTTTGGCAGATCTTCCTAATCTAAATCCTCACTATTGGATTTTACTGTTTAATATTTCGCTCACAAATTCGGAGGAGTATGAGTCGATCCTTGGTTATATTAAGATAATGTTGGCCTCTTATATCCTTGAAGTTGCAAAAATGGATCAAGAGGTGGCTCACGTTATGAGGAAGAGACCTACAGTTAAGACTACTGGAAAGCATGGATATGTTAACAAAATGAAGCTGGGTCAAATTGAATCTACTAATCTTACTGTTATGTTCACGAGAGACTAAGGTGAAAGGTTTTTGTTCGCTATTGTTTATAAACACTTGTTCTCTACAGACTGCTTGGAGCATATTCTTGATATTATTCACCGGTGTAAGCAGAACAGAGAGTCAGACAAGAAGAATTTCACGGACATGCTTCGGTGGTATATCACTTTTCGTCAAACTCTACTGGCCATTATACCGAACGCGTTCAAGACTGTCAAGAAATCTTCTGTTGTCCAACCGAACTAAGCCCTCGCCTCAATTGATGCAAATGGGGAGATTGTTGAGTATTAGAGTTGCATCATTGGGCTTACTGTTTGGTTTATTTTGTATATCCGGTTTGGGCCTGTCCAACCTTGATTATTTTAGTATGGTTTAGTATTTAAAGTGCATGCATGCATCCTTAGAAATGTACGGTTTTGATAGTTATTCTCATTGATTGTACTGAAACCCTAGCTCGCCTCTACAGTGGAAGTTCTTTATCGAGCTGTATTGAGGTGTGACTACTTTGAATCATTAAGCAATATTTGATTCTACCTTGCGTTATTTTGTTTGCTTGTTTATCTATTAATTTGTTTTACTGATTAACCTGTTGAAGATCTAATCGATCTAAGAGTTTCTAAACTCATCACAACGTACTCCCCACAAAGAAGAAGAGCGGTGAAGAGAAAGAAATGAAGAAAGAGAAGCAAGGAAGCAAGAAAGAGATAAGGAGATACAAACAATATTAGCCTCGTCATTGTTTTAATTGGTCGTTACCCTATGTCCTCAACACCATGAACCACCACGGTCATGGCATACGAGGTGGTGTGCACAATCATGGTGGTGTTTCCATCTCACGGATATGTCTGTTATCAATCGGCCTTAAGGGAGCATATACATGGGAATAGTCAATTTATTATCCGATTAAATTGATTAAACATCATAAAATAAAATCATATAACGAGGAGCAAGGTTGTCAAATCGCGATCTTGATCGTAGGATCGTACGATCTTACAATCCTAGGTATGAAAAATGAGTCGGGTCGTATTTGAGGTAGGATCGTACAAGATCATAAGATCGTAGGATCGAGATCCGATCCGATCCTACCTTACCTCTCTTTTTTTTAAATGAAAAAAATTAATTACCATTTTATGTCTTTTTTCCTTTACCAATGTATCGTTTATCATTTGTGTTGTAAGTTGTGAGTAATGTTTTGAATTTTTTATATCTTTTAAATGGAAAACTGAATGTTTTAGATATTTTTCATGCTTTAAAATTATAAAATAAAATTATGTTATATTTTGTGGGATCTTAATATCCCGATCCTGATCTTGCAAATTCAAAAATAATCCTTTATAGGATCTCGATCTTGACAAACTTAACGAAGAGATTTACTATTTCGATGAGGAAAAGAAAAGAATAACTATAAAATTTCTTGCATTTTTGGTAAAGCTTACAACAATATCCTAAAGTGTTCATGGATCTAACTATGATCTTAGACCGGAGGGTATGGGAGGGGAGTTTCCCTCACTTTTTGTGGGCCATACTACCATTTCCCTCACTTTCCTTTCCCTCACCTAAAACCCAAGGAATTGGTGGAAAGGGCTTCCCTCATTATTTTTTTAAATAAAATTAATTGATGTTTATGATCTATAATTTTTAAATTAAAAATAACCAAAATATTTAATTAAAAAGAAAATGCATTTCATTAATTAAAATAAAAATTACAATAAACCTAAAATTAAAAAAACTAGAAAATTAATATATATATATATATATATATATATATATATATATATATATATATATATATATATATATATATATATATATATAGACACACACACACACACAAACAAAAAATCAAACAAACCAACAACAACCTACGGAAAATATTTTTTCAGAATTTTTTCTCTCGTCTTCATTACGAGTTCAAGAGCCGGTCCCGACAGATGTTCGATGTTTTCCATCAAAAACTTCATATCCTCCATTTCTTGTCTCTCCGCCCGCTCCTTCTTCATTGCTTCTTATTTTTCTTTGTCGAACGCCAAAATTCGGAGAAATTAAGAGTATATCGATCAAACGAAGCTGTTATTTTCCATATTTTGTCAAAGTCCAAGCTGAAATCTGATGCACCCGAAGAAGTCCCTTTTGCCTTCCTCTTTGCTTTGTCCCTACCCATCGGACAGACAATTTCTTCTAGCTCGTGTTCGTCGTCCTGATTTAAATCTACACCGACTCAAGCATCGGAGGAAGTTGTGTAACCATTAGAGCTCGTTTTCGTCCGCGTTGATTGTTGGACTCCAAAAATAAAATATTGCTAGTATTTTTTCCAACCAGGACATCGGACCAATAATTTCCAACAATCGTGCCACTTGAATGGTTTTCCGACTTCCTCAAGGTAAAATTTCAAAGCTTCTTGAAGTATTTCTTCGTCTCCTTGGCCACTTTTTCATTGGGTTTTTAGGTTATTGTACACCCCATTTATTTTTGAAACCCCCTTTGTTATTTCTCGAAACTTCGAATTCAGTTGGTGTTTCGTACGGTAGTTGTCACCTTTTCCTAGCTCCTCCCGAAACCGTTCTAAAATGCGAAACCAAAAATGATCTCTCGATTGTGCATTTCCTTGAATCGAATCCTCAGAAATGTCAGTCCAAGCTTTGACCAAAACTAGCTCTTCTTGTGGAAGCCATGATGTCGGCTTTTGTCTTCCCGGTTGTGTGACACCCTCGCACGCTTGTTTTTTCCCTTTATGTCTTTATGGGGGTGGTGTGAGTTGAGTTTCGGGAACCATCTCTTCTTCTTCCGAGTCATCCAACTCATCGACAAGTTAGCGTTGTTGTTGGGTTTGGGTTTGAGTTTCGGTTTGGGTTTGGGGTTGGGTTTGGTTTTGAGGTTGATTTGACGATTGTTGATCCGGAAAACAACAAAATTTGTATACATTTGCGACGTAACATTTGGAACTTGGATCGGGTAATATTGTCTAACATTTTGATACTGAAGTTGTAGGGATGATAAACTCTTTGTGATGATGAATCGATAGCAAAAATGTTTCGAGTAGGGATGTTTAAACTCGAACTATGACTTTTTTTCCTTCGATCGGCAGTTGAGGTTTGATTGTCGGGATTTTTTTTTTTTTTTTGAGAAAAAAATAGAGGGAATAGAGGTTTGTTTGAATGTTGATTGAAGGTAAATAGTTGAGTATTTATAGGTGTTTAAAAAGGTATTAAAAAAAAGGTTTAAATGCATATATCCGTTAGTAAAAAAATGATTTTTTTTTTACCGTTAAACAACGACTAAGTCAAAGAAAAAAATTATTCCAGCCAGTGATCAACGGAGAAAGAACGCGGGAGAGCCTCCCCTCACCGGTTCCCGCGCCACCTTATCCCGCACCGACAGTGCAGTGTTCCGTCGACGCGGGAAGCTACCCGCAGCCCTTCCCGCTTCCATTCCGTCCGGCCTTACAAAATAGATTTTGTAGGAGACGTCACATTGATTTTACTAATTTGAGAAATTAAATTGATTCTTATTTTTTATACCTATAAATGTTCCTGTCCAATAAGATTATAATAAGTGTTATCATTCAATATTTTTTTTAATTAACTCGTTAAGATTATATTAAGAATATATCAAATAAGATAAAATTGAATGGTGATTTGTTATAATTTTAGTGTGTAGGAATAATTATAGGCATAAAAAAAATATTACAAAACATTAGAGTAAGGATCAAAATTTAAAAAATAATTCATCTCAGGACCAAAAAATAAAAAAATAAAAAAAGAATAAAAAATTCTACACTCAACGACCAAAAAATTGTAGTTACTCTAACATTTATCGTCGGTGATAAGATAACCCGAGGGGAAATAGTTGTAATATTAGTAAACTTGAAGGATCGTTGATTTTTCGTTTACTCAATAGTCAAGTGGCGCAGTTTCGTCTTTCTTAGCACTTTCCTTCGATTGTCCTGTTCTGAGTGTCTTCTCTCTCTAATCAAACATTCCTACCAGATTCCATCAAAGGTATACGACCCCCAACTTCGATTACTAGGGTTTGTTCACTTTGTCTCTGAATCCAAACATGGCTCCAGCCATCGATGAAGGTGCTCATCTATCTCTTTAAGTCTCTGTGCGTGTGTGTTTGTTTTTTTTTTGTTAATTGCGTGTTTTATACTGCAGATTCTCGATTTTGTTATCGTATTTTTATTTAAAATGAGGTAGTTGAAGAATCCGGTGGTTGTAAGATGACGATCAACTAGATTAACACAAAAGTAGAAAATTAAGCTCAAGATCGATCTTGTTCTTGGTTTGATTTGGTTTTTAAGGTCATTTGTATATTTATAAAATCGATTTTAGTAAGTGATAACTCTTTTTACGATGATCAGTTGTCTTGCGAATTCCGGATTTTTCGATAATGAAGATAAAGCGATTTATCTAATTGACTGGAAAACTTTTTGTTTCAGTTTTGTGCATTTCTATCATGTTGTGTTAATCAGTGTTATTCTTCAATCGCATAGGAGACATAGAAAAAGGGCCGATGACTCCAATAAAGCATAATCAAACTATGAATATCCTCGGGGAGGCATCACCATCTCCGTCCCCGTCTTCCGCCACAGCACCAGCTCTGGTACTTTCAAATTCCGGTAAGCGGATGGATCAAGCCGGAAAGAAAAAGTACGTCAAGCAAGTGACAGGCAGACACAACGATACAGAGCTCCATCTAGCAGCCCAACGTGGGGATCTAGCAGCTGTGAAGCAGATCCTCGATGACATTGATTCCCAAATGGTGGGAACATTAAGCGGAGCTGATTTTGATGCAGAAGTTGCAGAGATTCGTGCATCAGTAGTGAACGAGGTGAATGAATTAGGAGAAACAGCACTATACACTGCTGCTGAAAAAGGTCATCTTGAAGTAGTAAAGGAGCTCTTGAAGTACTCAAATAAAGAAACCATCATGAGAAAAAGCCGATTGGAGTTTGACACGTTGCATATAGCTGCTAGTCAAGGACACGATGGTAAATTTCATAACTTTCTTCCATCATCAATTAGAAAAAAGGGTAATCCCTGTAAAGAAAACCTTCTTTCTTGTATATTTCAGCTGTAGTGAAACTACTACTTGACCATGACCCATCACTATGTCAAACAAGATCCCAAGGAAACGCAACCCCTCTGATAACTGCAGCCACAAGAGGACACACTGCTGTTGTTAAAGAGCTGCTGTCAAAAGATCCTAGCTTGTTGACTATTCCAAGATCAAATGGAAAGAACGCATTGCATTTAGCAGCTAGATCTGGACGTGTGGAGATTGTGGAAGCTTTACTCAAAGAGGAACCACTATTGGGCAGAAGGACTGATAAGAAAGGACAAACTGCATTGCATATGGCTGTGAAAGGAGTTAGTAGTGAAGTTGTGAAATTGCTATTGGAGGCTGATGCTGCTATTGTCATGTTGCCTGACAAGTATGGTTTTACTGCATTGCATGTAGCTACCAGAAAAAAGCGAGCTCAGGTATACTCCATCCTTTTTATAGGAAGTAAGAATTGTGACTAGACCTGACAATTCGACACACGAATACACAAATTCGTGTGTGACACGACACGAATACATTTGCGTATTCGTGTCGTGTCAAATTCGTGTCTAACACGAATACACGAATTGTCAGGTCTAATTGTGAGCCCCTTAGAGCGCTCACAATGGTCAACATTGACACGGGTTAACTAATTAATGACTTACTGTTATTAATAAGTTTAGTGCAATTTCTTTTGTCACAGATAGTAAACGAGTTGCTTAGCCTCCCTGACACAAGTGCAAACGTGAACGCACTAACGCGTGATCACAAAACCGCTTTGGACATAGCGGAAGGACTCCCGTTATCCGAAGATTCATCGGACATAATCGCGTGTCTCACTCGATGCGGTGCGGTCCGTGCCAACGAGCTCAACCAACCGCGGGATGAATTAAGAAACACCGTGACCCAAATCAAAAACGACGTCCACACGCAGCTTTTACAAACCAAAAAAACAAACAAAAACGTTCACGGAATTGCCAAAGAGCTTCGAAAGCTTCACCGCGAAGGAATCAACAACGCCACAAACTCTGTCACCGTGGTGGCGGTGCTCTTTGCCACCGTGGCATTCGCCGCCATTTTCACCGTCCCTGGCGGTGACAACAATGACGGGATGGCGGTGGTGGTCAACCGCGCTTCTTTTAAAATATTTTTCATATTCAACGCGATTGCTCTTTTCACTTCGTTGGCGGTGGTGGTGGTGCAGATTACGTTGGTGAGAGGTGAGACCAAGGCGGAGAGGCGGGTGGTGGAGGTTATTAATAAGCTTATGTGGTTGGCTTCTGTTTGCACTTCGGTGGCTTTCATGGCTTCTTCTTATATTGTGGTTGGCCGGAAATATGAATGGGCCGCTATTTTGATTACCGTGGTGGGTGGGGTTATAATGGCGGGGGTTCTTGGAACTATGACTTATTATGTGTTTAAATCCAAAAAGAACCGATTGAAGAGGAAAAAGGAGAAGATTGCTAAAAGTGGGTCTAACTCGTGGTTGCATTCTGAGTTTTCTAACTCGGAAGTTGATAGAATCTATGCCATATGAGGTGAAAAGAAAAAACATGGTTTAATGTTGTTTGTAGATAAAGTAAACAATCGACCCCGGAATTGTGAAGTCAGAATACTTCGTCGTTTCTGGTTTTCTTGGTCAACGGCCATGAAATGGTTTCAAAAAGATGGGGTAATTATAGGTAATTGTATTATGATTTGAGCTGTGGCTCATAAATTTCAAATCTTTAATGTATACTATTGCTACTCTTAATGCCTAGATTTGTTGTCTTTTGCATTAAAATTAAACGAAATTTTATGAGGCTGTAAATAAAAGTTTTTTTTTTTTAATTATAATTTACTAGTTTATTATCATCTATAAGGATAACATCGTTCAACTTACAAATTGAAATAAAATGGCATTGTCTGTCGCATAAGAACTAGTTATTAGGCCACCATGAAATGTTATATCTTATATATTAAATATTAATAATTAGTCAATTGAAAATAAACATAAACTAAAATAATATTTTTAAATATAAAATAGCAAAATAATATTAAATATTAAATTTATTTTACTTTGTTAAATATTTAAATAATAAGATGTTACAAAAACATGAATCACAAAACGAATATTCAATATTAATCGCCGTTTTCTTCGTCTCCAAATCGGTTCTGAATATATTCAATCAAATTTGTTTGCGGTTGATGATTTACGGATCTATTACTTATTTTTACATGACAATGAAAATACATGTCGTATGCTTATATATATATTTTAAATAAACAATGGTTACTAATATTTGTTAATCAAATAATAACTAACTTTAAAACTAAAATTAATATATTAAAATATAAGAGAAGACGAAATGAAAACGTGAATTAGGAAAATCAAATAACTAAAACTTCCATATATAATAATAGGTTAATATAATAAAAGGGTGATTAAATAAATTATACATTAAAATAGAAAACATTATTTAATATAAAATTGTAATTGCAAGTAGGACTGTTAACGAACTGAACGTTCGGCGAACCGTTCGTGAACTGTTCGGCGGAAAGTTCGTTTATGTTCGTTTATTTAATAAATGAACGAACATGAACAAAAATTATCGTTCGTTTAGTTAAATGAACGAACATGAACAATGGTCTCATTCGTTCATTTATGTTCGTGAACGTTCGTTTACGATGTTCATTTACGTTCGTTTATGTTCGTTCGTTTAACTTTATTTATATTCATCTATATTCAATTATTTTTTATTATATTGCTATATTATATGTTCGTTTATGTTCATATATGTTTCATTGTGTTTTTTTTTATCTTTGTTCGTTTATGTTTGTTCGTTTATATTCGTTTAGCATGTTCACGAACATGAACAAAGTAATTTATTAAACGAACGAACATGAACAAGAAAAATCTCGTTCGTTTATCTGTTCGTGTTCGTTTGTTGTTCGGCTAAATTAAACGAATGAACATGAACAAGACCTTGTTCGTGTTCGCTTGGTTCGTTTACAGCCCTAATTGCAAGCCTTGCAATATTTGAAAGGTGTTGATCTACATGGCGTGTAAATTGGAATAGACGGCATTGCTAAGTTGTTTTGAAAGCCCTTGATGTGAGAATGTATTGTTCTACAAAAGAACATAAACTTAAATTTTGGCGATTTGTTTGTTTCCTCTTTTGTCAATGGAAAAGTTTAATTCTCACAAGACATCCTTTGTTGGCTATGTAAAATTTTTTGCACGATACTGGTTATCTAATACACTAAAGTGGTGCCATACCGGATGCTGAGGTGGATCAACATCGTTGGGAATATCATGTCTCATAGATTGGTGCCGCTAGGGTGTCCCAGCCATGATGATATGTCTGCTGATGGTTGAACGGTTAATTTTTAAATATTTTTCTTCTTTTTTATATTCTATAAATATACTTTAAGCTCTCACGTTTTTACATAGAGATGTTATTCGGGCTAGGACCGAACCGATCCGAACCCAAATAAACCGAAAATCGAATAAGGGTAATTGTATGAACCGAAAACCGGACCGATTAATCAAATACGGGTTCGGTTCGGTTATTACCTAAATAACTTGTAATGATGATTAATGACCTAATATAACCGAAAAGAATTGAATAAACCATATTAAGATTCTATACCCCGAATAACATTTACAATATGATTATAAACATTGTATTTTTATGGCTTTTGTAGCTTATGATTCCATAACAAATCTTTTAAAGAAACAATTTAATTAATCAAAAATAATACAAAGTATACATAATTGTTTCAAATGTGCAAAAAAAAAGGTTAGAATTTATATAGTAAGAATGTAACATTAAACGCCCAAACTAAAATATAAGTTAAGCATTTACATAGCGTTTCTTGAGTTAGAGAACAATTTTCCAATGTTTTAAAACCCGGGTTTTTAGTTGACCCGGTGTGATGACCGGTTCACAGGTCAACCGGTTGAACCGTCGGGTCAACCCGGATTATGATCTTTCTCTATTTTTATATACTTTTACTTTCCCGCATAATGCATAAACATATAAACTAATAATTTGATGTCTACAAAGTTTAAACATTGAAAAACATTGAAGAAACCGCAAACGACTCATTGTTTTGACGTTCGCTACTTGTATCCAACTATCCAAACCCTATCAAAACGGGTCAATCCGGTTTTAACTGGTTCAACATAAGCGGTTGAACCGCGGTTTAGGGGAAACCCGGCCGGTTTGATCCGGTCCGTAATTTTACAAAAAACCGTTCTCAATTGACCTGCCTTCTACCCCGGGTCACGGTCCAACCGGTTGAACCGGCCGGGTCGAACCGGGTTTTAAAACATTGCAATTTTCCATGATTAGACAAAGTAAGAATTCGTGAATCCTTAAAGACAATAGGAAATGTCAATTTCTGAAAGTCTGAAACAAAAGGAAGAATCGACATAAGTGATTTCGATTTTGGCAATAATTGAGAAGATTTGTCAATTTTTAAACAAGGACGAGCGTATGTTTTTTTTTCTGTTGTGAGCGACGAGGACAAAAGTGTGAATCGTGATTTCGATTTCTATTAGTCAGAGAAGGGGGATAATGAATGCAGGGCATGGGTTCGAGTTCGACTTTGATCAGATTAGGGTTACTAGCAACTAACGAGGATAAGTAATCAAGATTAAAATTAGATGACTTTTCAATTGCAGATCAGGTATTTTGAAACAAAGAAGCTCTTATTTGGGTTACCCAGACCGAATAACCTGAAAACTAAATAAACATAATATAGATATCTAAGAATCGAATCAAATTGCTTATTTGTTCCTAATTTGGTTTGATTCAGGTTTTTGGGCCAAATTTTCATCCCTATTTTTACATACAACTACATTACTATCTATTTTAAAAAAAAATGTGAGAATTAAAAGAACGATTCATCTTTGTCATAATCACATGATGTTGGATTTTCTTTATCATAGCGAGTAACCGCAACCCAAATTTTGGTCAATGAGGCTAAAAGTTTGCTTATAAAAAAAAGATGCTTAAAACAAAGATTGTCAAAATTTACATGATTATATGACGGATAACTGCTTTACCGAGAATGTTATGACAAAACATCCAGACGATGACATGCAATAAGCAGACAATTATTCCTACGGTTACCTAATGATTTGTAAAAAGATGTTATTTTCAAGACTATTTTAGTATTAGGTTGAATGGTGTTGTGATGGTTTTATCTTCTAAAATTTTGGTGTCACACAAGCATTTATCTTTTTTACTAATTTTTACCTATGATAGATGTGCGATGATATTGTTGTCTATAAAATTATTTCCAAACAGCAACAATTTACTACAACACTTATGTATTTTTCTAATGCATAAAAATACAACATATTGATGTAGCTTCCCAATGCACAAAAGTTGTGTCCATCGATAAGAATATAGAGAAATAATGGTAACAATTTGCCAATAAAAATTACGGTTGAAAAATAAATTTGGTTGAGGAGGGTGTTTGCAGCCGGTAAAAGCTGTCATCTAAGCTTACCGATAGTATCTTTGCTACGACATCGTTAAGCCTTATATAATGTTTTGAAATAATATAACTAATATAAATCTTATATTTATAATTTATTTTTATTTAATAAGTAATAGCTTTAAAATTAATATTAGCTATTTTATTAAAAATTTATAAAATAAAAAATGAGTAAAACATAATTTTTGTATCTCATCAAACATTCAAAGTGTAGAATATATGAGATATTTACTCATATATTGATTTAATTTTAGCACCTCTTAAAACCATAAATTTAGTTATTATTTCAATCATAGAGTTTTCTAATATATTTCATTTATATGAGATTTCCTAAAGAATCATTCCATAAAAAGATTGTTTTTATATAAGTAAAGGGAAAAGTGAATATACCATTAAGGATATATAAGCTTAGGTACCCAAACTCATCATATTACATGGTTTTCTATCATATATATATATACATTGTAATTGTCTAATATTTTTATTATTCATTTTCTAACTTGATTTACTTCTAAGATATTTATAAATTTCACATTTATCTTTCTCTTACATAATTTTCATTTTCAACTATAATATATATAGCCTAGTAGGTGTTCGATAAAAATGTGATGTACGAGGAAGATAATAGTGAATTTTTGAACATATTGAAAGTATATCAAGTTAAGGGTTAAAGTTTAAGAACATTATAATGAATATATCAAACAAACTAATGTATTTTTGTGAGTTTGATACCTAAGCTTATATACCCTCAAGGGTATATTCACTTTTCCCATAAGTAAAACCCGTATATTACACAGGTTGATTAAAAAAATACGATATTAAAATGTAAACAATAAATATTTTTTAAAATAAAATTTTGAAATAATAAATGGAAAAATATATTAGTTGCAATTTCCTATCATAGTTATTATATTTAATATTTTACATATATAAGTATAAGTATTATGTGGCTTTTTTATTTAAAAATTAAATAAAAAAACATAAATTAAACGTGAATATTATTTATTTAAAAACTATTACAAAATAAAATGACAAATATCAAAACTTATTAAAAGGTTTTATTAGATAAATTTATTTTCATTTTTATTATTGTAGATTTCAAACACAATGGTTGCTATCTGGACCGTTCACAAAGTGGGTTTGCTTAGTATGTTTCTTTATGATTTATCTCATTATTAGAATTCAGATTTTTAATAATAACTTTTTGATATTTGCATTTAGAAGTTTCAGTGTTTTTATTTAATATTTTAATATTAAATAGTTAGTATTGAACAATCAATTCTAAATTAATAATAAAGAAGTTGAAGCTTGAGAAACAAAACATAATTACCTAATTTGCCTCATTGTTTAAAATTTTTGAGAGTTACCTTCAAAAGTAAATTGAAAATCGATCATTTTCACAAAGAATTGGGTTTGAATATTTTATCTCATAGATAGTTTATATAGTCCAAATATGTTAAATTCTTAAACAATTATCATATGATGTTCAAAATATGAACACAAACATCTCTTAGTTAAATTTAAAGTTATTTAAAAGAAAAATCAATGTTTTTTTTTTTTTTTTTTTTTTTTTTTTTTTTTTTTTTTTTCTAAATACGTCTTTTAATATATTTGCTCATTTCGTACTAATATTTTACATTTTCATTATAGTCTACAACTTGTCCACATTTTTTTAACACAAGATATTTTTGTATTTGTAAGTTTTATATATATATATATATATATATATATATATATATATATATATATATATATATATATATATATGGTTAATTTCAAATGAGAACACTAGTTTATATTACTATTCTACTATGAATTTAATATGTATAATATTATAGTAATTATAATATGAATATATTCAATTTTATATTATTATTCTACCATAATATATATATATATATATATATATATATATATATATATATATATATATATATGTTGTAATTTAGTAAATTCTAATGTGAATGTTAAATATACGATTGTTCATATATTAAGTGATGAATAATATCATAAAGTTGTACATACAAAATTTTAATGTGAATATTAATGTGTGATTGTTCGTATATTTGTTGATGAATAGTATCATATCGTTGTATATACAAAATTAATAGTAGAATAGTAACATAAAGTATTGTTCTCACATTAAATATTGTTCTCATTTGAACTTAACTCTCTCTCTCTCTCTCTCTCTCTCTGTATATATATATATATATATATATATATATATATATATATATATATATATATGTGTGTGTGTGTGTGTGTGTGTAAATTTAGCTCAAGTGAAATGTGACAAAATAATGAAAATCAATCAAAATATGTTCAAATTAAAGCAATTTCTACCATAATAAATAGGTAGATGTAAGACTCATGTACTACATGAGTTGATTAAAAAATTAAAATATCAAGGTGTAACCATTAAATACTTTTTAAAGTAAAGTTTTAAGATAAATATCAACGAAATGATGAATAAATAATAATTTAATCTATATACATAGAAATCTTTTGCCATATTTTACATAATTGTTATAAATTACAAATTTTCAAAGATAATATATAGAAAATTATTAAGATAGTTTACAACTTTAAAAAATAAATTAATTAATTAAATCATTAAAATAGTGTATAACTCTTAAAATGTTAAAACAATAAACATTTTATAACTCAATGTAATTTATAGTAAATTATGTCATTAAAGTAATTGTTCAGGAACTTGTTTATATATAACATAAAATTAAAATCAAAATTGAATTTTACAATGCCATAAGTACTAATTAGTAAATTGTAGTAATTATGTCATCAAACTAATTTAAGAATTTTAAATTAGAAGGAAATTTTATATTAACGAAACTGATATCCATTTGCTATGATATTTATTATAATTATTAGATATTAATATTATGTTGAATTTAATAAAATAGAAAAAACCATAAAATACGATGTTGAAAAAGTTAATTTAAAATATCCACAAAAACGATATGTGGCAAAATAATTAAAAATATGACATATGATAAAGAAAATCTTTATTTATTAGAGTATAATATCATCTTATCATATGTCAACTTCACACTGAAATTGACACATGTCATTTCCTAGAAATTTTAAAATTATTTTTTCTCACTTGTCAGTTTTATATATTTTTTTATTCAAATGTCACATATTAAATGGAACCTCGTATTATTTATTTTTATTGATTGATATATTAATTAATATATATTAATGTAGATAGTTGTTGAAAATTTTGAAAAATCTTGATATATATGTTGATTTCTGAAGGCTTTTAACTATGTTCATGGCTCCTAGATGGGTGTTGGTGAACATTGAAAAATTCACAGGTCTTGTTGGTGGTTTTGTTGTCGGATTTATTAACGTTTAAATATTCTATTGGGGCTAAGTTGTTGTACTATTAGGAGTTAGCATGGTGACTTGAATCTATCATAAATTGTTTCAATATGTGGTGTGAGTTCCTTGAGTTTTATCTACCTATATGTTGTCCCTTTTTGTTCCCATTGTGTTGAAGGTGTAAAATTCATTATGACCAAGTAATGACTTTTGAATATGAATTACTTTGTCAACCGGATAGATTGAATTAATTATTTATTAATTATTTCTTTTGTATTTATTTCAAAAAAATTTACTTTAAAAATGTTTAATATTTACACATTTATATTTAACATTTTTTAATCAACCCGTGTAGTATACGAGTCTCACACCTAAAAATAGATTTTTTTTAAAAATATTTAAATTTGAAATTGAAATCCATTACCTTTTAGGGTTTCAATCGATATACAACTATTATATCGTCTCTAGCACCATTAATTTTTATTAGTGTTTCAAACTACACACATTTATTATAAAATTCTCGCTGCCATCAATGTTGTTTACTCGTGATCATTTGTTATAAAACACTTTAAAATGGAATTGACCTAAATTTAAATATTGTCATGTAAGGTTATAAAACTCTTTACTAGGTACCTGTTCGCCCGGCTACCGAGTAGGGAGTACTCGGATTCGGTAATTCATGTAGAAATATTTTTATGTAAATTATATATGTCAAAATCATGTGTTAAAATCATAAGTTGATTGAAACATATAACTAAATTATATATATATATATATATATATATATATATATATATATATATATATATATATATATATATGAACACACAAAAACTGAAAAACACATAATGGTCTCACTTCATGAATAATTACTGAAAACTTAAGATATATGTCTAGTAATAATGATATATATATATATATATATATATATATATATATATATATATATTATTAATATTAATCACCGAGTTGCCCGAGTTTTACAACATTGCTCGCTTCAGTAAGTTGCTGATCGAGGAGTATTCAGATTCTATAACTCGCTTCGGTAAGGGGACGATTATGGAGTACTCGGCTGAGTAATCGGCCAACTCGGTGAGTTTTACAAAACTGTTTTCATGTAGTCTTCAACTCTTAAATGGTTACTAATAATAATAATAAATTGTTTTCTTTCTTTCCATAGTAGATAATGAGTTCATGTCAGGCATGAGCAAGTAGCACCATATCGAAATTCCTAAATAGTCATGAACCGAAACGAGAGCAAATCTAGAATCATATACATATATATGGTCTCAGATCGTTTTTTCCATGTTTTCAGTATTTAGTATTAACGGTCAAATACCATTTATTTTTCCCAGAATACCATATTAATACCAATAACCATCTATATTAGGGTATACATATACATGAGTCAGATTTTATACTTGATTTGCAATCCATATCAATACCATATATGAAATCTAATTGTTTCCTAAGATAAATATTACCTTAAACACGAATTAAAATGGCTAAACCCGATTTATAATGACCCCAACACGTTTTGTAACTTTTATACATCCATGTTAACCCTAATAATACTACTAAATCTGAACATCCTAACCTAACCAATATTATTCCTTCTCTATGCTGCTAGTTTTCTTCATTACAAAGTTGAAGCCTTGAAGGTGTCTTATTTCACATTTGATTTGATCTCCAAGTATACTTCAAAATTCAAGCCATAAACACAACTCCAAGTAAGTTTTCTTTGATTCTTTACTAGTTGTGAGACCCGTATATTATACGGGTTGATTAAAACAAAATGTTAAGTACGACCGATTAAATAGAAATTTTATTTTAATTTGAAATTGAGATAAGTGAAAATTATGTGAAAAAACATGCAAAAAATAAATTAATTAAAATTACGTGTTTAGTGTACTAACCGAGTTAATTATAACAAAATATTAAACATAAAGGTTTAAATTGTAAATTTATTTGAAATTGAATTTAAAATTTAAAATTTAAAATTAATAGTCATTATGGTAGGTTTAATTTATGGAAACTAAATTAATGATAGATTGAAAATGAAAATTGAAGCAATGACAAGTGGAAAATAAATATATATCTCAAAATTATAACAAAATTACATATGACTAATTTTATGAGAGAATGACATGTGGCAAAATCATTTTTATTTATTAGGGTAGATATGTTGAAGATGCATGCTAGTTAATATGTAACATCCCCAAAATCTCGGCCAGAAAAGACCGATTTCATTTATGCTTTTTAAAATAATTTTCAGAGTAAATCCTTTTAATTTTAAAAGAGATGCGGAATTTGTTCCAAAAAAAAAACATGATAAAATAGATATTTATCAAAACATTTCATAAAGAAATATGATTTCATTTCATAATCAAAAGTCGGGATGTCATGTTCCGATACAGATCATAAAGCATAAACGATAGCATTACAAGCCATTCAACAAATATATACATATACAGACTTGTAAACAAAACAACTTGATGTTCGCCCATCTTAAGCTCTTGCGCCACTTCCTGTAAAATAAATCAACTGAGTGGGTCAGGCTTGGGAGCCTGGTGAGCATATAGGGTTTTCAACCCACAATAATTATATTTAATTTCAACAATCAACAATAAACCCGATTACCCATTCTCGTTATCCTCACCTTACGTTCCTAAAAATAACGTCTATTATAAGGAACCTATTTCAGGATTTTTCATCGGGACGGACATCACTGCAAAGGGGCTTCCCCAACAATAAGTGTCCTAAAGGCAACCATGTGGGGGATAGAGTACATCGGTGAACACGTCGTTCACAACACCTACAGATAATGAGCCTGCTAGTGTTCCACAGAACAGTCTAGAATAGTCTGTGGTCGTCATCCATACTCTGCTGAATGACTAGATTAACACCAATAACACCGAGGCCTCTCATCTGTTTATTACACACCAATTACCTACCCATGTTCTACCCAACATATTAGTAGATAAAAATATACATTTTTATACATTGTTTAAAAACCTGTATAACATGCTTTAAGCAATACATGTTCCACATAACAGATGAGGCATACACACATAACACGTATTTCATAGAGAATACATCAGATCTATAAGATAGAAGAGAGTGAATATACACTCACACGTATAACAACCAAATATATACACATAACACGTATTTTAAAGGAAATACTTCATAATATTGCGTTGGAATGAAAATAACTACACACTCACTTGATCAGAAGATGATCGGGCAGCACTACGGCTTGCAGAAGAGGTGTTTCTCCTTAGATCTGGAAGATCTTCACAAAACTGGGCTCCTCGCGGGCAGCGTTTCGGCTCGGGAATAACGCTCTTCGGGATCCTCGGGGCTTCGGATCTTGCTTCGGGGCTCGGGAATATTATCGGGGCTTCGGTGTATAAACGGCATGCAAAACGAGGCAAAACTTAGAGAGATGGAAGAGTTTGAACAAGAGAAAATGGCTGAATTCGAGTTCTATTTATAGGCTGAGGGTTTGGGATTACGCGGGGTGTAATCTCAAATTACGCGGGGCGTACTCGGGTTACGCGGGGCGTACTTTGACGTCACTGCGTGCGTCGACTGGTGGCACTCGAGTATCGGTCAGACAAGTTGCATCCGACTGAGTACGCTGGGCGTACTCAAATTACGTTGGGCGTAATTGACTCGTCGAACTTCTAAATTGCGTAAATTTCGCATACGAGCTCCGTTTTCGACGTTCTTTATATCCATGTGAAGGTCAGACCATACTCTACAACTTTCATTTAGACTCCATTGGCTAATTTTGACTTTTATTTTTATTATTTATTTTTAGAAGGCCGGGACAGAAAAACTTCGTTATAAATTCATAACTTCTTCGTCTGACGTCCTTTCTCGCCTAACTTGTCATCGTTTCGCTACTAACAATAAGATCTTCGATTCTCATTTAGATTGTTTCGGCTAAAAACCGCTCGATCTCAAATCGAGTATTCGGGCTGCATACTGCCACGTCGAAACTTCAGAAAATCATAACTTCCTCATACGAAGTCAGATTTGGGCGTTCCTTTTATGCACACTCTCGGTCTAACGAAATCTACGACTTTCGTTTAGATCGCTAAGGCTAAATATCGCTCTATCTTAAATTCATATTTTACATCACTCGGTGTCGTGCCGGTTCTGTCTCGAAACTTCGACAGGTCATAGCTTCTTCGTTATAACTCGGATTTTGGCATTCCTTATATCTCCGGAATCCTTGTTTCAACCACTACAACTTTATGCAAAGATGTCAGGCTTATCTCACACTTTAATTTTGATGCTTATTTTATTCTTAATTCATTAAATTATAAAAATTAAGAAAATACACACATAAATCACATAATTCAAATAATTCACAAATAATACATTCTTATTATTTCAAGTTGAGTTACAAGGTTAACCTAGACTATTACATTGCTAAAAATGACAAGCCTAGAAACACGGGCGTTACATAATAGGTTAAGCATGTTAGTTTGTCTACATTGATTAAGCATTAGGTTTTCAATAATTGTTTGATTTAATTTGATTCTTTCATAGATCGAGTTGCTATTTAGTGCTTGAATTTGAGTTTAATGCATGCAAGATAATGTATTATGAATTTGTTTAATTGTATTTTGATTTCATCCTCTTTTAAGTCTTTTAGTGAAAAATATAATAGCTTTCTTAATGAATCATAAGATTTATTATTTTAGTGGTTTCTTTTTTCAGCAGAATTTCGTATATGTCATTTCTAAACATCTAAATATCGTATATGTTCAACCTAAATTCTAAATATAAAATATACCTTTCTCTATGTTTTTTAATATCATATATACCAAAATCTATTTTTTAATTATTTTTTATTTATAATTCTTTTTCATAATCTTAAATCACTATAATTAAAAAAACATTTTGAATGGACAATCTTAACCTTGGTGCTTACTACCTCAGATCATGTTGCCCTGTCCATCACAATCGACCTTGCTCCAATTGATACTTCCGATCGTTGCTTCTCCCCTCGGTGTCGCACACACTCGCACATGACTTTTTCCCAATCACAGCCTCTTAAAACTTACATGCAACCTCCTATTCCTCCTTCTGATCTGGTTGACGTCTTTTACACACATCCAACACACACATTCTTCATTCAGGTGCGGATCTTCTTCGTTCATAGCGTTGATTGAGCGGTAAATCGATTTCGCTTGTTTGAACTTGTTCATCTCAAAGTGATATTTAGGGTAAACCAGTTCAGATTTTTTGGGGTAAATCGTTTGGATTTTTAGAGGTAAATCGTTTGAATTTTAGGGGTACATCGATGTAACATCCCAAAATTTATGATCAAAAATTTAATTTTTAGTTTAATAACTCATAAAACCAACAGTATAAAAACATCCATAAAAACATCCCATGTCAAAACTAAAGTGTCAATAATCAAAACATGTTATCATAAAACAAATTAGAGTGTAATCCCAAAGATCTCATGTGCAGAAAACATAGTGTGATGCACTGCGATCATCAACTCCTTTCTTTTGAAAACAAAGTACCTGATACCAAAAGTGAAAACCATAAGCACGAAACTTAGTGAGTTCCCCCATCATACCACATACCATACAATATACATACCATCTAACATATTTGGGTACAGAACAACCCCTTCGGTCTCTTTCAACCAGTAACTGCCTCACATACCAGGGTGTTGGCCTACCCCTTCGGTCCTGTCAACTGGTACCTCGCCTAGCATATCAGGGTGCTGGCCTACCCCTTCGGTCATTTCGACCGGTACTTCGCCTAGCATAACAGGGTGTTGGCCTACCCCTTCGGTTCGTTCAACCGATAACGAGGACTATTTCACCCCTACTTCTACCACATATCATACTAGCTCGTAAACATATAAATCATATACTTCCTAGCTTATCAGGGTGCTGACATACCCCTTCGGCCCTATCGACCGGTATTGGGGTCTATCCTACCCTTCCTAGCACTATCACAAAACATCATAGCATACTAGCACATAAAGCATAACAGATAGTGGAATACCAGATAATTATCACAAAGACAAACATCTCTACTATAGCTCTTACTAGTGGTCCGACATTGGTGCCTTCGACTCACTTCTACTGGAAGGTAATTCACCTCGCACCGTTGAAGTATCACAGACAAAAACCTAGTTATTGAATGACAAGTTCCCGAACTGTCAACACAAAACAACACCTAATTAATAATTGGGTCCCATCACATACTATAAGTCCATGCTTGGGGTAAAAGACTACTTTACCCCCATCTTAGCTTGATTCAAGCCCAAGGCCCAATCCAAAGGCCCAAAGTCAAACTATGGCTTAAAGCCCAACATATGGCCTAATTTTCCAAATTAGGCCCAAACCGCTACATGGTCTTACCCTAAGGCTCAACCATTTATTCTAGCCCAAACATTTGGTATTCTAATAGTCCAACATCTCATAATCATCAAGGCCCGATTATGGCCCATCTATAGCCTAATTTTCCAAATTAGGCCCAAACCCCCCACATGGGCCTTACCCTAAAGCCCATTCAAATATTCTAGTCTATTTGATTGTCCTTGGATGGTCCATCAATAGCCTAATCACCAAAGCCTAATAAAAAGAAACAACTTAAGGACCATGCAAGATTAGGGTTTTCACATAAAATGACGATTAGGGTTAAGTGTTTCTTACTTAACCCATTAAGGACTTAATCCATTAGTCATTTACTCTACTAGATAAATCATATGGTGTGGTCGGGCTTAATACATAATCCTAATCCGGCTATCCAAAATGCGGGTCCCGATAATCCAAAGCTCATATATATAAAATTAGGATTTTCTAAACCCAAATTAGGGTTTCCAACACAAAACACACCAATTAGGCCCTAAAGCTAAGTCTTTAGATAAATTACGGTTTCATTAGGTCAATTAGGGTTTCATAAGTTGGGCACCACCCACTACCACCTGAGATAGTGATAGTCAACGGCAGCTCACGGTGCGGCCACCACCTCACAGTGATGGTTATGGTTCTAGTCCAGTTATAACAAAAGATCCCAAAAGCAGTCTAAACATAAGCAAAAGCATACCGCCACCCAACACGGCTGTTGGTGGCAGCAGAAGGCGACAACCACCACCTCACGATGGTGGTTATGAGTTTTGCTTTGATTATTCCGTCAACAATTACAATTTTACAACACAATGCCCTAAAATAAACACACACACAACAAGATAATCACACACACAGCCACCCTTGTGGTGGATGATGGTGGTACAAGGTGGCAGCCACTAGCTTATGGTGGTGGTGGCTTTCTTGGTTTTCCGACCAAACAGAACACACACACGCCCTCATAGCAGAAATACACACACACACGTTTTTGGATTATGAAATGGACCAAGCTACCCACCTGTTGGCGTTTGGTGACGACAACAACAACACAAGTGGCAACAACGGTGGCTGACGACGTGTCACAGCAGTAGAGACACCGCGGGCGCTCTTCCGATGGCCTACAACCGTGACGTTCCAAGCCCGCCTCCATCTTCCACAGTGGTGTAAGCAGCAGGGAAATTGGAGGTCACCTCTACCGGAAAACAGAAACATCATCCCCCGGTTCTTGAAAGTTCCGACTTCCTGATGTTGCATCTTTGACTTCGACTTCGCCGGCGAGAGGAGCACCAGTGGGTTAAGCAGTAGCATGGATGTGGCGGTCGAGCTCCGCTATGAAAGACAGTCGGCAAGCAGCAGCACCCGCAAGCCTTGTTCACCCAATCTTCCCCGAATACAACATCGGGTTCGTGGCTTGCCGTCTTCTACAGCAGCGAGTGTAGTGGTGGTGATCGACCTCAACTAGGCGGTGGATGCCGGAGGTGGAAGGGAAGTATAAGGGTGGTCCAGCGCCAAAAGTTGAAGAATGAGTGTGGCAGTTGATGCATTACATTTAGGTTTAGTATTACGTAGGGTTATATACGCGACACCTTGAAAATTCACTCCATAATTACAGGAATGGTCCCTCCCCATAAGGATCTTTTCAAACAAGGTCCATAATTTACTGTTCATACCCCTGCCTCCATAATTCCTTTCATATTAAGTCCAACAGTTACTAAATAGCCCATCCTCTACAAATTATTTTCAAGTGAAGTCCATATGTTACCATTCAACCCCATAGCCTCCAAAATCTCTTCAAATTAAGTCTCAATAATTTACCAAGTAGTCCATGCCTTCATAAATATTTACAAAACTAATCCGAGACTTACACTTTTAACCCCCGACCTTTAAAATTGTGACAGTTAACTCTTCGAGGCCAACACCTTGCTATATAATTATTGATTTTAGGGCTACTATTCATTCATTAATTTGTCTATTTATTTATTTAATAAACGGGGGGTTACAATCGATTTGGAATTTCGGTCTTCAAAAATGTTTTGGTTTTGGTGCTGGCTTATTCTTGAAAGTAGATGTATAGTTATGGTTTGCTTTTGAAAGTTCAATTCTAATGTTTGTTTCTGTTGGATCAAAATGAATTAATGCAAGAAACTTACTGCCTAGATTACACTTCAACAGTTTCACTCATTGTTGTTATGTTTTACTTTTGATGTTATGGAGCTTTGGCTGGTTTCGTTCCTGAAAATCCAAGCTTCTGTTGGTGATCTAATTGAATGTACAATGCTTTCACGTGAACAACAAATAGACTAGAATATTTGAATGGGCTTTAGGGTATTCTAGTTTTAATGAATCTTGTCCATATAAATCATATGTGATTAGGTACATATAATCATATGTGATTCTATGTATTTAACCATATATGATTTATGCGGACAATATTCATTTTTGCGCTTTAATCACATATGATTTATATGAAAAACATTTTTTTTCACTTTCTTGATTCAATAAATCATATGTGATGAAAAATATATACAATCACATGTAATTATATACACGAGAAGAACTATTGAATCAAGAACATTAAAACAAATATGTGTCCGTATTAATCATATATGATTAAATACTTATAATCACATATGATTAAATATATGAGAAAAATTACTGAAATGAAAACACAAAAATGAATATTGTTCATATAAATCATATGTGATTCGGAACATATAATTACATTATATTTATCTAATCACATATGATTAAAGTTATAAAAAAAACAATTATTTAATCGAGAATGCAATAATGACATTTGTGATTAATAAATCTAATCACATTCAATTAAATATACCTAACCACATTTGATTATATGTATCTAATCACATATAATTTATATGGACAATAATCGTATGTAATTAGATACACATAATCGCAAGTGATTATATACACATAACCACGGGTGGTGGTGTGTGTGTAATGATGTTTAGTGTTGGTAGGTGGTAGGTGGTGGTAGTGGTGGTGAAGGGTTGTATGCGTGACATATGGGGTGGTGGTGATGATTATAGTAAGTGGTAGGTGGCGGTAGCAGGTGGTGGTGATGGGTGGTGTAGACGGATGATGGTGATAGGTGGTGCTAGTTGTGGTTGGATTGTGGTGGTGGGTGGATGGAGGTGGTAGGGGTGAGGATGGTGGTCACGAGTGGTGATGGTGTATGGTGGTTTTGGTGGGTGGGGTGGTTGTGACGGGTGCATATAATGGGTGGTGGTCGATGGTTTTAGTGGTTAGTAGGTAGGGTGATGGTGGTGGGTGGTGATTGGTGGTAGTGACATGTGGTGGTCATAATAGTAGGTGGGTGGTAGTGATGGGTGGGGTTGGTGGTGATGTTGGTGGGTGATGTTTTTAATGGGTGGTAGGTGAGGGTGGTGGTGGAGATGGGTGGCGGTAACGGGTAATGGTGGGTGGTGGTGGTGAATAATATTGTTTGGGTGGTGAGTGGTGTTGGTTAGTGCGTTTTTTTAAACTTTTTTATTTATTTTTTGATTTATATTAATATTATTTGATGATTTTAATTTAAAAAATTGTGTTATCAAAATTTGTTTTCAAATGTTTTCGCGATAAAAAATATTCTCAATTGAACGCTATATATACTATAAAAATTTGAATTTTATAATAAGTTAAATACTATTAAAATATTATGTAAATTTACAAATTACTTTTTACGCCAAATTTAATTTTAATTTATTTCAACTTTACACCAAATTTTATGTAATTAGATGTATGTGCTCTTCTCAAAATACATTATAAGATCTATTAGTGTTTTCATGATCAGTTATATCTTATTTAATAAATGAAGATCTTTTTGCAATTTGTTATACTCTTATTCAATTTGCTAAATATCATTTTGTGGTTATTTTGAATTATTTTTTTTCCATATTTTATTTTATAAGTTTTTCTATTTGATTAAATTTCAGATATATAATAATTGCAATAAATGTAGTAATAAATTGATATCAATTTTATTAATTAACTTATTTTTTAATTTAAAAATTCATAAAATTAAAACTCATTAGTTTCTTTTATTTATTTAAATTATTTGTTTACATTTGAAAGATAAAAAACATTTACATTATAATAATTTATTATTTTTCTTATTTTCTTATAAATTCAAAGTTTTTAAATATTTTGATATTTATATTTAATCTTTATTTTTAAAATTAATCTATGTAATATATATATATATATATATATATATATATATATATATATATATATATATATATATATATATATATATATATATATATAGGTCTCACAACTAGTTAAATAAATTGTTGAGATCATTATTTGTATGTGTACTATTAAGTAGAATTGCTTTAGTTATGATCATATATCAAGGTTGGCCGTCTTAATTTCGTATATAAATATTCATACATAGTTTTGTATTTTCCGAACAATAAAATCATAATGGATATTTCATAACCATACTTCCTCACTTCTATTCATTGGAGAAAATCTACAACATAATGAGAATTATGATGACTAAAAAAGCGAGATGGTAAATGCACTCTTCATTGATGGTACACTATCCATGGAAATGATGCACCCAATCTAACCAAAATTTCATAATGGTATATAGAATAGAGTGAAACCTAGGAGCGGGTTGTTGTTAAGGATTTGTGTAGATGTCGTTAAATTCTTCATTAAGACCCATTCTGCATCACCAAGCTCACCTTCTCACTTTGCTAGTCACCATAATTCCTCACATAGTAAGTGTTCTCCAACGAAATTATAGACCAATGTAAATGATAGAAATGACAAAGTACATATGAATATTTATATCCAAAACAAAGATTATCTGTCGCTAAAAAACAATATACTTAATAATATAACTTATAAAAAATAATTAATAGATTTTATAATGTATTTAGAACAATCCAAATTCATATATATATATATATATATATATATATATATATATATATATATATATATATATATATATATATATATATATATATATGTAAGATGTAAAATAAATTAAAATCAAATTTAGTGTAAAAATGATTTGTTTAAAATACAATACTAGACTTTAAACTAAAATAATATTTTCAATTGTATTTAATTTTATACAAAGTTTTATTTTTAAGATATTATATTTTATTATTATTAAGTTGCTAAATTAAATTTAAAAGAAAAAAGAAATAAATAAATCAAATATGAATTAAATGGTTAAAAATGAAAGCTGAAGGTCCATTTTGAAATTAATGAAATAAGTTATATATGTTTGGTGGGACCAAAATATAAAATAACCTCATTTTTTACTTATCATTTTAAAATAATTCTATTTTTAGGCTAAGAGTTATGAAAGGGGTAAGTCATGCATGGGTAACTATGTGACCCAGTAACCTACTTGTGGAATGGGATGGAGTGATAAAGAAGACGAAGACAGAAAATGATTGGTTGAAGCTTTTGACATTTTCTTTGATTGGAGTTGGACATAATAAAAAATTTTAAAAAAATTAATTTTTTTATATTAAAAAAATTAAACAATAAATCATTTCAAAAGCTGGTGAGTTGGTTGTGGAATGGAATGGTGAGTTAGTTGTGGGATGGAATGGAGTGTTAGAGGAGATGAAGAACACAAAATGATTGGTCGAAGCTTTTGATATTTTCTTTGATTGGAGTTGGACATAATAAAAAAAAAATTATTTTTTTTCAAATTAAAAAGATTAAAAGATAAATAAAATAAAGTGGTAATTATTTTTAAAGTTTAGTGGTTTGATAAGAAACTTGTAATGGAGTTGATATCGCGCGGAGTTAATATCACTTTTTGAAATAGCCTTACAAAAACTTTTGCAAAAAGCCTTATTTTTACACAAAATTAAAAATAAATAAATAAATAAATAAAAACAAAAAATTTTAAAAAAAATTATAAAAAATAAAAAATAAAAAATAAAAAAACTCGTTTTTGTTAATAGCGAAATTTTTTTTATTTAATTCCAATCAAAGTTGAATGCAAGACAAACCCATTGACAAAATAGACGGTTGAAAAACAAAGCAGGAATCCAGTAAAAAGTTAGCAAAAGCATTAAGAGATTGTTGGCCTCCTCGTCTTTTCTTTATTCATATTAATATTCATATAATAATAATAATATAATAATATGATCAATTGCCACTCACCACCTCATTATTTCACATCCTCACTTCACTCGTACCACAAAACCAGGTTTTGAGCAATGGGATGGTTTCCAATTTTGTGTTTACCAACGCATGCTTTTTTATATTATTATATACATTTTTTCATCAGCCATCATTTAATTATTATTTGAACTTATATTTATATGCTTTTCCTAGTGATATTTGTACATCTTAGTAATAATATTATGAAATATGTATATTGGATACTTAGTGTATAATGATTAAGCATTGTTTATAAGTGTAATTTCAAATAGTACCGATCAAAGAAAAATGAAGTACATATAATAATCAATGTATTTAAATATTCATATCAAAGATGCAGTTTTGACGTGTCTATATATGAAGGTGACCAGTCCTATATAATAGCTTCGTCACCATTCGTCATCTATAATACCCTCTCTAAACACTAAAGCACCCTCTTGAACACCACATCCTCTAGCCTAATTTCCTAACGATGGCTGTCGATTCGATTTTAGGGTCAATTTGCTACGATGATGTCGAAAAGGAAGAAGAACAAGAGGAATACATAGACATGGAAGTAAGTTCATACAAAACTCTTAATCTTTTTTGTCACACGAATCCAAGCGAGTTCGAGTTCCAGATGTTTTCAAGCTCATCAGATAGAGAATTAACCACGACTTCTCCAGCTGATGAACTTTTCTACAAAGGAAAACTCCTCCCTCTTCATCTCCCACCACGCTTGCAAATGGTGGAAAAGCTCCTACACGATAAAAGCATGGACACGTTCGACGAGTTCTTCAGCACCCCATTGGACACTAGCCCCTACGCTACACCTATCGCAAACACCCCATTCCGATCATGCAATGTTTCACCTACGGAATCTTGTCAGGTCAGTAGGGAACTCAATCCAGAAGACTACTTTCTTGATGATCATAGTACAGCTGAAAACCCTAAAAAATCTTGGACCAGAAAGCTTACGTTGACAAAACAATCTTCTATTGGGTTGAAACTAAAGGCGTCGAGAGATTATCTAAGGTCTTTCTTCGGTAAACCGAGTGCGGAAGAATCCAGAAACAAAGTTCCAAGAACCAGCGGGAAGAAGAAAGAAAAGGGTGATGGACATCGTCATCGAAGATCATTCTCTTATGCGATCAAGAGATTTTCCACGACAAACACTTCATCGTTTTCAAGTTCGAGTGATTCTAACAGCTCTAATCATGAGTTTCGGGTTCACCAACAAAGAAGCATCAACACAGGTTCTGATATTGAAAACCAGATACAAAGTGCGATTGCACATTGCAAAAGGTCATCACAACAGCAATTACAGTCTAGGAAAACCGTAAGTGACATGGGTTTTTGCTCTTTAGCAGCTTCAAGAATAGTGTGTGATGATAAAGAAAGACAAGTACTTTGTAGGGGTTGATACAATAAATTTGCAAAATTTGGTGTCGTTTGTGCAAGGATTCAAACTTGAAGGGTGTCTTGTACTGTATAACAAGTTATTGACTTGTTTGAGTGACTGATATTACAACGTAACACCCATCCCATCGTATCTAATCAAATCTATAACCAAACGTATATTATCAATATCGGTCTTTGTATCTTTTATTCCCACCACTTGCTATATCGATCCATCGGTTAAGAAACTTTTGTCCAACAGCTAACATTCTTAACCACCGTTATATTTAAGAGTTTTGATTTACAGTGTTAAAATATTCATGTCTAGATATTAATTAATGATTAAATAACCGAGAGTTCAAGTTGTGTTGTTATATTCACGGGTTGAGGACTTGTCCATTGAAAATATTTGGTCCCATCTATGACCACCGGGGTCCTGGTCTAGGAAAAAGCGTGGTCAAGTGCTTTTAACTTTTAACGACTTTGTTTGTGATGCATCAACATTCAAGTAATGGAGCCCATTAATTGTATCCATAATGCATTTAAGTTTATTAAATTTATGTTTTTAAGGGACAAAAATGAAGGAACAAATTATCCCAAAAAAAACATGTTAAGCTTTTTTAGGGAGAAAAAAAATGAAAGAATGAATTATTCAGAAAAGAACATGTTCAGTTACTCTTCCTTACCCGGTCAAATGTGATATGATTGAGAGGGAAATGGAAATGAAATAATGAATTAGGCAAAATTTACTATTATTCCCTTAAAATGTGTTGTATTTTACAACCACAGAAGGAACATAGGTTATACAACTAATTAATTCTTTTAGGCTTCCTTTCATTTTCTTTTCTTCCCTTTCTTTAATTTCAAAACTCAAGATGAGGGCATTAAAGAAAAAAGGGCTTGGCCGTAGTTTTTGTTTCAAGCTTTGACTATAGGTTAATGCTCTTGGTTCAAATCCAGTCTTTTTCTTACTTCTTAAAAAGATTGACTACAAATTTGCCAAAAAAAAAAAAAAGTAAACTTTTTGGGTCATTTTTCGATTTTGTATCATAAATTTTATCTTATCGGATGATATCTACTCCACATGCCACCTACATTGAATTATTTATGTAAATTTTAAATTTGACCTTTTTATTTTCCAAAAAATTTACTTACATTTTGGTGAAGTCGCGGTCACTCAACTAATGCCATTGTACGGATAAAAAAATACACGGTCAAGGGAGATAAACTTTTATTGTATATATTTCTAAATATAAGGTTAGTATTGCTTATGATCGACCTAAAATTTGAAAGTTTCTCCAAGATTTTTACACCTTTTATATGCATAGCATATTGTCCTTTGAACTCTCTTACTTCCGATTGTATACAATATGTTATATATTAGATAATTAGTTACTATTAACTATGAAATGTATATATCAAAAGACATATTTTATTTCAAAATAAAGATGCATGTGTGTCTCTTAACAACATTTTAAGGACACCTGATAACATTAAAAGACAGTATAAAATAAAGTTTCACTCTAAAAGCAGAAAAAGGGATTCAACATCCAGACAAAAACCCTTATAATTATGCTTTAATTTAGTTATTTTAATCATTGGGTGACCCAAAATCTTAAACTAAGTAGAGATGTCATCCACCATCACCTATTTTGCTTAGTACTATGTGACAAAAGGTTCGTCTATAAATTGTAAGTTCACATCTCTTAAAAATATGCATAAACAGTTTTATTTGTCGTTAAAAGAAATTAGCCAAATTAAATAAAAATCATTGAGTTTGAAATTTTGTTTGTTTAACCTTGGAATTTTTTTTATACTTTATCAATTTAACCATTGACAGTTTATTATTTTTCAAATTTACTAAATAAATGTTTTTTCAAAATTTCAATCTATCATGCTAAATTATAAAAACAATTTTTGTAGGGCTATATCGAAAAAAAAATCGAATTATAATGGTTGTTTTTGTAGAATTCAAGCAGTGTTTTTTTTTAACAAACATAAAAAAATCAAAATTTTAAAACTAGAAAAAAAATGACGGTTTAACCAAAAACAAATAAATCAAACAATATTAATTTTTATAGATTTTGTCCTAAGAAATTTAGAACAGTTTATAATAAACCTTTATTATAACTTTCATTTTTTAACAATTTAACTTTCGATTTCTAGGTATAAGTTTTATGTTTCGCATCATTGGGGTTTTGGGATTTTCCTGACACCACGACTTGGTAGGGTCTGTAACACAACATGGTATTCATTTAATGACCACGATGTGGTTAGCCCCTCACCACGGCGCAGTGACAGTTAGGGTTCAAAACCCTAAGATTCAGGATTTGGGCCCTATATAAAGGATATGGAGGCTAGGGTTTTAAGCACCTTTGATCTCCATCACCCTCAAAAGAGCCACTATCCAAAACTAGCAGTTTTAGTTATATATATATATATATATATATATATATATATATATATATATATATATATATATATATATATATATATCAGTGTTGTAAAAATCCCGATTAGGTCCTGATTAATCTCTGATTAATCCCTAGGTGCTACTCGACCGATTAAAGGGCGTCTAGCGCTTAATCCCTGCATACACAATGACTGAAACAAGAGAACCCGATGAAATTTTAACACTTTGAAGAAGTTATATCTCAACAGAAACTCTTTGAGATATGATTAGTGTTGTATTTATCATATTAACCTATTTTGTTATGATATTAGTAGTATTTATGATCTTTTATATGATATTAGTCATATTTAATTTTTTAAAATCTAACAAATTAGCAATTAATGGTTCCTGATTAATCCTCCGATTAATCTCCGCCTACCCGATTAATCCCTCAACCCCAATCCAACGACTAGCTAACGTCGAGTGATTTTTACAACCTTGATATATATATATATATATATATATATATATATATATACATATATATATATATACATATATATATATATAGAGAGAGAGAGAGCTAGGTTCAAATGTTTCCAGCAACTATTGTGTGCATGAATGCACCAAGAGGAATTTAGGAATAATTAAATAAATAAAAATTATTATAAGGCTAACTATGTAACTTTAGCATAATAATTAAAATAAAATCTCTTAATTCATGGAAATTACCATAAAAATCTATTTGACCAATTATTTAACCCTAGCCTCTCATATGATACATGTTCTATTTCTGCCTCCTCCCATTTTCTTTTCTTATTGACGAATGAAGAAGAAGTCGTGGATCAGAGGTTGCAAATTTGTTTCCTTATTTCGTTGACAACATGAAGATGTTATTCTCGGCGACCCCATCTCCAATCGAAGCTAGCTTTTATCTCCAATAGTTGGTCAAAGAGATTTTTACAATTTAATTTACCAGACTTGCAATTACATTCCATAGAAAACAGGTTTTTTTCTTCGTTCTTCCAACTAGCAAAGTTCTACAATTTCAACTTTTAGTTTTAGATTTTTATAATGGTGCTGAAATGTATTGTTGTTCATATGAATTTGATGTGGATGGCTCTGAATTGGATTTTTTTTGCATTCATGATTCATAGAAAATGTGGTGATTTAGGGAGTGTCTTTAAAGTGTTTGATGAAATGCCAAAGAAAAATATGGCAATCTCAGATTGTATCCATGGTTAGCGATGGAATGTTTATTGTTGTGCATCTCATCTCCTAAGGTAAGCAAAATAAAAACAGTGAATTATGTTATTCTATCCTACTTTAAATTTAGAATTACTCTCATTTTCTTTCAATATTGAAAGAGAGGGAATCATTTTCGATTATGAAATAAAGTGCTGGAAATCACATAAGAATATTTTGTAGAATAATTATTGGGTGTTTATTCGTATCTTCAATTTTTTCATTATGTAAGAATAATTATTTCATTCTTTAAGAATATTCTGTGGGAAGTATTATCATCTTGGAAATCGCATATGAATGATTCTGCCATAATTGTATTTCCAGTATAATCACATAAGAATGATTTTGCAAGGGTTGTATTGCAATTGGTTGATGTTTTAACATGATTTTTGTTTCTTATGTTTTTCAGATGTTTCAAGTTTTGCCAAGGGATCACTTACCATCCTCGAGTTTATCTCCTTTTGCAGCTCCTTCTATAAAACGATTCTCATGCAATACAATTCTGACAGAATGTCAATCTCATAGAATGCTAGATATTTTGAAGTAACTTAGAGGTCAAACATACACAAGACATCTAGGAACGAAACAAGAAAGTGAATGAGGATTCTTTCAAGAATGCCGATTTTTTTTTTTTTGCAAGAGATTTCAAGAATGAATGTAATTTATGTTCATAGTTGCATTCTTTAAGAATGAATGTAATTATTTATTCTAAACTATTAAACTTCGTCTTATATAACATTTGTATTAATTAAAAATTATTGATTTTGATAATATGTGTTTATAATATTATGTTCGTAGTTGTATACCATTCTGACAGAATTACAGAATATCATTCTAACAAAATGACATTCTAATATAATAAAATCGGTATATGCTTACAAATTACGTTTGAAATTGAATTAATTTGAAAAAAAATCAGATTTTTTAAATCAAAATCATTAATTATCCTATAAATCTCGATTTTTCTTTTTTTAAATTTGTCTTAATTGACTAAAATGTCCATATGCTGAAATTTGTGTGATTATATGGTACATGCTACCCTATTGTAATATCATAGACCCTCAGATCATGATTTTTGATTCTATTCCATCCAGTGGTCCAGATCTGCGCATTCTGGCACACAATAGTTAGTAAAAACAAAATAACCTAACCCTATATATATATATATATATATATATATATATATATATATATATATATATATATATATTAATCTTATAATATATAAAGTATAAGGTTGAATTTTAAAGTTGTAAAATTCTAGGGTTTGAAATTTAAATAATTCAAATTAAACTCTTAATCAAAAATTTAAATTTCAAAACTTGAGGGCAAGTTTTAAATTTTTCAAAACACATAGGATCAAATAGAAAATAATTTAAATCATACAATTAATTTAATGATTATCTAAATTTGATCTATTCCATTTTATTCACAAGATAATTCATCAAATAAATCAAATAATCAAATTTTATCATATAAGGAATTTATTATTCAATTAATTGGTAATTATCTTTTTTTTTGTGAGGATAATCACATAAGAATAATAAAATTTGGATTTTATTAGTCAAAACGATTTTAGTAATTATCCTTCAGCAAAACAGCAAGAAATCCTGAAAATCCTTCGGTCTGACTCCTCGACTCACCGAGACACACACTGGACTCGCCGAGTTGGGCCGACTCATCGAGTGCAGCTAGTGACTCACCGAGTCAAGTCGGATAAAGAGCAAAAAAATGATTTTTTTTCGGCAAGATGAACATACAAGGCATCAATACAATAGAAACCAATCAAGGCTCTGATACCACTGATGAGTTTTACACAAAATTACATCCTATGTGCTCATGCAAACCCTAAAGCTTGGATCTAGGTTTCTTTATTGTACATCCAATTCATCCAAGACTTATGAACCCTAGATCTAGCATACATATTTCGAAATTATCAAGAGAAAATAGATCCAGATGATTATCTCTTCAACAATGGCTTGAATCTTCTTGTCTTGGAGCTTAGAGTCACAAATGTTACTCCTCTAATGGCTTACAAACACCACTCAAGCAAGAGGATGATATTGGAGAAAGAGGAGAGGCACAATTTTGGCTATGAACTCTCTAGAGTTTCAAGTGGCCGAAAATTGGATGCCCTGGGATCTTATTTATACTGGTGTTGCTAAGTTTCAGTCAAAACCCTAATGGACAGCTTAGGCCTTAAGTAATCCAAGGAAGCTTTTGGAATAGGCCCTTATGGCCGAAATTAGGATGGACACATCCCTAATTTCGTCCATGCCTAGTCCATGAGGCTCCTCAGCCCAATATTCAACTATCACACACTTGACAGTTTAACTCCCCTTCATTTAATTAATGTCTTTTAGTCACAGAATTAATTCTTAATTAATTCTTGTCTAATATTAACTAAAGTATATGATTTCTCTTTTAATATATTATTTATATAATATATTAATAAACCATAATAACCTCTCTCTCTCTCTCTTTATCTCTCTCTCTCTCTCTCTCTCTCTCTCTCTCTCTCTCTCTCTCCATAAATCACCCTGTCAAGTCGCTATGCTGAAGGCAACCCAAAATGACCATGCACAACCGGGTCAAGTACTTACTATATATAGTTACGGGCTTAGACACAAATCCAACAAAATTTATCCGACCAGACACCACGATGTGGCATCATTAGACCATGTCGTGACGATCTTATAAATCTTGATCATAACGACTATTCACTCGACACCACAAAGTGGCATTACTATACCACGCCGTGGCAAAGGTTCAACACACTTTTTGAAGATGTCTCTTTGATTTATTTCGATCCGACACATTTACATTCATGAGAAAAAAGCCCAGAAGTACTCTTTCGAATATTATATGAGACTTCCAAGCTTTACCATACAAATTTCAGAATTCGATCTCACCACTACTATTCTAGGGGAGTCTGTTCCAATTTCTCATTTTTATTTTTATGTTATTTTTTGTTTTAGCATGCAATTGGGACATTGCATCTATTAAGTGTGGGGTGGGGGTTGAATATAGTAACAAAAGCTTACTAATTAAAAAAATGAAAGATGACTAGGATTAATATATATATATATATATATATATATATATATATATATATATATATATATATATATATGTATATATATATATATATATATTTATATTAGAAAGATTTGAAATAATAATCTAAAACTGAATCAAGTTAAAAAAAAATTGTAATGTTGAAGTCTAGGTGGCTAGCGTTGTATGGGACGATCTGATGCGAATTTCAATGTTTATTTGAGCCACCATATGTTATAGTGTATTTGAGGTTTCCTTGTCCTAATAAAATAATGGAACAAAACCACGACCTTACTTAGTTTGAGGGTCACAATATGTTTAGTATCGTGTACCAGAAATGTATCCAGGAGAGCTTATGTGGTCATTGCACCTTAGACTGATATCTCTAACCAATAAGGGTTGAAGTTAAGTTCCATTGCTTAAGCATATATATATATATATATATATATATATATATATATATATATATATATATATATATATATATATATATATATATATAGTTTGAGTGAAAAAAGTGAGAAAAGAACAAATAGAAAAAAGAAAAATTTTTAAAAAGAAAAAAGTTGCAAAAGGTTGAGAATAAGTGTCTACAAAGCTACGAAGATCAAAAAATATAATGAAGAAAAGTTTCAAATCATTGAAGACTCAAGAATATGGAAAATTTGCCAAGTTCTGATTGTTTGTAATTCTTTTTATTTCTAGGTTATTTTTCTATATGTATGCTTGGGGGTTTAACCAAAAAATACTTTGAGGTTAAGAAAGATTTCTGAGAATATATTCAAAGGGATGCATAAAATGAGTTTTGTTCAAAAGAAGTAGGGAAGTGTTTATGATGATTGTGAGTATTTGGGATTAGGGAAGTTGTTAGGAAAATTTAGACACAAAATATGTATTGTGGTCTTGGAGTAATGGAGAGGCTCAAATTGGATTGTTTTGTGCAATGTTGGTAGCTAAAGTCTTCATATGATAAAAATAAAATCAATTTTGCATGGGGGCAAACAAAATCCAAGTGTAGGGTGTTTTGATATGTGCATACTTAACTATGTATTTAATGCATATTTCTAATACTTTTAGTTGCAATTATGTTTATTTTGGAACAAAAGATACTTTTTTTTTTGGAAAGGGATCTTCCCTAACGAGGGTTTCCGGGCCAGCTTTCGCGCACCGACTAATCCCCCGCTGCAAACATAAAGCTTTGCTTCATGCCCTGGAGTCATTGCAGGCGAACCTCCATGGCCACAAGGGCTGAGTGGTGCTAGGATTTGAACATGGGTCAATAGGTTATCCACCATATCTTCCACATGCCTTACCAAGTCACCACAACCCAAGTGGTTGAACAAAAGATACTTATTATGTTTGAAATATGTTTTGGAACAGCAAAGACTTACTCAGGATGAAAAGGAAGCATACGAGGAGCTAGAAGCAGAAAAACGAGATCTTGGACAAAAATAGGATAGAAGAAGACTTGAAGACTAATGACCACATTGTGGTGATCCTCCAACACGACGTGGTGATAGGAAGATTCTCGACCAATCAGTTAACTTGGATAATAAGAGTTTTACATGAGGACCACGACGTGGTGGTGTCCAACCATGACGTGGTGAACCAATATAAGGAATTTATAAATACCCGAATATTAGGTCAAATGTGAGGGGATGTAACTGATTTTCTGAGGAGAATTACGACTGAAAACCCTTGGAAACTCAAAAGAAGATCAAGAATCAAGTGGAGCTCAAGAATTGAAGAATATTTAGAAGATTTCTACATAGATACATTTGGATTGCTAATCATTACTTATGTCTAGCTTAATTTACATGGATTTTTTGTGTTTTTCTGCTACCATGAGAGGCTAAAATCCTTTTACTTCTATTTGGTGAAGATGAACTTGATCCATATGTGTTGGCTTCGATTATTGGATGCTTATATTTGATTTTACTTGTGTTTGATATTTAAACACTAGCATGCTTTAGTTCTAATTTATATTGCTTATTAATTGGACTTTGTGTGTTAGTTAATCATTATAATTGCATTAATTTGTCTCCTAAGTGTTTATGATCATTAAATAATTAGAGTTAGGACTAATCACATCTTAGACTAAGTAATTAAAGCTAGTATCTTTAACTGTGTTAGAGAGCATAATTAGTCGTAATTTGTGATTGGTTGCTTAACTTGATCATAGGAAAGTAACTATTATCATTCATAGTCCAATTTGTGCTTATTATCGATTTGATGTTTAACTTGTGCATGATCATTGCTTGGTAATTCATAAATTGGTAGGCCTGGATATTTGATCATAATATCTAGTTAACAAATTGGTAATTAATATAATCCATCCATTATATATCAATCATAGTAGAATGTGAAATCGGATCTAAGCAGAAGTATTCTTTAATTCATGATGTTAATTTTTTTTTCTTTGTTTGCTTGCTTATTAATTGATAGTAAGTTCTTCTGATCTTGCAAAATCAGTTAACCCCCAACCCCCCCCCCCACCCCACCCCAATCATAGTGTGTTTCTTAGTTTGATTAGAAGTAGGTATTTTATTTAATTGAATCTCGTTCCCTATGTTCGACACCTGACTTACCTGAGTTATTCTATAATTTGACATGGTACACTTCCTATAAGTGCATAGTTAGTATAGTTTTGCTAGTTTGTAAATTTAAGACTGATAGGTATATTTATGTACATCAGATACTCTTAGAATAATTTGAATGGAATACATGAGGTGTTGCTTGATTCTTAGATTAAACTATGGAGTATTGGTCTTACGGGTAATTTAGGAATATGGAACGGAATTGAGGATTCCAAAGTTAGTCTTTCTTATGGAATTTGAGGATTTATATGATCTTAAAGGATTCAATGAGCACCTAATGGATTAACTGGAGTGTTTTAAGATGATAAAACACATCCTAAACATGTGTGAGAACCTAAATAAATGGTACATAGTGAATGGGAAAAAGGGTCTTCAAGAACCATGCAAAGTAGAATGTTATATTGAGAAAATTCGAGATTTTTGTATATGCATACCTCATTACACGGCCATGTAATGGCAAGGAAAATCATTACACAGGCCGTGTAATAATCTGAATAATGTCACACAAACTTTTCCTAACTTTTGCATATAGACTCGGATTTACGTGCGGTTTTCACGTACATTCATATTTTTACATAAGGAATGAGACCTAACAATAAAATTTAGTAACAGAACCCATGAGGTGTATTTTTTTCATTTTAATGACTTATGTCTATATTGTATAGGTTGTGTCTAAAGGGTGATTGCTTGTGAAGTTGAGCTAGAAGGGAGTAGCAACCTTCATTGGAGAAGTAGGTGAATACGTGTTGGCATTTTCCCCATTTTGGGGTACATGGGAAAATGATTTTATGATAATGAAATAAAATGCTTTGATATATGAAATTTTTTGAAATAAAAGTGTTTATGTTTTTAGAAAAAATATTTTGAAAGAATGCCTTGAAAGTAAAAATGTTTTGAAAGCAAATACTATTTTGGAAGAGCGAATGTTTGATATGTGAAATGTGTTTTCTCAAAGTATATCCTCTTAAAAACCTATGTTGTTATAAATGATGATATGAGTATTGATAATGTGGAAACTAAAAGTAAAAAAGGAAAGAAATTAAAGAAACAATGAATTTTTTTCTATGCCTCATAAGAGGTCTAGAGGAATCTACTTGGGTGGTACATTCCAGGAGCTTGGTGGGTTGATTTTGTTCTTCCCATCTTGGTCTTGGAAATGATACATTTGTGGGTTCACTTTGTTCTTCCCATATTGGTCTTGGAAATGATGCCTTGGTGGAATGATTTTGTTCTTTCCACCTTGGTCTTAGAAATAGAAATGAAAAAGAAGCTAATGAAATTATAAAATAAGAAATGACACTTATGATATGATATGTTTTTTTTTTTCGAAAGAGCTTATGATATGTTATGTTATGTATGAAATGCTTTTCATGTAAATGATTGAAAATGTTTTATGGTATGAATGAAATGAGTTTTTCTTGAAAATGCTTTATGGTATCAATGAAATGAGTTTTTATTAAAAATAACTGAAACGTTTTATGGTCTAAAACTCACATAGTTCACGAGACATTATTGTCTTACATATCTATTTTAATGTCATGTATCCCATGGTGCACTTAAGGAGAAAAGATGATAGATTGAAGTTAGAAATTAAAAGATAGAGAATAGGGTGGAACGTGTTGAGTTCCTTATTAATTGAATTGATGTGATTCTTTAATTGCTTGTTATGGTTATAATGGTGTTTAATGGTAATACTTAATGTTTTGATTTTAAATGGTTTTCGTGGGACCGAAGTTTTTTTAGTAAATGTGGGTTAATTCCCAAAAAAAGATTTTATAACCATAGCTTTGAAAATTTTTGAAAAACTTGGGGTGTTATAAAACTCGTTATATTATTGGGCGATGTCCGTTATGCATGTTGGATGAGGCATGTATTGGTATGTGATATTTAGGTACTTCTTTTAGCAATGGGAAGAGTCAAGCTTGACTGCATCGCTTCCACCGGAGATTCCGCACTATTGTTTTTTTGATACTCTGATGTTTTGTTTTGGAAACCAGACACCGTGATGATCTTTTGATGAAACGGTATTTGGTTGGTTTTGTCTCATTTAAAATGAAATTTTTACACTATATTTTGGTGACGTTACACACAAAATTATCTTTGATGTTAAAAAAGTTATAAAATTTTACGAGAAAAGTAACGTCGCGATAAGGTAGACTTTTATATATGAAATAAAGAGAAAATGAAATTGAACATGGTTGATATGCATTCTAAAATAGGCTCATGGCTGGCCACTACTGTTCCCTGCTTAATTTGTGAGGATAGAAGAAAAAAAAAAGAATTTTCCTTTAGAAGTTATGCTAAGACACCAAACTATGCCGTATACCTCTCTTGACAAACTCATAATCGAAACCCTCGTGATTAAAATAGTGAACCTCCAATATGAAGAAACTAATGCCTTATACGATGAGTGTGTATGTGCGAGTCATTCGGAGGTCGTGAGTTTGATCCTTCTTCTGCTCCTTTTCTTCCTCTGGACGATTTCTTTTTATTTTCAACTTAATGCTAACGTTGCATGCCCACATTAACTAGAATTCCACATTGGCAGTCAACCTCAGCATGTGACCTGCTGGAAAAGACACAAATGGTTATAAATTTTAAATTATTCGGTTTTCTGGACTTTTTTATTCAAAAAATAAATAAATAAGACTTAATCATAAATTTTTCCAAACATTTGGGATTTTTTTGAAAATTTTCTTTAATATTAATATACTTAGTGTTAAATATGATTGCTAATACTTAAGTGATAAGTGTTAAATATGAATCTATTAGGACAACACTCGTTTATGTTTGTATTATAATAATTAAATAGAGATGTTTTGTATGAAATTCATGGATTAGGCAGATATACCTAAAAGTAACAGTAATATATATTTTTTTTAAATGTGCTCCGTGTATATCTAATAGATGAGTATATTAAGTTTTAAGGTTATGTTTGGCGGACTAGCTGAAAAGTAGCAGTTAGCTTAAAAACTAGCTGTTAAATAAAAAGCTAGCTGATAGCTGAAAAGCTAGCTGATAAAAAATTACGTTTGGTAAAACTAACTGAAATATATAAAATTACATAAAAAGACATGTAAGAGTATGTGTTTCTATAATTAATTAATGGGTGTATTTGGAAAATTTTAAAAAAAAACTCCTAAAAAGCTAATCTAAGTAGTTTTCAAAAAGCTAGCTTATAAGTTCATTTTTAGCTTACCAAACACGACAACATAAAAAAGCTCGAAAAATAAACTAACTTATCAGCTAGTTGTGGCGTATCAAACACAGCCTAAGTAAATTACATTCGTGGACATAGAATATAAATATTGTTAGTGATGTATAACAGGGTAAGACATAACGGAAAACATGTCATTGATTTATTTTTTATATATTAGTTTTTTATTCTAAAGATATAAGAACTTCCACACCTAAGCTTTCAATTCACTTGCAAAAGCCACCTAATCACCATTTGCAAGCCAGGTAGGACAACTTCTTTCACAGGAGGGAGGAGGTTGAGGGTCATAGCAATGGATCTACTCGAAATCAATTTTGGACGTGGTAATCCTTACCAATGAAAATGATAGGTGATCTTGGGACCTTGATACTATGGGAGGTTGTTCAGTGTCCTCGACTAGAAATTGTATTGATAATAACACTTTCATTGTTGGGGAAATCGACTTAGATGGAATAATCTAGTCCCTACCAATGGAAGCGTCATAATTTGGAGATTAACTGTAAATCCGATGCCGACTATAACTAAATTGGATAAGAGAGGAATTGGTGTTGATTCTTTTGATTGTCCAATTTGTGATGCTCAAAATGAGATGATTGAGGCGTTTAGTGTTTCATTGTCTTGTTATTTCTATTTGGAATCAAATAGCCCATTGATGGGATACAAATACCCATACCTTTACTATGACTTCGTATTGAATGAGCTAGCTAGATGAATCATGTGACAGTTAATAACATGCAAAGAAAATTTATAGATGCAATCATCATAACAACTTTTTTGGCTCTTAACCTTTCTTTTAGATTATTAATTGAAGTTAGTACTCAGAAGCTTAAAATTAACTAGGTTGATTGGTCATTTGGTTGTACAAACATATGTTAACTACTTCAGCTTTGTAAGTTCTCTCTTTTCTAGCTCGTGCTAGCTAGTCTTGATAATACTTTTCCATTCCAAAAAACAAAACAAAACAAAAAAAACAAAACAAATGTAATTCTCTTTATACAACTCGGCTAAGATTTTCAATAATGAGTTTCATGAAACCTAAATTGAAGAGAGATCAAGACATCTAAAGAAGATTTATATATTTGTAACGTAAACTTTAGATTGATAAACTAAAATAAAACAGGTGAGAGAATGTTATATATATATATATATATATATATATATATATATATATATATATATATATATATATATATATATATATATATATATATATATATATATATATATATATATATATATCTGGAAAGACGCAAAGACGATGCCAAGTACTAATAAACTAAAGGGAAATTTTGTTGAACGTTTCCTTTTGCAAGGTTTAAGTAATGTATTATGTAATGATGCAAGTCCATTTGTAGGATGTGTGGATCAGGCTGCCCCCCATGAATGTCTCACTACACTGGTCCACTTCACTTCATCTCTTAGACAAAAGATCCCTCCCTTCCCTACATCTTTTGTTCTTCTTTATACTTATTTTTGTACCATAAAAGCAAATGTACAACACATAAATCACATTGTACAACATAACATCAATGAAAAAAATCAAAATAATCGACATCTATAGTAAAACTTAATGGTATAAAAGTGATAGTATTTTATGGTGATAGGTCAATTCGAAAAGTAGGCCAAGCTGTGTCTTCAAATTTCAAAGATCGGTAGTTCCAAGCAAATGATACTGTCTTTAAAAAGATGGGACAAATCTCTACTTTCATTCTAGTTTTTTATAACAACATATACACTTTTTTAAATCAAGACTCTTTAACCCCATCAAATATGCCAAGAGTTGTCTTGTCTTGGTTTAGACTATTTTTGATTGTAAAATAGGGTTTTTATACTGACTATATATAACATAATAACAAATATATTTCAAAGTTATCTAGAACTCACTTGAAAATATACATTTCAAAGTCAGTTAGTTTTTAAAAAACGTTATTTTTTATTAGCTAATTTTTTATTTATCAACTATCTTTTCAGCTAATCTATCAAATATAACATTAATCTAACATAATAAATGAAAATCGTTTTTGACAAATATCATGTTGTTATTGAATTTGACAAATGTCATTTTCTATGATTTTTTTGAATTGTTTTTCTTTACTAGTCATTTTTTTTTTGTATTTTTTATTTTTTAATTTAAAATCCAAATTTTATTAAGGTTTATATATGTTGTGTCTTTCCCTCCTATTTCAAATCTTCTACAATTAAAACTTAAATCAATAATATCTGGCATAGGCATCCATTTGATATCATCCATAGGCATTCAATTGATATATTAAATATTATCTTTAATAAACTCATATAGTATAGAGATTCCACACCTATTATATAATATATGCAAAAAAATAATTAAATAATTAAATAAATAAAATTGACTGGTTGAGATGGTTGAGATGATAAGTGTAATATAAATAGACCGCAAAGATCAAATGATAATGGGTACGATACCCTCTAAAAAAGGTCATCGAAGCAAGATTCCATGATGCACAATAAGGAAATATCAAAATTTTGTTAACCAAGTTAAAGTAGTTTATTCTGTTTATACTAAAATTTTAATAATAGCATACTAATGATTCGACGAATGTTGTCAAAAGCTTATTAGAATACACGTTGTAGTTTTTGTGAAATACAAAACGTACATTTTTAAAGTGATTTTTTGCAGCATCAGAGTATTATTATGATTAGTAAAATATTAGAAAGCAGATCGATATTAATATTTTCTCCTTTTTTATTTATAAAACATATGGGTAAAGTAAAGCCTAACCCGGCCCAGAAAAGTCCGGATCAGATCTTGGCCTTGTCCAATCCTAAAAAGTAAAAACGTCAGGATAAAGCCCGACAAAAGCCTGGTCCAAAGCTACAAAACCGCATATCCGGTCATACATTTTTTTCCACACTTCAAAACTCATTCTGAAAAACTGTTTTCTACTATGATTAAACAACTTCAGTTAGTTAGTTTTAACGGTTTAGGAACTTGGTTATTTTTCTATTAACAAAAAATATCATCATCTTCAAAACGATTGAAAGTTTTGAATACGGATGAATCAATACCACGAACACGAATACAATCAACTCTTGTTATACGATAAGCTAATATCCATTGTTTTATAAAGAATGCGTCAATGTACAGGTGTGAGTTAAAACATCATCCTCATTGACTTTCAAAAGGCAAGCAAAGTGCATTATTGTATTCTCACTAATCTTATATTGATTGTTTCACACAAAGGTCAAGGGGTATAAGTGTAATTTCTGGGTGCTTAGTCATTACTCAAATTCAAAAAGGCCATGGTCCCACAAAACATCGACGTGTGCATTTATATATACACCCTTCTAGTCTTCTAGATTAGAATATGGTCTCACATAACCTCCAAAGGGTCAATTTACACACAAAGGTGAATGGTCTTATTCATCTTTTTCACATGTTAAAATAAAACATTATTATTATTCATGTTAGATGTTAGATGTTAGATGTAACCAACAAAACTTGGGATTAAATAATTATACTGAAGCATAATCTCAGATTTGAATTCAACAAAATCTAGAAGCCAAGGTTTTAAAATGAGATGAGAGTAGGTTAGGTAGTGAAGAAGTCAAGTCATAAAGACGTGAGATGTTCCTGTTTTTTAATCACAAAAAATATTTTTTGTTTAAATTTTCTAACATATCAAGAAGTTGACTTTGAAACTGTACACATTGTGTTTAATTTCCAATGTCAAACACCCTTAAAAACCTAATAAAATCACAATAAAAGACAGGATCAAAAAACCTGCATTTCTTCATCCCATCAATTGAAGTAAAAGATCAAAGACTAGAGAAGAGTGAAATCAAGATTCAATATGAGGAGTTGGATGCTTTGTTCATTATCAGATGCTAAGCAGTTCAAACTCCGGATCAAAATCTGTGAGCTTGAAGGTTTAGTCATGGATGATATTCCAAATAAAGATACATACAAGGTACAGGTACATATAAACCTAGGAATTCCCAAAAGAGGTTATGTACCTCGAATCACGAGTCAAAAAGATCATACCTCAAAACAGCAAGTGGGCCCCGATGGACGTGTCTGCTGGAACGAAGGCTTCGAGCACCGTTGTAACAACTTGGACACAAAGGGAGTCAATCTTAAAAGCTGGAAGATCAACCTTCAAGTTCATGTAAGTATTATAGCATCCTACTTTCGTTTCTTTCTATTAAAGCATTGTTGTTTTATTTTTTATTATTATTATTATTTGTTTTCATATTAAGGCATTGTACTTTAAAAAATCTCTACCAGATTATAGCATTTTGATGTAATAAATAAGTAGAAATGAAATTAGCATGTTGTAATAATCAAATCAGTTAGGGAGTAGAGTATTAGCCTTTTTCTATCACTATCTAAATATGCATTGAAAATTACTAGGGAATTGATGTTGAATCCAACAACAAAGCTGATGTATTGGCTAAAATCAAAATGGATGTTGCCGAATTCACCAACAGTTCAGAAAAACCGGTCAAACTTCCAGTCAAATGCTGCATTGGTAGCTACACCCATGAGGCCAAACTAAAGGTAGAAACTTTTGTAATCATAGCTAGACTCTAATCACTCTATACCTCCATTAGACCTCAAACATATCAAAATTACAGGTAAAACTCGAGATCATTGAAGTTCAAAAACCGCAAACCGAAAACAGTGTCCATCCGATATCTCCAACTCATCTCCTCCCATCGCTGCTTTCATGTGTAAATTTTCAAAATCAAACAAGAAACAAGGCAGAGAACATGAAGATGGAGATGGAGATGGAGAACTCACAATCTGAAACTGAGGAAGGAGATGATCAAGGGTATAAGAGGATAAAGATGTTGGAGCTATTAAGAAGTCAATCTTTACATGAAGGAATTGAGTACCAAAAGCAAGATAAACAACAGACTTCAGGTTACGAATACACAGAAAAAATAAAGCTAAAAAGGCTTCTCTCATGGAATATTAAAAAGCCGAAAGATGCACCACTTTTGAATAAAGAGATAGGTGGAGGTGATGACATTGATAACGAACGAAGAACCCTAATGTCATACCTAAAACCGAAAGATTCGGTAAAAAAAGATATCAAAAATAGTGAATTCACGGGAAGTGATAGATTCGAAGTGGGAAAATGGGAAAAGAAAAGGGTAAAAAGCAGAGATGGAAAATTGGAACTTCAGACAGATATATTCCTGGCTACAATTGATCAGAGGAGTGAGAAAGCACTAGGTGAAGGAGCGTGTACAGTCATCGCCACAGTGATTGCTGATTGGCTGCATAAAAACCCTAATAATTTACCATTAAGATGTGAATTTGATAAACTGATAAGAGATGGATCAAGAGAATGGAGAAAGTTATGTAAAGAAGATACCCACAAAGGGAAGTTTCTTGACCAACATTTTGACCTAGAAACAGTCATACAAGCAGAAATTCGACCATTGGAGGTGGTATCTGAGAAATCGTATGTTGGGTTTTTTAAGCTTGAAAACATGATGAACAAAGTAGATCTTTTGCAAGATGCAATGAGTTTTGATACCATATGGAATGAGCTTGAAAATGGTGATTCGAGTTTAGAAGAACGTGTTTACATAGTTAGTTGGAATGACCATTTCTTTGTTTTAAAAAAAGAAAACAAAGAAATGTATATAATTGACACGTTGGGAGAAAGGCTGGCTGAAGGGTGTAAAAAAGCTTACATTTTGAAGTTTAATGAAGATAGTGTGATCCACAATGTGGAAGATGATCAATCAAGCATTATATGTAAAGGGACATCTTGTTGTAAGGAATTTATCAAGGGGTTTCTTGCTGCTATACCTTTGGGAGAACTGCAGAGTAGTGTTGAGAAGGGTATAAATGGAAAAGCTCCTCTTCATCAACTCCTGCAAATTGAGTTCCAATATATGTGGCCCCTGCAGCAGAACTCACCAATTGTGGAGACAATAAATTGAGCATTTTGTTAAAGTGTTTTAGTGTTAATAAATTCTGAAGGAATTATAATGATCATTATAGTACATTTTTCCATGATTTTCTTCTTAACAAAGGTGTTTAATGGTTTTTAAGATTCTTTATCATTATCATTGTTTTGGAGCAGAAACTACTTTAAGTTTCTTTATTTCAATAAAAGTTGCAAAAAGTGAGCAAGAGACTTATATCAAAGCCTTGGGTGCTGCTTCTTTTTTACTTAATGCAGAAAGAACTTACTCTTTTTACCAATATAGGCAATGTACTTTATTATTTTCAACAACACCCAACTTTTTTTTTTTTTTTTATTTTACATTTAAAATAGCAGAATGATTAATATACTCTGAACAGCATGTTCTAAACATCAATTTACAAGAAAAAGGAAGATTGAGACATTGATAAAGAATGTGTAAAAAAACCTCTATATGTATGTATAGACATTGAACCTGAGCATTAGGAAGTTTAGAGAAGAACTCTCTTCTATCTCCAAGTGATATACAAAAATGTGCTATAGAGATGTAACAGACTTATGAGCAATGTCATAAACAGAAATAAGAATTTCAGCAACTATGAGTACAATAATGACCCATTCCAGAAAATCTGATTTTCTGTTCTGAAGGATCTCTTGAAGAAAACGAATGTTATGCTGCAAGAATCAGAAAAATCAAGTGTCAACATCACAGCCACACAAATAAAGTGAGCAAACAAATGATAATTTACCTCCACAAATTTCAGTTTGAAATCTAAACTAGCAAATCTCTGAGTCAACTCGAATTCATCTCTAAGATACTCCCAAATCTGAGCATATTTAGCATCCTTCCAGGCAATATCAGATCTGAACAAGAACAACACAACATTTTTCATAAATTGTTCAACTTCAACATGAACAAAACACAGAAATTTCATGACCCGATTTGTACCTTTCAAAAAGTCCAAGCTTAAGAATGACATCAGCAAGATTCGAATTTGCCTTCCCCACCAATTGAAATAACTTTTTCCTCTTCATTGTAAAAGTTCCAGTTTTTTCCATACCACGGTTAATATCAGTGAATTCTCCAACCATCCCATCAACCTAAAAGAAAAGGAATATAATGAAATGGGTATTTGTATTTCTTTGAACAATGAGGAACTTGAATTGGAGTTTAGAATTAAGTAATTAACAATTTAACATACCTGGCGAACATAGTAATCAAGAGCAATACTCTGACCTAGAACACTACCAATTGTACGGATCCCATCAGTATTCAAATACTGCAGCATTATATAATCTAATCCACCTTGCATCCATGTGTTCAGGGTTGGTTTCTCTTTGACCTCATATTCTGAGTATCATACATGATAAAACTCACAGAGTTTAGATTTCAATATGAATATAATGAATGCAAATAATATAACTCACCATCTTTTCTTATCTCATTTAGCAATCCTGAAGCATGCCTTTCAACGATTTTCAGGTACCCATCAATTTCATGATCACGAACATTAAACAGGACAATCGAACCATACTGGAAGACTACCATATAACAGCAATCGCTCCCACTTATACTAGGAGCCGAACCCTGATTTGATGGTAAATATAACTATCACAGACAGGTTATGATTTATGAACATTCAACAAGTGTGAGCCAAATACAGAAAGATGTAAAAAGATATTCAGTTTATGTGCTTAATAATTTAGCCCATAGAAGGATGCAGAAGAATGAAAATGCAACAATGATGACAGGGATGGACTTACAGTAAGCTCAGGCTTGGTGCTGCCAAACCTCAGGACGACATAGTTAGTCATGCGTGATGTAGGCGGGATGAAATTAGGTTTGTTTTGGTCCACTAAGCTTCTCAAATCCACACTGCACAAAATCACCACGGAATGAAATGGATATTACACATCCTTAAAGGTGGAACATCAATACAGTTTTTAGGACACCGTTATCATACCTGGTAGAGAAGAAATAAGCTCTGACGGGAATTGAAGGCTTCAGGTCCTCCTCAGTCACACCATCATTATACGAATCATCAACCTCGGTCACCGTAATAGGTTCATGCCACTCAGTTGTATCAGCCACCGACACCGACGGCGACGAGGAGGAAGACGAGAAATAAGAAAAACATCTAGCAGCTCTGGATGTCGAACTATAACCAAAGTACCCACATCCCGTCATTGCAATTGGTGAAGATGATGGATACGATAATCGGCGAAGGTTTATGTGAGAGCGAGGGGGATTCGTTCTTACTGATTGACGTGGTGGCCCTGGTGATGATAAGAGTGCGTTAGGGTTTGATGAGAGTGAGATGATTAATGCCTTCACTGATAGAGTCTGAGAAGAATAGAGAGAAGGGTTGTGGCTCATTGTGGCGGCGTTTGTCATATGGACGTCGATTGAGCGGTGGTGCCGCCACATTTTCACCGGAGGCCGGAGCATTTCTCGGATGTGTGTCATCTGCCAGTGGCTTTGCAGTTGTTTTTACTTTTTCGCCTTTGGATTTAGTTATCTTCCTACTTAAGTGGTAGTCATTATGGTTTAAAAAATGCACCAGTTTTTTTTTTTCCTAACATGTTAATAACTAATTATTAAGTAATTATAAGAAATAAATTAAATTGTTTTTTTATTTTTTTATGTCTACAAATATTCTTATTCAATCAAATTATGACAAGTATCATCGTTTCATAATTTTTTTTAACTAATTTATTAGTGCTATATTAAAAATATATCAAATAAAATTAAATTGAATGATGATTTCTCATGTGGATATGAATAATTATAGAAATAAAATATAGGAGGTAATTTAATTTCTCATGAGATTCTTACACCTTCCTTTATCTTTTTTTTTTCCTTATTTTTTCCTTTTTAATAGGGGTGGAACACAACCGTTTGAACCGAATGAGCCGACACTTGAACTTATAAACAAAATTATATAGACAAAATAAACCTACAATTATTATTATGTTCATATTTATATAGAGTATATTTTTACAAACATTTTATTAATAATAGATCTTTAGAAATCTAAGTATTCTAGTTAGATATATGAAATATAGTAACAAACAAATAAACAATAAAATTATATAGCTTCAGATTTAATTTAACTCTATCTAATAAAATGTAATCAATTAAATCCTTAACAGTTTTTAAGCATCAACAGAAATATAAAGCTAGTGTAGAAAATTTGGTCTCTTAACTTGAATTCAATAATCACTAAGTATGAATAAAAATCCACAACGTTTTATAAACAGATAATATCGGATTGTCTGAAAAAAACATACAACTATACAATGCTTTCTACTTATAGCAGAAAATATCGAATTTTATGGTGTAACATCCGGAATTTCAGGTATTATATTTATTCTTTTAAATTTCAAGTTTTGTGGAAGGACTCGGCGAGTTGATGCGTAGACTCGCCGAGTAGAGACGCAAATCATTATCCGGGTGGACGGTTGGACTCGACGAGTCCATGCTGTTTAATGAAATCATAATTCCTCAGGTTTGGGGTCTATTTAAAGGGCCTTATGGTCGTCATTTGCGGCTATCAGACCCCAGAGAGAAACCCTAAGTGTGCTAGAGCGTTTGTGAGAGGGAAAGGAGCTATTTCTTGATCTTTGTTGGTATTTTTGCAAATAGAAGAGGACCAAGACAAGAGGAGGCTGAAGAGGGTGCTAAGATAGTGATTCCAGAGCTCAGAGACTTCATTTTGAGGTATCCATTCGAACCCTTCTTCAGTTTATGATGTGATTCTTAGAGTTAGGGCTTTTTAGCCCGATTAGAGGATGATTATATGGAGTAATTGGTCCCTTCTCGTGTTGGTGCTGTAAATCTGGACCCAAAGAGGTCCAGAGACCCTTTCCCCTTGAGCTTTATGAGCATTAATGGAGGTTACGAACTTAGGGTGTCACCTTAGAGGCCATATCTTCAAATAAGGCCTTTGAGCCTTTGCATGTGCACCAAGATGTTAGATTTACGTGATTATAATGCCTTAGGAAGCTGGATCTATGGTTTAGAGAAGCGGATCTGACCTCAAGAGGTCAGTTCAGCTTGATCATGGCATGGACTCGCCGAGTCCTTTAGCCGACTCGACGAGTAGGACGAGGGTTTTCCCGATAATCACACAGTTAGTGACTCACTGAGTTGGGAAAGTGACTCGGTGAGTCAGAGGGAATCTAGAGGACAGAGTGCACGATGGTACTCGCCGAGTCAGGAGTCGGACTCGGCGAGTTGGGTCAGGACATTTCACAGGTTGTGATCAGTGATGATTTACAGAGTTGAGGTTGACTCAGTGAGTCGAATAAAGACTAGGAGAGTGAAGAGCATGTGTGGACTCGCCGAGTCACAGCTACACACTCGACGAGTTTGGTAAAGGTTGACCGTTGACTTTTAGGGTTAGTCAATGTTTGGACCTTATTGTCATAGAAAGGGTAGGATAGTCTTTTACCCTTCCTAGTGGATGTATTTAGAGGAATAGATTAGCCTAGCCCTGAGGGTTGTATTAATTAGGGTATTTATTTCACGTGATTAGGCAGAGGCTAGACCGGAGTTACCGAGTCAGAGATTTACTAAGACATCCGAGGTGAGTCTTCTCACTATACTTTACCTTGAGTAGGTAAATAGAGTTATGTGATACAGTGTTTTATATATATTGTTTGTTGCACTGCATTCTTCTATGTGATTTATGTTGTGCATGCTTGCAGAGTTAGAACTTGAGGGTTCATAGAGTTTGGGTGCACGGACCCATGGAGTTATAGCCTCGAGTGGCTAATATGTGTTATATGTGGTATTTTGGGGAACTCACTAAGCTTTGTGCTTACAGTGCTTTGTGTTATGTGTTTCAGGTACTAATGAGGATCGCGGGAAGGCGCCGGCTTGATCAGTACACACACGGGATTTTTATGCTATGAGATCTTGGGATTGATATATGTTATGAATTGAGTTTCAAACAATGATGTTTTTATGAATAACAAATGAATTATGTTTTTATAAAATGCGAAAAAATGTTTTGGAAATTTACGTTGTTACAAGTTGGTATCATAGCCTTGGTTTGAGAGATTCGGGTACACCTTCGGGAGTATTTGAACTCAAACTGAGGATTTGAAAAATATTTTCAAAAGGGAACCAAGTTCTCTAAAAAGAGTAAAAGATTTTTAGAAAAACACAGAGCAGAGACGTGTGTACGATCAGTCAGCGCCCGAACGGTGATTTCCCAAAATACCCATATGTTATATGTTTATGAGATTGATATGATGTATTCTCGTGTTAGAGTGGGCTAGGTATTTCCTATTAGGACTAGAGTGGCCTGATTTGTGATGTCTTATCCTAAGGGGAGGTGAGCTGCTATGAGATGCTTGAGAGTGAGTAGGTAGCAGTGAGGAGCTTATGAGAGATCTATAGAGAGTGGATTATGCATAATAGAGTACTTGGGACTTGGGATCCTAAGAGGAGGACTTGGGGTGTACACTGATACGGTGCGGACAGTAGTATTGGGCCCGTACTACTGAAAACACCGGGGCGGTGTACAGTTCAAGTAGGAATCTTCAGGATACCAGAGATCAAGGAGGGATGCGTTATTGAGTGCGAGTATGCTCAAATGAATTTCTAATATATCGTATGTTGTATTCCAGAGGTAGATCATGGTGAGGACACGACTTATGCCAGAGAGCAGCGAAACTAGTGATGAGGAGATCTGTCGGATCATCCATGAGGAGGTGGCTGCGGCCATCAGGGCAGAGATACCAGAGATGTTCGGGTCTATTAAGACCACGCTGATTGAGACTTTTGACGAGTGTTATGCCGCTCTTTTCTGAGGCTGTTGTCGCAGCGGCCACTGCAGTCGTCGCTGCTGCTAGGCCACAGGGGGGTGACTCGTTATTGTTCAGGGAGTTCAGCAACACGAAGGCAACAGAGTTTGACGGGACGCAGGATCCGATTGCAGCGATGAGATGGGTATCTGACATTGAGGGGTGTTTCTATACTTGCTCGTGTCCGGAGCACTTGAGGGTTCGGTTTGCGCTGAACCAACATCGCCTGGGAGCGAAGGACTGGTGGAAGTTCGCGACAACACACTATTCTCCAGCAGAGCTTGTTGCGGTGATATTGGAGAGGTTCACCACCATGTTTTGTGATGAGTACGTTCCCTCGGTGGAACGAGATCGGTTGGCACAAGAGTTTTTGATCCTCAAGCAGGGTACAAAGTCTGTTACGGCTATTACCAGGATGTTTCATGAGAGGGCAATGTTATGCCCTGAACACGTGTCTACTGAGCAAGCACGTATGAGCCGTTATTTGAGTATTTTGAGGAGAGATATTCGGGAGTTCGTGGCGAACTCCTCGTACCAGACATTTGCCGAGCTTCAGGCAAATGCTCGGAAGAGGGAGAGCGAGCTAGAGACTCAGGCGATGGAGGAGACGGAGTCTCAAGGGAGGGATCGACACAGTCCCAGTCGGCAGCCAAGCGGGCCAAGCCTGCTGATCCCATAGCAGGGAGCCAGAAGGGCCGCACTTGTGGGAAGTGCGGCAAGGGTCATGATGGAGTTTGTAGAGTGGGATCTTGCTACAAGTGTGACAAGGAGGGGCATATGGCCAAGGACTACCCAAAGGGGTTTGCAGTGTGTTTTCACTGCAACCAAACCGGACACCGGAAGGCCGAGTGTCCGCTGTTGTGAGGATATATACATATAAACTCCATTCCTTATGAATCATAGACATCCTACAAATCCAGAACCAATTCCATCAAAATTCTATTCATCATACTTATCTAGGACATGACATTCAGAGGTTGGTATAAATATATTTTGGGCTCGATGTAAGAGAAAAATAAAAAGGCCCTAAAAGACACAAATATAGTAAAACAATTTGCAAAAATAAAGAAAAATACTCATTAGTACTTTTTATACAAAATTACTAATAATAGTATCAAGATTGGTTTAGAGGTTATGTCGTGTGCTTTCCATCCGATCGATCTTTGAATCTAAAGAAGTCGATTGTCTTCGTTATTCTGAAAATAGTATCAATATCAATCTTGTTTGGCATATATTTATCCATACATAAAGTATTCAAACCATTCAATATTTTTATGGCAACGATGACACATTTCTTTGATAAAACTATCTTTGAAAAACATCTACTTATAGATGCTACGGTGACAATAATGATTAATATAATTTTATATGTAATGAATTATAAATGTTAAGACTTAGGAATCGAGATGATATATATAATCAACTAATCTGTTTTATCATTTTTTGATTGCTTCATATGTTGTCAATTTAGAATTTATCGATTTGATTTCCCTAGTTTTGGTTTCATCTGCCAAATTCTTTATGAACAACAATTATTATATATATCAAAATTGGAAGTTTGAATTTGGCTCCTCACTTCCTATAATTTGTTTTTATTTTTATTTTCTTAAAAATAGACTAATGTCTACATACTAATATTACATATCCTATAAAAATTTGAGTCCTTTGGAACGATGGGCCCTAACGGTCACCCTCTCGCCCATCATTTAGGTCGGGACTGATGACACTTAAACCCAAGTAATTAATATGAAGTTAAATATTTGTTTTATCCAATTTCATTTTATTCTTTTCTTATGCATAAACTTGCTTTACGATCAAAAGCAATTATGATTTTTTGTTTAAAAGTAATCGTGATCTTTTTATTTACCTTCATGTATCAGATTGTTTGCTTTAATATATCGAAAAATATAGTCCTAAACGAGGCTTGCGGATATAAATAGTTAAAAATGGAATCATGGAGATTCTACCATATTTACCAGCGTTACAACATGTAGTGTGTTATATATGCATTTTATCATATTTATGTGTTATATATGCATTTTATCATATTTAGGTTGGAGGGAGTGGTGCCACCGAAACCGCACTCCCTCCCCCGCCACATCAGCGCCATGTCACTTCTTACCACTCAAGTGTGGTTTCTTGCCACACTTTTCATTTTTTTTAAAGTATTTTAATTTAATAAAACTTTTTTTTTTTTTGAACTAATTTAATTTAATATACCTTCTATTTTAATAAAAAAAACATAATTCTTCATTACTTGAAAAAAAAAAAAAAAAAACAGTACATTGTGTTACCAAAAAAAAAAAAAAAAACACATACATTACATTTAAATAACCCTAGAAACTTAAAAAACATAAATAAAATAACTAAAGGAAACTACATAAAGTCGTTCTATGTTTGTATGTTTGTTCCGCCATTTGAACACACGCAATAACGGTATAAAAAATAATCTGAAATTCTTCAGAAAATAAAGAAGATGACATTTTTTGGAGAGTGGTAATTGAAAAAAAAAATTGAGAGAGAGAAAATTGTGTTGTGAAAAAAAAAATTAAGTTTGATATGTGTATATATATAGGAAGGAAAGAAAAAACAAAAGAAAAAAAAAAAAAACGAAATTGCATTTAACGGTCAAAAAATTGACCAACCAATCACATTCCGCGGTCTTCAAAAGCCGCACTGCGGTCTCAATGGCAGGAAACCGCACCCTGGGGGCGGTGTTCCCTGCTGAGGTGGCACCAAGGTGCGGTCTCAAACTGCACCACACCGTGCAGCCTTATTTGTTAGTCTTGTATAGTAAGATGTCATATATATTTATACATGTATGTTGTATATAGCTTTTTTTATTAAATAATAAGCTTTTATTATCTTTTATTTAAAACAATTTTTTTTTCTATTATATGCATGATCATGTAACATTTTTTTTCATTATCCTTTATATTTGTTTGTTTATTATCCATAGACATTATGTAACATCCCATTCTCATCATCATTTGAAACAATATTTGTTTTTATATCAGATTATTAGACATATGGTACTTTGTTATATGAATAAAACTATAAATTATATATCACTAGATTATATACTTATCATGTATTCAAAAAATGTGAAAGTCGAGAGTTCGAAAAGCAAATAGCAGGTAGGCTTGCCACAAACTATCATTATATATATATATATATATATATATATATATATATATATATATATATATATATATATAGATATATATATATATATATATATATATATATATATATATATATATATCAAGGAGCTTATAAAAATATAGTAAAAATATTGTTTATTAGTTATCATACAACATAGTATGTGGCAAGCCTACCTTCTATTTGCTTTTCCAACTCTCGACTTCCAGATGCTTTAAATACATGATAAGTATATACTCTAATGATATATACTTTATAGTTTTATTCATATAACAAAGTACCATGTTTCTAATAATCAAACATAAACAAATATTGTTTCTTACAAAGGATGATAAGAATGTCGATCATAAACAAACAAATATAAATGATAATGAAAACAAATGTTACATGATCAGGTATATAATAGAAAAAAAAATATTGTTTTAAATGAAGGATAATAAAAGCTTATTATTTAATAAAAAAATTATATACAGCATACATGTATAAATATGTATGCCAAATATGTATTCCATCTTACTATACAGAACTAACAAATAAATATGATAAAATACATATATAACACACTACATGTTATAATATTGGTAAATATGTTTGAATCTGCATGGTCCTGATTTTAACTACTTATATCCTTGAGCCTCATTTAGGATTATATTTTTCGATATATTACAGCAACCATTTTGATACATGAAGATAAACAAAAATATCACTATTAATTTTTAACAAAAAGATAGTATTACTTTTGATTGTAAAGCAAGTTTATTCATAAAAAAAAAGAATAAAGTAAAATTTGACAAAACAAATATTTGACTTCATATTCATTTTACTTGGATTTAAGTGTCACCAGCCCAACCCAAATGGTTGGCGGTATGGCGACCACCCAAGGCCCATCGTTCCAAAGGTCACAAATTTTTATAGGAGATGCAATTTATTGGGTGATGGCAAATACCACGTTGACATTGTCACGCATATGATCGATTGGCCAAATAATCTAGTTTTATGTGTTAAAATTGACTGGATACGTGAAGTCCCTATAAAAGTCCTTTGTTTTTTGTCTGGAGAGCGGATTTGGGGAGGATACATTGAGCAACAAAGTTAACTAAACGGGGGTATAACCTTGGAAACAAACTAATGTGCATACTATAGAGTGGTAGATGAAAGCCCATATCATATTTTACTGAGGTGCCCCTTTGCGAAATATGTCTGGGAACGGATATGGAGAAGGTGTAGCTTGCCATACACTTAATTCAATACCGTGGGAGAATTAGTCGACTATGCAGCAAAGTGGGGTAGATGTGCGAAGAAAAGGAAAGTCTTGAGTAGTATATGCTATAATACACTCTCGTGGATTTGGAAAGTTATGAACAAATGAATGTTTAAAAAACTTATCATCACTCCCACAAAGGTTGGTGATAACATCCAATCAATGGCATACACTTGGATGAAATACAGGAGCTCAGAAAAAGTTTGTGAATGGGCTATTTGGTGTTCATATCCTCTTAATTGAACTACAAAATTATGTAATTTGTTGTGATAACGTTGTAAACTCTAAACTGTTTTTGTCCCCTCTAGCTCCTTGTTGGTTTGAGTTTTTTTAATATATTTACCGGTTAAAAAAAATCAATTATGTTTATAAAATCATTTTAATTTATGGGATAAAACAATATATGTACATGAATTAACAACATGTATTCATTTTCAATAATCAATAAGTTTAAGAGGGTGTTTGGCTTTGCTTTTAAAATGACTTTTAAGACTTTTAGCTTTTCTAAAAAATCAAAAGTTTAAAAAGTTGTTTGGTAATTGAAAAAGATATTTTAAAATAGCTTTTTGAGAAGAAGAAAAAAGACACTTGTGTGATTTTTGGCAACTTTTGCATTTTTTTCCTTTCCCCCTTCTAAACAAACACATTTTAAAACTATCTTTTGTAAAAAGATATGAATCAAAAAGTTTTTTTTCTAAAAAGACTTTGATCTGAAAAGTTATCCCAAACACCCCGTAAGTCTTTAAACTAAAAGAGACCCCCATTAAATACGTCTTTCAAACATTTAATTGTTAACTAGTTATTTGTCTACTTTCGTCAAACACATTTTATACTTTACTAAATAGTTATGTTTTGAAACATGCTTAAAGCAAATCACATTGTTACAAACACTTGCAACAATATCCATCATACATTGTAGAATATAGTTTGCATGTAAAACAACTTAACAATAGTTGGTATTTAATACTATGTAAAATTGTATCCGGTACCTGTTTTTATTTATTTATTTATTTATTTGTTATAAACATGTCGACATAATTAATATTTTAAACAAAATATGATCAAATATGGGCCCTCAGCTCCATGTAACAAAAAATAGTTTCTGTTATATTAAATCTAAAACTAAAAAGTATTATATGCGATAAATTTTATTAAAAATAATACAGATATATTGTGATAATTGTTATTTTTATTAATATTAATACGGATGACAATACATAAAGAAAGATATTGATAGGAGTTGATATGGTAGAAGATAAAATATAAATTTAAATAAAATTAATTTAAAAGCCCATCCTCATAAAAGCTCGTCTCAATCCTGTGGTTTTCAATTCTTTGTGCCGTACTCTTGAGTTGGTTCTTCGCGTCTCTCTCGCGTTTCCCGTACACACTCCATTTGCTAGATCATTCATCCAAGTAATCACTGTAAGCTTTTTGATTTCTCTCCTTCAACTCCTTCAATTGCCACAAACAAATCGTTTTGCATTTTGATTCGGTGCATTTTGACCACATTTATGTGTGTTTACATACGATGTATGTATTACTAAATACGTGTATTTATGTCTAATGCCGTGTTTTTCACAACTTAGATTTATAATTTAAGTCGGTGTTAGTTTCGTGAAATGCAATGCAATCTCGTGGATTTGATCTGAAACGAGAAGGTTTATTACATATACTATCGCGAAATTTAGGGTTTTGTTACTAAATGTATGTTAATGTGGTCATATAGAAGGATAACACTTGTTGATTTTGTTTTGATTCGTATATCCTTGCTGAAAATTTGTTGACCTTGATTTGTTTCCAGAGTAATCATGAGCAACGAAGAAGAGAAGAGGTGTCCTTTGTGTGCAGAAGAGATGGACTGGACTGATCAACAGTTAAAGCCCTGCAAATGTGGTTATGAGGTTTGGTACTTACTCCATGGACATAAAGATGTTACGTTTGGTGTAATTACTTGTGTGATTGTTTTGCCAACAATCAACATTTTTTCAAAACAACTCATGCTATTGCTCAAACAGTCAATATGGAAAATCTGGATTGAATGATAGATATTAGGATTATATAATAATGGTACCAATTTACTAAATTATGTTCATAATCAGTTAGATATTGATGTTATATTTATAATACCATTGTAGGTGTGTGTTTGGTGTTGGCATCACATAATGGACATGGCAGAGAAGGATGCAACAGAGGGACGTTGTCCTGCGTGTCGCACACCTTATGATAAGGATAGAATTGTAGGGTTGGAAGCAAATTTTCAGAGGTTCAAATACTTTTGCAATATCTCTTATCTTTCATTTCTACATTTTACAATATGATTGATTCACAAGCCTGTCTTGCAGGGTATCTGCCAATAGTTCTAGTCGAAAACAAAAGCAACCAAAGGCAAAGCAAAAACCAAATGAACCAAGGAAGGATCTCAGCAATGTTCGGGTGATTCAGCGAAAAATGGCATATATTATTGGGCTGCCCCTTAGTATAGCAGATGAAGATGTGTGCACCTATGACCTATCAACTTATTTTTCATATCAAGTTTCTGTAACATTATTGTTATTAAGCACCCTTGTTTTTGTTATGTGTAGTTATTGCAGCGAAAAGATTATTTTGGGCAATATGGGAAAGTTACCAAGGTTTCACTTTCTCGGACGGCTGGTGGGACAGTTCAGCAGTTTGTCAATGATACTTGTAGTGTGTATGTTCTACATCATCATCATCATAAAATTAAAATAGAATTACTCTTTGATATGTTGTTTAGTGTTTGATTATGATTTTCATTTTTTTTTTATATTTACAGATATATTACTTACTCAAAAGAGGAGGAAGCAGTGAGGTGTATTCAATCTGTGCATGGATATGTGCTGGATGGTAGGTTTTTAAGGTAAGTTACAAAACCTTTTTATCCCCTTCCTCATATTTGTAGACCATTTTCTTGTGAAACTTTGTATCTTAATTATCATCTAAATTTAAACTTTTGCAGAGCATCATTTGGAACAGCAAAGTATTGTCATGCATGGTTAAGGAATATGGTATAATACATGAAATGCTCAAATATCGGGTCCAATTATGCTGTAAATTCTGCTAATTCTTTTGTTATTTTTATTTTTTGTTTTTCAGCCCTGCAACAATCCTGCATGTTTATATTTGCATAACATTGGTGCTGAAGAAGATAGTTTTGGCAAAGATGAAATAGCTGCAGTTCATACTAGGTATTACATACTATAGCTTTCATTTTCACTTTTGACTCATTATAATAGAACAATATACAACAATTATTTATTTATTTATTTATTTATTTCAGGAATAGAGTTCAGGAAATTGTTGGTGCTGCCCAATATTTGCATAAACGGTCAGGAAGTACATTGCCATCACCAGTAGATCAACACTTGAACAACCACAGTTCTTCACCAGATGGCCTGAAAGTAAGATATATTTTTTGTACATTTATAAAAAACCCGGACAGTTTTTTTAAAAAAAAAATTAGTTTGGATTTCAGAATATTTGCTTGTTATGTCATTGTTCAGGTTGTAGATTATGCTACAGCAGTAGCTTGTAATGATCAGAGTCAGTTGCCTAGATCATCAAAACACATGACAACTTTTGTAGATATTGTTGGAAGGTCATGTAATTCAGGTTCTGATAAAGATGTGACAGAAGGGCGGATGGTGAATTTATGTTCTGAGATGTCTTCTATATGCATGAACAAGGCCGAAAGTTCAGATCTAGTGTCATTAAAGTCATCATATCCTGTTGATGGAGTGACCAATAGCAAATCAGTAGAAGTTAAGGACACTAACCTTATTACAAAAGAAGAATCTGATTCTGATGATCAGGGGTGGGAAGATTGTATAGCTTCAAGTCAGAAGGGTTATTTGGATCCTTGTGAGGCGATTAAGAAGCGTTATGATTGGTGGAATATGGAGTCTTGTAGTGTAAATAGTACGTATGCAGGAGATGAAGGTGTTAGAGCATGTACAAATTCTGTGTTGAGTGAGAAAGAGGGTTTGGGTAAACCAGATTCAGATAGGATATATAGAAGCTCTAAAGCTTTTTCCAATGAGGAGATAGTGGAGCATTTGAGACGCCTTGGTGATGATGATAGTTTTGTGAATGATGATGATGATGAAAATTCTGCTGCTGTGGAAAGCAGCATAATATCAAATATTTTGTCCATGGATTTTGATGGGTCTGATGATTCGGTCTTGCCTGGAATGGGATTGTTTGAAAGGAAAGATGGGTGGCAGTATCAATCAAGATTTTCATTTGCTAATCAAGACTTGGACAACAAATTATCTCTTCTTCAGAACCAGGACAATATCTATAAACCACAATATCAGGGTATGTGTTTATTTGGTGGTGTTTATTTATTTAGATTTCCTCTTTTCTAAAATTTATATGTATTTGATTATGAAAAAGCATCAAGGGGAGTGACGCCACCAGGATTCTCCAAACCACCTCCTGGCTTTTCCTCATCCATGACCATCAGAAGTGAGCAGCAGGCTGTTTCTGCCACTCCTGGTACGTGATTTTAGTTTTCTCTTTAAAGAATATATAAGAAGAGTAAATATAATATAATTGTTTCAGGAAGTTATGTGACGAATTCTTTTTCAAACAATCATCATTATCGTACACCATCAATAGGGAATATCAGCAACAGTAGCGATGATCTTATCGATCCTGCCATAATGGTTGTTGGAAGAGGCAAATCATCATCTTTTGACATGAGGTCCAACTCCAACTCCAATTCATTCGATGAAGAGTCAAAACTCTGGCTCTTGATGCAACAACAACAACAACAACAACAATCTGCAACTTCTGCAGCAGCATACCATCATAATCATCATCATCATCATCATCATCATCATCATAATCATGATCCTCAATATTCTCAAGCCTCCTTGATGCCCCACCAGTTTCCTTCTTCTTATCAAGATGATTATTATGGCGAACTGAATTCCAGGGTAGTGGATCAACAGCACCAACACCAGAGGTACTTACAACATAAGTTTGGAAACGGTGGGGGGCATGAGGTTCAACAACTTAACAGTAGAAGTGAAGTGGGGTTGGGGTTGGTGGGGTTGGATAAATTGTTGCCTGGGTATGGTGATGTATACACTCGGGTGTTTGGAATGTAAATTACTATCTCCCTCTCCCTTCACCTTTTTAAAATCTTTCTGGGTTCCGTTTGTGTAGTAGTTAAAGAGAGAAATAGATCAACTTTTCGTTTCAAGTATATTATAATTATTATTATTATATGTGTTTAATTTTGGACTCAAAATATGATATGATATGTGATATGCATAAACAACAATGTAAGTATATGCTAGTTACTAGTTGAAGTCATTTCAAGAAAGAAAAAAAGGCACAAAGTTCTTTATTTGATTGAGATATGAAAATGACTGTAATTGGCTCTCGCCAACAAAAAGAGAATTAAAGGTCTACTGATTATCATCATATATGCCTTTGAACAAATTTGAAACAGATTTGGCGGTTTAGTAAGTGGTGGTTGTGGTTGGCATTGGATGATATGAGGTTGTAGTAAATTGTTGATGTGAACGTTTATGTATGTGTTGGATAAGAATAGAAGGATGTCTGAGAACTTTGTAATAGAAGAAGCGAATCCTGATGATGCTGCTGCATTTGCATTTGCATTTGCCTTTGCCATGCTGCGGTTGAAGGAACAACACTTGCAGATGAAATCCCTTTTCTCATTTCCTGTCAATAAATACACACACTACTCTTGAGGCTCAACCCTTTTTACCATATAAAGCAAATATGGACAAGGAAATTTCCAACATTTTAGAAACCAAATTACCTCATAATTTGGTGTACACAATGCGTTGTAGTGTGATTGGGATTGGTGTTGGTATTGGTATTGTCCCCCAACCTGAAAATTACAAAAACAGCCATGATTCAGTTTCCATTACAAAAATACATTAAATGGGGAATAGAGAATGGAATCAAACCTTTTGCCTTTTCCCAGAAGCAACAGTAAAACCCATATCCACATTCTCAACATTCTGATTCCCATTCCATGTACCGAGAGTGGGAGTGGGAGAAATCCATAGGTTCAGATCAAGATTCTCACCACTTGCTAAATGATGAATTAAAAACAGTGATGGGTACTTGTATCAGTATAATATATAAGTGTCAAGTGTAAAAGCATACATACAAGTTGTAAGCAAGCAGTGATTGGTAAGTAGTAAGTATGTACCTTGGTCCAAATCTATTATATCTGCCCCATAAGTGCTTGGCTCAAAGTTGGTGATGGCTTCCCTTCCACTATATTTAATGGCAGCTTTGTCATAAGCCCTGATTTTCACAAAACAAAATACGCACAAACTTAGAGATATATTCAACCCAACTTATAGTTTTAAGGTCTTCAAATTCTGTAATCATAAAATTCCAACAACCTTGCAGCTTCTACTTCATTATCGAATAATCCAAGGTAAACATACCTGCAACCAACCATTTTATACTTATTTTGAAAATCTTAACCATTAAGAAACATATTCCTTTTATCGGTAAAAAAATCCAAGCACATTGTTACAATGGGTCAATATATGAAAGTACACTATGGGTAAAAATATGTAAGTACATAGTTATTATAGGTGAGCAATAAAATACATTTTAGTTTGTCTTAAAGAGGACACATAAGATAAGAGTGTAGAGCTATAAAATAGTTGGAAGGAAAGGTTTGTTACTTTTTCCCAAGTAGCTGACCCATGCGAGCCTCCCATCTACCACATTTGTGAAGGGTAACTCCTCGGTATTTTGAACTTCCTCTCGAGAATCCATTGCTCTGCCTACGAAGTATCTGAATGAATTCTTCTTTTGACAAGTTCTTCGTCTGTTACATCAAATAAACAATAGAAAAATCATGGAACTTACAACTACTACCCACTACAAATACATCTATAGAAATTCGAAATTCTCCTCACCTGGGCCATATCTTCCTCATAGTCGCTTAAATCAAAATTGATGTCAGCATCGTTTCCCCTGAACTTGATTGCAGCCCGATCATAGGCTCTGAAATTCAATTTCCAAATCATGTCAAAAAATCCATCATAACAAAATCATGGAAGGAAGGAAACTAGATCTATATCATCCCAAACTCTCACCTGGCTGCAGCATGTGAAGTATCAAATCCACCTGTAATCAGGCAAATATAAATCAATACATCAAAACCAAAACAATTATGTATGTTCCAAAAGTGCAACAATGCTAAGCTTTATGCATACCTAAATATAGTTGTTTTCCGCAATCCCTGAACAAATCAAAATGCAAAACAATTAAGATTCTGATATCAGTAAGAAACCAAATTCGGAGATGGTATTGGTTTTGTAAATAGACCCAGAATTATGAGAGATGTGCATTAACATATGGTAAGACTCAAACCAGTGATGCACACATAGCAAGGAACTTAATCCCCGGATATTTTAGAAAACGCTCCTAGACAGAGAACGAATATGCAGATCGATTATAGGAAACAGTTAAAATCGCTACAAGTTTCAAACACGGATATAAAACCAATAGAAGAACAAGAGCGCACCATATATGCGATTCCCATCTACCAGTCCGGCGATAAAACGTCACTCCACGGTACTGTGAGCTCTTAGACGGTGGTCCCCTCCGGGTTTTCCTTACCTTCTGCGGCGGCAGCGCTTGCACGTTCAGTGGAACCGGCGCAGATTCCGGAACCTTAAGATTTAACCAGTCTGCTCCAAGAAAGGATATCGTCGACGGGGATGAAGTTATTAATCGGGAACGTAACTCCTCTTCTAGCTCCAAATAACTCGCAACAGGGAAAAACTGCCTTGTAATCAAACCGGCAGATGCTCGATTTGAATTTTCCTTCGATTCTCCCGTTTGACTTAAGATGTCGATATCAATATGAGAAGACTGCTTAAGAAGAGCTGTATATGATACCGAGTCTTCGTCGTCAACGTCGACATCAACGGTGACGTTGAGTACGTCGGAGGAAACTGAAGTACCGGAATGAATCCCCGATTGACGATCTTCTTGTTCATTCTTTTTAAGAGCGATACCGCCATTAGTCGCACAACCATTTCGATCGCATTTAGTACTTGTATCAACAACCGAGAGCGCAACATCAACATTAAGATCAAACATCTTCAATCCTTCACGCATGGAATAGACACTCTCTAGCTATATGATTATACATCATGTATCATTCTAATCAATCGAAAGCAGGTATTCACCATCCGATCGAATCAAGTCTGTAAGTGTGTGAGAGAGTAAAACGGAGGGGAAATGGAACGATTACATACCGGGAAATCCGGAGATGAGCATCAAACAAACTTATTTGCTGGTTTCTAACACACACACACACACACTCTTAGCGTGTGTAACGGACAGGGCGGAGAGAGAGATATGGTGGTTCTGGAGTAGGAATATATATAGAAACGTTGTCGTTTGTCAGCTTGCAGGGATATGGACGACGAGGGGGGGGGGGGGGGGGGGGGGGGGGGGGGGGGGGAGAAACACGTGAATTGTATTTTTTTTCTTTAATTAAGTGGAATAAACAGATTATGTTATTATATTTTCATACCATTTTTAATCATTAAAAAGTAGTAGATTATATATCTACATTCTAATAATAATATTGTTTATAGGTGAAATTTATGAATAAATTAAAATACACGTGGGTTGCTGTTTTAAAAAGAAATAAATGAAAAATCTAATTTTTGTTTATTTTGAGTGACCAATGAATCTTTAATAACGATCCTTTCCATTGATTGTATTTCAAATGTGATTTGTTCAAAAGTAAAAAAAAAAAAAAATCTTTGATAGAATAAATAATATATATATATATATATATATATATATATATATATATATATATATATATATATATAGTTTATTAGAATAGAAAACATTAAAAATATTATTGTAACATTTAATCTCATCACTTGGAGAATTAAACTTTCTTTCTTTTACTTTATTAAGTGGGTGTTTGAGAGTGTTTTTTATGATGATTTATTAATTTATTGATTTTTCAAAAATCAATACATAAAAAAATATTTGATAAACACTAATTTTTCAATGAAAAAAATGACATTTTAGTTTGAGAAGCAATATCAAACCGATCCTAACATTCTAACTTTTAGCTTTTGACAAAACGCTCTAGTTTAAACAAAAAAAACTTCGTTTGACAGTACGAGCGTTTAGCTTTTAGTTTTAACAAAACGTTCCGATTCTAAAAGCTATTTCATATAGCTTTTAACAAAACGCTCTGGAGCTTTTGAAATCAATTTCCATAATTACCTTTAAAAATATATTTATATATATTTTTTATTTTAAATCAATTGTCTTTTTATGTAATTTTATATATTTCAAAAGCTTCCAGCTACCTTTGCCAAACATTTATATAACAAATAAAAGCTACAGTTTCCCGCTACCAGCTACCAGCTACACACTACCAGCTAACCGCTACCCGCTTCCAGCTAACTGCTACTTTTGCCAAACATACCCATAATATGGATAAAATATTGATGATATAAATATTATTTTTTGGACTTAATATTTAATATAATTTTAAATAAATGACATTTTGTCGTTCTTATTTAAACAATAAATAAACAAATAAAAAACAATTATTATTTAATAACTATTATTAAATATAAATTATGCATTATGACACTAAAAAGTTTTAAAAATAACATTACTAATAATTTAAATAACAAATCCATTTTCCAGTATTTTATATTTTCTAAACAAATTATTGGTTTTTACTAATCCTTTACATAGATATAAAACTTTACGTTCTGATCGTTTTTTGGCCCACTAAAATAAAAAGCAAGATTGTAAAGCTGCAATATATTAATCAAGTGGAATGTTAAATGTTTTGTTCCCCTACCTTTCCTCCCTTTTGGGACACATGACTCAATATATTACTGATATATTACTGATATCTAATAACTATTCGGTTGGAAGAAGTGTGTCTTAGCATTGTCACTTTAGTTTTCCTTCTCTCCCATTATTGTCCATTTTAGGCTGGTAGAAATGGGCTAACCGCAAAATAAATACCAAATGCCTTATATTCTCTCTATAAACAATTTAAAAATGTGTTCATTTCCACTTCATCGGATACGTTGGCGTTGCCGAAATCAACATTTACCGAAGATGATGAAACATGATGTACTATTCTACTATGTTTCAATTACGTTTTATATATATATATATATATATATATATATATATATATATATATATTATTAATTTTATATAATTACATTTTAATATAGTTAATTAAAAAGTGAGAGGTTGAGAGGTGACCATTTCCTGTGAGTTAAAAGAGATGAGGGAAATGATTGGTTGTAACATCTAGTTTTGGGATGTTCCCGATTTTAGGATAGCAGACAATAATTTGATCGAATAAAGGTCTTGGGCTTCAAGGGAATAAGATTTAGACTTTATTGGATGTTGATTATGTTGGTTAAGTGATTTAAGCCATTGATTTGTGCTTTGGAGCCAAAAGGGTAAAATGGGAAAAGTGATATATCATTAGGGCTAGTTCTAGCAAACGATCCCAATCCATAACCCTGTCGTAGAAAACAACATCCCAATTCATCGGTCGACCACCCATCCTTAGGTTACAATCCACAAAGTGATCAGCATAACCGCTTCCTACTTAAGTTCTGCAACTTAAACTAGTACCACCTCGAGCAAAGTCTTTGAAACCTTTAGATCAACTAACCATTACAGATCTGTACCTTTCAGGTCCGAACTGTCATGACCATTTGGGCCCGAATAAGCACCAATTTCGCACTCACCCAGAGCAACCATAACCGAAAGACTGAAAACATGAAGACGAGCTACAACTAACCCTATGGTGGATTTTGTAGGTTACAAGTTCTATGTACACGCGGAAAAATCATTGAAAACACTTAAGGGTACATCCAACCTAAATTATCTATATCTTTACACATTAATAACAACATACTATGAAACTATAAGAACCATATGCTATAATCGAAATATGCAAGTTAGGGTTACATATCTTTGATATTGTTATAGAAAACAATACTCTTGATTTCCTTGTAGAACTTCAGAAAGCTTAACACCAAAAGTATGATGCCTCTAACGGTTCACACCAAAACCTTAGAAACCCAAGAACGAAGAGGATAGATGAGAAATGATGGAATTTTTGTTCTATACCTTTTAGGTATTAGAAACCACGAAATTAGGGAGTCAAGGGATCCTATTTATAGTTTAAGTAAATCATATTTGAATAATTAAATAATTGATTTAATTCATAATTCAAATCATTTGCTTTTCTGCTACCAGGAGGCTTCTGGAAACCCTAAAGAGCTCCATAAAACCGTCCACCCTATAGAACCATCTAGAATTGCCTTTCCTTGCTTAATTACGAACAATTACAATTCAACCATTACACCTTTAATTAATTTCAATTAATCCCGAATTAATTCCAAATTAATTCTGATTAATTCTCAATCAAATATTACGTGTTATGTGTATAATTTTGTTGTTATGTGTGTGAATGTATATTCACTCTCTTCAATCTCATAGATCTGATTTGTTTTCTATGAAATACGTGTTATGTGGGCATGCCTCATCTGTTATGTGAAATATGTATTGAATGAAAATGCTATACAGGTTTTAAACTATGTATAAATATATATAAATATATATATATATATATATATATATATATATATATATATTTCACTACTAATATGTTGGGTAGAACATGGGTAGATAGTTGGTGTGTAATGAACAGATGAGAGGCCTCGATGTTGTTGTTGTTGACCTAGTTATTCAGCGGAGCATGGATAACGACCACAGACTCCTTCTAGACAGTCTCGTGGAACGCTAGCAGGTTCATAACCTGTAGGTGTTGTGAATGATGTGTTCACCGGTGTACTTTATCCCCCTCATGGTTGCCTTTAGGATATCTATTGTTGAGGAAACCCCTTAGCAGTAATGTCCGTCCCGATGAAAATCCTAGATTAGGTCCCTTGAGATAGATGTTGTTTTAGGGACGTAAAGTGAGGATAACGGGAATGGGTAATCGGGATAGTGATTGGTTGGTGAAATTAAATATAACTTATTTATTGTGGGTTGAAAACCCTATATGCTCACCAGGCTCCCAAGCCTGACCCACTCAGTTTTATTTGTATTACAGGAAGTGGCGCAAGGGCGTAAGATGGATGAACCATCAAGTTGTTTTGTTTACAAGTCTGTATATGTATATATTTGTTGAATGACTTGTAATGTTATTGTTTATGCTTAATGGTCTGTATCGGAACATGACACCCCGAGTTTTGATTATATAATGAAAATACATTTCTTTTATGAAATGCTTTGGTAAACATTGTTTTATCATGTTTTGTTTTTGGGAACAAATTTCGCAACTCTTTCAAATCAAAAGGATTTACTCTGAAATTATTTTAAAAGCATAAATGAAAATCGGTCTTTTCTGGCCGAGATTTTGGGGATGTCACAGTTGGTATCAGAGCATTAGTTTAAGCGAACTAGGAATTTGTAGGATTTCTAAACTTAAACTTAGAATGCTAAGTGGAGATTGCGAGGTGTGTGTCTGTTAAATTTTAGACACAAGCACTAGTTTATTTTAGGAAAGTTGCCTAAAATGCTTTTATGTGCTAAATGTTGTATGTTGCCATATATGATATTATTTGTTCGGATCTACGGTTTGTTGCCAACCGGATCTGAAGGTTTATGTGTTTAGGATTCTAAGCGTATGTATACGATATTAGAACTAGCACGTAATCATTTCGGAGTGATAATGATGATTTGAAATCTATCATGAACGAAGATCTAAATTTCACCTTATTCGGTGTGTAGATCAAAAATGGTGAGAACAAGGAGTGGCGTTGGAAACGCAGATGAAAACAGGAATCAACCGCTAGTGATTGAGCAAGCACCTGTTGTAGCAGCAGCACCAAAACAGATCACCATGGCTGGAGTGCAAGCCATGATTCGGGCTATGTTAGCCGAACAAAGGGAAGAGATGCGACATATGTTGCATGATAATAGGGACGAACCTATCATACCTATTGAGGAACCTGAATTGATTCCCGAGCAATCGGAGGAAGGGAACAATAGTCGCATTATGAGTCAAGTTGGGACTCAAGAAGAACGAAGGAACAATCCGGAAAGGAGAAACAACAACGATGGGCGAATGTACAAGAATTTCTTGGGCGCCAAACCGCCAGGTATTTCTGGGAGCCCAAAGCCTGTTGAAATAATGGATTGGATCTCCGAAATGGAGATGGTATTTGAAAGTTGCGACTGTAGCAACAAACAGAAGACTGTCTTTGCAGTCAGACAACTAGGACCAATTGTGTGAAGTGTTTTGTCTTGATAAATGCTTCACTAACTCTTGAATATTTGTTTGTCAAGAAATGTTTCTTGACAAGAGAATCTTATATGTCAAGAAGTCAGTGGGAGTCTTAATGGTCTTGAAAAGTTCAAGAACAAATCAAGAATAAACCTTATCGATCATCACTAGCACACGACTTGAGGTTTACAACCTATCGTGCTGACATTGTTTTGTTTCTGTGCCATTCCAATTGAGTTAATTGTGTATATGAGTTCTATGAGTTCTCATTTGAATACACACTAAAGCCTTAGTCGATGGAAAGTAAATTGATATGTAAGGACAAGTTACTAAACTACTTGGAAGGCATGGTGGGCACTCGTGTTACCATAGGGCAAGAAATCAAGATTAAGAAAGTTCAGTCCATATGAGTTTGGATTTGTCGCAAACCTTGGTTTTGGAAAATTCACATGGATAGGAACTCATACACCATAAAATCTAAGTGTCATAAGATTCCCTCCTTCATGAAAATGACTGTGAGGAAATGCTTTCACTAAGAGAGATTTTAAGAAGATAGCAATTGTGAAAATTGTATTCTCAAATTCGATTATGGTTACGGCATCCCTTTCCATAGTTCGAATTGTGAGATTTGGCAATTAGTTTCAACATTTGGAGCTTAGTAACATAAGTTATGAATTGTTTAAACACACATATGAGATATCTAAGGCAAAGGTGTATTAGGTTAAGAAGCTTAGATAAAGGCTTATCGAAGCATCTGGTATTAGAAATATGAATTTCAGAAATTCAATAGGCATTGTTTTCTGGAAGTTCATTTGTTTTCTGAATACATGTCAAAGCTAGTGGGAGCATAAATGTTATGCTTATATGATAATCATCATGATAGTGGGAGCATAAGTGTTATGCTTGTATGATTGTTATGGAGAGTATTGCAAGTTAGCAATATTAATTATAGAAAAACAAAGATTTCATTTGTAAAGTTGCATGGGTTGAAAAGTTGTTTTGCTATAATTAAGGGAGAGAATATTATACTCCGTTTCAAAATCTAAAGCTTAGATTAAGAAATTTTAATATTTTCAGTCAAAGGATACATTGTGTGTTCTTAAAATTCGATTATGATTACGGCATCCCTCTTCATAGTTCGAATTGTGAGAACATGACACATAAAATATTATGGCAAAAGATTGGTAAAGTATCATATCTTTATGTAAGACATTATGCATCGTGTCCCATACGCTTTGGGTATAGGATCGATTGTAAATGCTATAGTATTTTACCATTCTAAAATTTTCCAAATGTCTAGCGCATTAAGAGGGAAAAAGGACTAGAATTGGTTTTGACTGAAAGAATTTAACAATTATCAAAGGACGATCCAAAGTTCGCTGAGGATTGATCGCTTGTAAGTAGTTGGAAGTATGGTATTGGATGGACCATATCGACATTATTATGAATAGATAAGATTCTATTAAGAATGAGTTGTCATATGGCAAATGTGGAAATGTTTCCATATTGGGAGTTGGATATTGAGAGTCTATGCCTAGATTAGAAACTTTTATGCAAGAAGGATGTTCAAAGGAATGTATTTTGAATGTGAGACTTCACATCTATGGAATTGTATTGTAACAATTTCTAAGAAAGTACTTTGTAATTTCATTAGCTACGTCTTGGTGACTTTTGTGCTATGATTTTGCAAAGGGATCGTTGCATAAAATGTTAGAATCTAGCATATTCTAGTAGTGGCAAGAACCTTGTGTTCTTACACTAATAATTAGGATTAAGGAATTGTGAAATGAGCATCATTGGAAAAGTTTTCAGGTGATCTATTTCACAAAGCATGGACCATAGGAAACAAAGTGTGCATGTTTAGAGCATGGGACAATTGTTGGTATAATTCAAGTAATGAGTTGATTATCCGAAACATTAAATGATAAATAATGAGTAATCAATATGGTGGATAAATAGAAGGGTTTTATTTACTCTCACAAGTTTGGGGCCATATAGGATTAAGTATTGTTGTTATGTTTCACTTTGCATGTTTTGACTTCCAGAATAACTAGGTTATTCAAACATCCACAGTCGGTTATACGTTGGGAGTAGGTATGAAGAAAGACTGTCATGAATGTGTCTGTAGATTGTCTGAAGTGTTTAGACATGTCACAAGTTTGCTGCAGAGTTCATGAGTGCTTTGATAAGATTAGAGTATTGGATTAAACCCACGCTCACTTGGATCACTTCATGGTTTTATCACGAGTGATTAGTGAGACGATAATATTGTATATTCTTGAAACCGAGACATGTGAGTTGTTATTTGTTGGTCGGTTGCACATTGATAATAAGTAAACGCACCAGTAACTTGGTGTTATAAAACTTATTGTTGTGTGTGATTCGATCAGTAAATGCAAGCGAGCATTTGAGTCGAAGTTTATCCATTCCTTTTACCCAAAGTGGGATAAAAGCGATATATGTGGGCCTCTCGATGATTTAGTGATGATACCTAAGCGCTTGGCCAAGCCGGGACTAAGTTGATGTGTTCAATTGTAGTCTGTTATCAGTCGTCATGAATCGGAAGTCGGGAAACAGTATAGAGAGAATGATTGAAATTCATGTCTTTTGTCTATACGATATCTTGAGAATGGAGGAATATATAATCCCTTATCTAGAGGACACGCTATCTGATAAGATCAGAGTTGACAGCGGCTTTTGAAAGCTATGATTGCTGATCAGGTTCTAAAGTCATACGGAAAATAGTTATTAGACTTATCCAAGTGGGAGACTGTTGGATTAGTGTCTAAGTCCATAACTGTTTTGGTATGTACTTGACCCGATTATGAGCATGGTCCTTTTGGGTTGCCTTCACTATAACAATATGTAGGATGATTTAAGAAGAGAAAGGTTTAAATATGATTTATTAATATATTATGAGAATAATATATTAAAGGAGAAATCATATTGTTTAATTAATATTGGTCAAGAATTAATTAAGAATTAATTTTGTGGCTAAAAGAGATTAATTAAACTTAGGGGACTGAAGTTGTAATTATAAGATAATTATAATTGGGCTATGGATCACCTAATAATATATAGGTTGAACGAATTCTATGGGAAGCCCATTAGAAATCGTCCAAGGGATATGTTTAAGGAGTCCATGGGCTGCTTAGGGCCTAAGCAGTCAGATTAGGGTTTCCTAGTTGTAAACCCTAATAGCCTACATGTATAAAAGGGACCCTTAAGCCCCAAAAACGTGGAGAACACTTCCATTAGGGTTTCCAGCCGTTTTTGGTGCCTCCTTTACTTCTCCTCTTCATCCAAGTTGCATATGGTGTTTGTGACTCCATTAGAGGTACTACACTTGTGGTACTTGCTTTCAAGATCTAAGGAAATTCAAGGAACTAGTTGTTATTGCTATATAACAACAAAAGGTATGTATTCTAGTTTTATATATGAATTTCGAAAATTATAGTAGCATGCCAGGTTTCTTTTTGTGTTCATAAAGTTGTATAACTAATAGTGAAAACATAGATCCAATACTAGGGTTGCATGCACACATAGGATTGTTTGTATAAAACCCAACAGTGGTATCAGAGCCATTGGTTTTTGTTTTCAATTAGCTTTTATTCAATTTTATGAACTTGACATATTAGGGTTTATGGCTAATGAACCCTAAAGGCTAGGCAATTTTCGCAATTAGGGTTGCAAAACCCTAGATGGCGATTTTTGCTAGGGTTTCCCAAATCCTTTCCTTAGCCTCCAAGATTTTGAAATCTAGGGTTATCCAACCCTTGGATTTCGAAATTACCTCCTTCCCCAAGGTTAGATCCTAAATTTTAGGGATTTGGATAATCCCATATCTTGTAATTATCTTTTAATTGTTAAATATGGTAATTAAAGATCTTGAATTATCCCATCCCTTATTTTCGAGATTTAGAGAGGGATTCAAGGGATTAGGATATCTTAGATGTATAATTGGTAATTATCCTCATGATCTAGATAATCCCTTGTGATTTAATAATTTAAATTAATTGTTTAATTTATGTTAATTATTAAATCAAGAGTTTTAATATTTAAAATTTTAATTTAAATGTCTTAAATTCAAAAAAAAAAAATTTAAGTGAGATTAAAACCTAATTGTTTTGAAGAGTTTCAAAACTTTCCCTCAAGTTTTGGAATTTAAATTGTTGATTAAAAGTTAATTTTGAAAGTCTAAAATCCAAAACCCTGATTTTGAAAAGTTCAAATTAAACCCTTATGGTTTTATTAAATTAATTAAGTGTATAATTAAAAGAGATTTAATAAATCCATAATGATTTTGGTTAATTAAAAGTATAATTTAAACCACCTGGTATTTTAAAAGTGTAAAATACACCCTTATACTATATATAACATTAAAAGTTTAATATTATATATGTATAACTAAAAAGTCAGTCTTACCGTTAGTAGGCCTCATTCACGAAGCTAGTCTATAAGGGGTGTTTAAGGAAATTGCCTATAAAATGGCGATTGAATGGGTATCCACTCTTACCCACCGCACTCTTGACTAGTGGAGGGTCGTTAGCTGAACGGGTAGGATAGGACAGAAACCTTCCATTATAAGTATAATGAAGTACAAAGTAACTGAATGCTTTTTCAAATTCCCAAATCATAGTTACTTTAGGCAAAATGTGAAATTGTATGCTAACCCATGGAATTACACTTCGTACCCTTGTCAAACGTTAGTGGAGCGTGTGTGGTTAACCGGCACACTAATTTGGGGATGACATTGGTAGCGAAGGGTAACTCGATGTTTGTCATAGATCAATGGAGCGTGTGTGGCTAACCGGCACATTGATTAGGTGATAGTAACATTGGGTGCACCACGTGATTCGTATGGTTATTTACACCTTGTTTGTGATCCTCGGCATCCCAGTCACAAATAGTAGGGCATAATCGAGATTAAACATGCCATTGAAAAGTTCAATGAATCTCAAAAGATCTAGGAGTTTCAATTCATTTAAAACTTAAACTTCCTTTCGTTTTTCATGGTGGAAATTGGTAAATCGTCATTTACCTACCTTCAGATATTCTGCAACTAGATTACGGCATCCCTCTTCTAGGTTGTAGAGTATTGTGTTGGATCTTAGCTTGATGTTTCATTTGGGTGTTGCATCAAGAATTCTAATCAACTTAACTTGAATTTTCTCCCATTTTGTAGATGTCTGAATCTTACAATGATCTTCCCAAATCCTTTGGAACAAGCTTTCCAAATGAAGATGACGTTCCGAGATACGATCAAGGAAATGAGAGTCATGCTTCACTTCCTCCACCTCCTCCAATTATTCTCCCTGACCCACAAATTCAAAGGCTTGAAAAGTTCAAGCTCACTCAAGCCCTTTTGGCAAGTAAACACGAAGATGGGAACCTGTGTGTGCGCACGTCTTAGAGATGAAGTCATACATTGATAGGTTAAACATGTTGGGTGTCGAGATTTCAAGTGAGTTGGCTGTTGACTGGGTTCTTCAGTCACTTCCTGAATCATATAGTGAGTTCGTTAGAGAGTACTATATGATGGACCACGACGTGACCCTAATTGATCTCACCTATTTGCTTATAGCTGCTGAATCAGCAATGATTTGGCATGCTGGTCAAGCAAATTTGTCTAGTGAATCAAACTCCCAAACTTCAATAGACATTGGAAGTCCAGAAAGAACTAAGTCTGTGATTGTCCGATGTGTTGTGCCAAAGGAGTCTATTTGCTTTTATTGCCAAGAGAAGGGGCATTGGAGACGAAGCTGCCCTAATTACCTGAGAGATCTAAGATATGGGAGAGTCAAGACGTATGGCTCTGCTTCAGGTAAAATCCATTAACTAACTCTTTTAAGTTCCTATTCTAGATTCTTAATACATGATGTGATAAGATTACATTTTGATGTTTTGTAGGATCGAAGAAAAAAGAGGAAGCTTGAGAAAAGAAGTGAGCTGAATCTGATCATGAAGAAATGGATTTCGATTGCATTACTTGAAGAATGGATTCTTGAGCTACAACTTGGAGTTAGAATAGATAGTTAACATAGTTTTTCAGTTGAATTTAGTTGAATTGCATTGTAAGGACAAGTTTTTTCCGCAATAAAATAAATTTTGATTTTGTCTTATTTATTTATCCTTACAATGAAATATATGAAAATTTGATGTTCATGTACTTCTATTATTAGCAAAATGGATTTGATTCTTAATTATGGAAATGTCAAAAGTGTACCAAATAAGGAGACTTTCTCATCTCCCAAGTTTTAATTGGACAGAAACTTGGAATCATGCAATGTGTATTGTATGATGAATGGAAAACTTTCACATTTGGGAAACTTAGACTAATTCTTTGGCAAAGTGTCAATTAAAGGACAAGGAGATCAAGTACACAAGGTTGTGTGTTGATCAAGTCCATCACAAGAGTGACAAAGATATTCGTCATGATTTACTAAAGCTTAGTTAATATGATTATACTTATAAGATTAAGTATAATTCTGAGTTGATTGAAAAGGTTTCAATGAATAGTAGAACGAATAAAGAAGAATCAAGTAGGCAGAAAGATAAAAGTTTCTCTATTCTAAGAAGAAGGGAGAGTACCTTTTATTGTGTTTTATGATAAGTCTTAATGATTAAGAACCATATCTCAATTGATCCTCTAAGTGAGTCTTAGTGCATTTGCATGTCTAAGAAGAGGTATCAAGTATTGTAGAAATGGATATATCAATAAGTCAATCATACTTCGTTCCAATATCAAGTCTTAAAGTCAAGATTGTGACATTGAGTGAAAAGTCTTAAGTAGGTTTATAACACTCATCAAATGTGGAATTTGGAAAAGTTTTCTTATTCTTGCACATTTGAAATTGGTAAGTTGTGCTGTCTTGGATAAGACAAAGACCAACTAGGACCAATTGTGTGAAGTGTTTTGTCTTGATAAATGCTTCACTAACTCTTGAATATTTTTTTGTCAAGAAATGTTTCTTGACAAGAGAATCTTATATGTCAAGAAGTCAGTGGGAGTCTTAATGGTCTTGAAAAGTTCAAGAACAAATCAAGAATAAACCTTAGCGATCATCACTAGCACACGACTTGAGGTTTACAACCTATCGTGCTGACATTGTTTTGTTTCTGTGCCATTCCAATTGAGTTAATTGTGTATATGAGTTCTATGAGTTCTCATTTGAATACACACTAAAGCCTTAGTCGATGGAAAGTAAATTGATATGTAAGGACAAGTTACTAAACTACTTGGAAGGCATGGTGGGCACTCGTGTTACCATAGGGCAAGAAATCAAGATTAAGAAAGTTCAGTCCATATGAGTTTGGATTTGTCGCAAACCTTGGTTTTGGAAAATTCACATGGATAGGAACTCATACACCATAAAATCTAAGTGTCATAAGATTCCCTCCTTCATGAAAATGACTGTGAGGAAATGCTTTCACTAAGAGAGATTTTAAGAAGATAGCAATTGTGAAAATTGTATTCTCAAATTCGATTATGGTTACGGCATCCCTTTCCATAGTTCGAATTGTGAGATTTGGCAATTAGTTTCAACATTTGGAGCTTAGTAACATAAGTTATGAATTGTTTAAACACACATATGAGATATCTAAGGCAAAGGTGTATTAGGTTAAGAAGCTTAGATAAAGGCTTATCGAAGCATCTGGTATTAGAAATATGAATTTCAGAAATTCAATAGGCATTGTTTTCTGGAAGTTCATTTGTTTTCTGAATACATGTCAAAGCTAGTGGGAGCATAAATGTTATGCTTATATGATAATCATCATGATAGTGGGAGCATAAGTGTTATGCTTGTATGATTGTTATGGCGAGTATTGCAAGTTAGCAATATTAATTATAGAAAAACAAAGATTTCATTTGTAAAGTTGCATGGGTTGAAAAGTTGTTTTGCTATAATTAAGGGAGAGAATATTATACTCCGTTTCAAAATCTAAAGCTTAGATTAAGAAATTTTAATATTTTCAGTCAAAGGATACATTGTGTGTTCTTAAAATTCGATTATGATTACGGCATCCCTCTTCATAGTTCGAATTGTGAGAACATGACACATAAAATATTATGGCAAAAGATTGGTAAAGTATCATATCTTTATGTAAGACATTATGCATCGTGTCCCATACGCTTTGGGTATAGGATCGATTGTAAATGCTATAGTATTTTACCATTCTAAAATTTTCCAAATGTCTAGCGCATTAAGAGGGAAAAAGGACTAGAATTGGTTTTGACTGAAAGAATTTAACAATTATCAAAGGACGATCCAAAGTTCGCTGAGGATTGATCGCTTGTAAGTAGTTGGAAGTATGGTATTGGATGGACCATATCGACATTATTATGAATAGATAAGATTCTATTAAGAATGAGTTGTCATATGGCAAATGTGGAAATGTTTCCATATTGGGAGTTGGATATTGAGAGTCTATGCCTAGATTAGAAACTTTTATGCAAGAAGGATGTTCAAAGGAATGTATTTTGAATGTGAGACTTCACATCTATGGAATTGTATTGTAACAATTTCTAAGAAAGTACTTTGTAATTTCATTAGCTACGTCTTGGTGACTTTTGTGCTATGATTTTGCAAAGGGATCGTTGCATAAAATGTTAGAATCTAGCATATTCTAGTAGTGGCAAGAACCTTGTGTTCTTACACTAATAATTAGGATTAAGGAATTGTGAAATGAGCATCATTGGAAAAGTTTTCAGGTGATCTATTTCACAAAGCATGGACCATAGGAAACAAAGTGTGCATGTTTAGAGCATGGGACAATTGTTGGTATAATTCAAGTAATGAGTTGATTATCCGAAACATTAAATGATAAATAATGAGTAATCAATATGGTGGATAAATAGAAGGGTTTTATTTACTCTCACAAGTTTGGGGCCATATAGGATTAAGTATTGTTGTTATGTTTCACTTTGCATGTTTTGACTTCCAGAATAACTAGGTTATTCAAACATCCACAGTCGGTTATACGTTGGGAGTAGGTATGAAGAAAGACTGTCATGAATGTGTCTGTAGATTGTCTGAAGTGTTTAGACATGTCACAAGTTTGCTGCAGAGTTCATGAGTGCTTTGATAAGATTAGAGTATTGGATTAAACCCACGCTCACTTGGATCACTTCATGGTTTTATCACGAGTGATTAGTGAGACGATAATATTGTATATTCTTGAAACCGAGACATGTGAGTTGTTATTTGTTGGTCGGTTGCACATTGATAATAAGTAAACGCACCAGTAACTTGGTGTTATAAAACTTATTGTTGTGTGTGATTCGATCAGTAAATGCAAGCGAGCATTTGAGTCGAAGTTTATCCATTCCTTTTACCCAAAGTGGGATAAAAGCGATATATGTGGGCCTCTCGATGATTTAGTGATGATACCTAAGCGCTTGGCCAAGCCGGGACTAAGTTGATGTGTTCAATTGTAGTCTGTTATCAGTCGTCATGAATCGGAAGTCGGGAAACAGTATAGAGAGAATGATTGAAATTCATGTCTTTTGTCTATACGATATCTTGAGAATGGAGGAATATATAATCCCTTATCTAGAGGACACGCTATCTGATAAGATCAGAGTTGACAGCGGCTTTTGAAAGCTATGATTGCTGATCAGGTTCTAAAGTCATACGGAAAATAGTTATTAGACTTATCCAAGTGGGAGACTGTTGGATTAGTGTCTAAGTCCATAACTGTTTTGGTATGTACTTGACCCGATTATGAGCATGGTCCTTTTGGGTTGCCTTCACTATAACAATATGTAGGATGATTTAAGAAGAGAAAGGTTTAAATATGATTTATTAATATATTATGAGAATAATATATTAAAGGAGAAATCATATTGTTTAATTAATATTGGTCAAGAATTAATTAAGAATTAATTTTGTGGCTAAAAGAGATTAATTAAACTTAGGGGACTGAAGTTGTAATTATAAGATAATTATAATTGGGCTATGGATCACCTAATAATATATAGGTTGAACGAATTCTATGGGAAGCCCATTAGAAATCGTCCAAGGGATATGTTTAAGGAGTCCATGGGCTGCTTAGGGCCTAAGCAGTCAGATTAGGGTTTCCTAGTTGTAAACCCTAATAGCCTACATGTATAAAAGGGACCCTTAAGCCCCAAAAACGTGGAGAACACTTCCATTAGGGTTTCCAGCCGTTTTTGGTGCCTCCTTTACTTCTCCTCTTCATCCAAGTTGCATATGGTGTTTGTGACTCCATTAGAGGTACTACACTTGTGGTACTTGCTTTCAAGATCTAAGGAAATTCAAGGAACTAGTTGTTATTGCTATATAACAACAAAAGGTATGTATTCTAGTTTTATATATGAATTTCGAAAATTATAGTAGCATGCCAGGTTTCTTTTTGTGTTCATAAAGTTGTATAACTAATAGTGAAAACATAGATCCAATACTAGGGTTGCATGCACACATAGGATTGTTTGTATAAAACCCAACAGTGGTATCAGAGCCATTGGTTTTTGTTTTCAATTAGCTTTTATTCAATTTTATGAACTTGACATATTAGGGTTTATGGCTAATGAACCCTAAAGGCTAGGCAATTTTCGCAATTAGGGTTGCAAAACCCTAGATGGCGATTTTTGCTAGGGTTTCCCAAATCCTTTCCTTAGCCTCCAAGATTTTGAAATCTAGGGTTATCCAACCCTTGGATTTCGAAATTACCTCCTTCCCCAAGGTTAGATCCTAAATTTTAGGGATTTGGATAATCCCATATCTTGTAATTATCTTTTAATTGTTAAATATGGTAATTAAAGATCTTGAATTATCCCATCCCTTATTTTCGAGATTTAGAGAGGGATTCAAGGGATTAGGATATCTTAGATGTATAATTGGTAATTATCCTCATGATCTAGATAATCCCTTGTGATTTAATAATTTAAATTAATTGTTTAATTTATGTTAATTATTAAATCAAGAGTTTTAATATTTAAAATTTTAATTTAAATGTCTTAAATTCAAAAAAAAAAAATTTAAGTGAGATTAAAACCTAATTGTTTTGAAGAGTTTCAAAACTTTCCCTCAAGTTTTGGAATTTAAATTGTTGATTAAAAGTTAATTTTGAAAGTCTAAAATCCAAAACCCTGATTTTGAAAAGTTCAAATTAAACCCTTATGGTTTTATTAAATTAATTAAGTGTATAATTAAAAGAGATTTAATAAATCCATAATGATTTTGGTTAATTAAAAGTATAATTTAAACCACCTGGTATTTTAAAAGTGTAAAATACACCCTTATACTATATATAACATTAAAAGTTTAATATTATATATGTATAACTAAAAAGTCAGTCTTACCGTTAGTAGGCCTCATTCACGAAGCTAGTCTATAAGGGGTGTTTAAGGAAATTGCCTATAAAATGGCGATTGAATGGGTATCCACTCTTACCCACCGCACTCTTGACTAGTGGAGGGTCGTTAGCTGAACGGGTAGGATAGGACAGAAACCTTCCATTATAAGTATAATGAAGTACAAAGTAACTGAATGCTTTTTCAAATTCCCAAATCATAGTTACTTTAGGCAAAATGTGAAATTGTATGCTAACCCATGGAATTACACTTCGTACCCTTGTCAAACGTTAGTGGAGCGTGTGTGGTTAACCGGCACACTAATTTGGGGATGACATTGGTAGCGAAGGGTAACTCGATGTTTGTCATAGATCAATGGAGCGTGTGTGGCTAACCGGCACATTGATTAGGTGATAGTAACATTGGGTGCACCACGTGATTCGTATGGTTATTTACACCTTGTTTGTGATCCTCGGCATCCCAGTCACAAATAGTAGGGCATAATCGAGATTAAACATGCCATTGAAAAGTTCAATGAATCTCAAAAGATCTAGGAGTTTCAATTCATTTAAAACTTAAACTTCCTTTCGTTTTTCATGGTGGAAATTGGTAAATCGTCATTTACCTACCTTCAGATATTCTGCAACTAGATTACGGTATCCCTCTTCTAGGTTGTAGAGTATTGTGTTGGATCCTAGCTTGATGTTTCATTTGGGTGTTGCATCAAGAATTCTAATCAACTTAACTTGAATTTTCTCCCATTTTGTAGATGTCTGAATCTTACAATGATCTTCCCAAATCCTTTGGAACAAGCTTTCCAAATGAAGATGACGTTCCGAGATACGATCAAGGAAATGAGAGTCATGCTTCACTTCCTCCACCTCCTCCAATTATTCTCCCTGACCCACAAATTCAAAGGCTTGAAAAGTTCAAGCTCACTCAAGCCCTTTTGGCAAGTAAACACGAAGATGGGAACCTGTGTGTGCGCACGTCTTAGAGATGAAGTCATACATTGATAGGTTAAACATGTTGGGTGTCGAGATTTCAAGTGAGTTGGCTGTTGACTGGGTTCTTCAGTCACTTCCTGAATCATATAGTGAGTTCGTTAGAGAGTACTATATGATGGACCACGACGTGACCCTAATTGATCTCACCTATTTGCTTATAGCTGCTGAATCAGCAATGATTTGGCATGCTGGTCAAGCAAATTTGTCTAGTGAATCAAACTCCCAAACTTCAATAGACATTGGAAGTCCAGAAAGAACTAAGTCTGTGATTGTCCGATGTGTTGTGCCAAAGGAGTCTATTTGCTTTTATTGCCAAGAGAAGGGGCATTGGAGACGAAGCTGCCCTAATTACCTGAGAGATCTAAGATATGGGAGAGTCAAGACGTATGGCTCTGCTTCAGGTAAAATCCATTAACTAACTCTTTTAAGTTCCTATTCTAGATTCTTAATACATGATGTGATAAGATTACATTTTGATGTTTTGTAGGATCGAAGAAAAAAGAGGAAGCTTGAGAAAAGAAGTGAGCTGAATCTGATCATGAAGAAATGGATTTCGATTGCATTACTTGAAGAATGGATTCTTGAGCTACAACTTGGAGTTAGAATAGATAGTTAACATAGTTTTTCAGTTGAATTTAGTTGAATTGCATTGTAAGGACAAGTTTTTTCCGCAATAAAATAAATTTTGATTTTGTCTTATTTATTTATCCTTACAATGAAATATATGAAAAATTGATGTTCATGTACTTCTATTATTAGCAAAATGGATTTGATTCTTAATTATGGAAATGTCAAAAGTGTACCAAATAAGGAGACTTTCTCATCGCCCAAGTTTTAATTGGACAGAAACTTGGAATCATGCAATGTGTATTGTATGATGAATGGAAAACTTTCACATTTGGGAAACTTAGACTAATTCTTTGGCAAAGTGTCAATTAAAGGACAAGGAGATCAAGTACACAAGGTTGTGTGTTGATCAAGTCCACCACAAGAGTGACAAAGATATTCGTCATGATTTACTAAAGCTTAGTTAATATGATTATACTTATAAGATTAAGTATAATTCTGAGTTGATTGAAAAGGTTTCAATGAATAGTAGAACGAATAAAGAAGAATCAAGTAGGCAGAAAGATAAAAGTTTCTCTATTCTAAGAAGAAGGGAGAGTACCTTTTATTGTGTTTTATGATAAGTCTTAATGATTAAGAACCATATCTCAATTGATCCTCTAAGTGAGTCTTAGTGCATTTGCATGTCTAACCTGATAACGTTTCCAACTTTATCCATTAAGAAGCTCCAAACAAGTAAGATCTAAAACCCAAGATCATAAGATGTCTGAAACACACTTTTCTTCATGTATAGATAAAATAGAGTTCATGCATGCACTCTCTATCCACCAAATGATCAGCTCTGATCCCAAACATCAATCAAAAGATCAAGAGTTCTCCAAAACTAAATGGAACAAGCCTTAATGGGACCAAAACTCATTAAAATAGACCAAAACACTAAATACAGATAGATCCAAAGATGAAATACAATAAAGCTTGGATGTTTGTGACCTACAAAGGTTTAGAAGGTAGATGAAATTTGAAATATTCAATTACCAAGCTTCAAGGCTCAATCTTGCATGAAAGCATTACTTTAAAACCACCAAAACACTCCAAAAATAGACAAGATGGGAGGGGAGAAGCTCAACTATGAGGAAGGAGGCTAAGGTTGCTCACAATGAGTTCTAGATGTGATGGCAGTTGAGAAGATGCCCTAAAACATGGATCCTTGCCTTTAAATACATTGAAAAACCTAAAAAAAATCATGGGCTTGGATTGCCCAACGTCCACTCCGTTGAACACATTTCTCCACTCCCTGGTGATTACCACGTCGTGGTGACCTGCTCACCACTCCATGGTGACGGGTTTTTACCAAAATCCATTCCACCTTCAAATAGTCATTAGTTCTTCGTTTCAACTCCATTTTCGACGATCTTTATATGCACGCGAAGGCATTGACGAGCCTCATAGTTCTATCTATACAATTTTGACTAAAAACATATTGAACTAAAATCATTAATTCATGCAAGAAGTCTAAAATATCACTTTCCTATTTTACTTTTTGGCTATAAAATACAATTCAAGAACTTAAATCACTTAACCAACATTATCAACATTATCCACATTATCCACACAACTAATACGAACTATTACTAGACACAAAACAATAAAGCAAATCTTCCTTGCATTTGATCTTTGACTAAGAAAGGAGAGACAAAGAAGGGGTGTTGACTTGTAATGCTTGGGGTAGAGGAACAACATTAAGGTTTCACTCGGTTTTCGTGATTTAGTGCATTCACAACTCACAATGGAAGAAGGCGGATGACAGAAGCACATGAGGGAGGTGATTGGCTGAGAATGTATCTCTCGCGAATGTATTACAAGCGAGAGGAATTAGGACACAACATAGGAAGACAGACGACAATGCACTGCACTTCACGCGAATGTACTTTTTGAACGGACTTACAAACATCGGTTAGGGATTTGTAAGGAAAAATTTGGTTATATGCGTTGACTTAGTGTGACTCTTTGTTGGCCCATGGCTTTTTGCCACATTTCACTGAAGTATCTAAACAATGGTTTTTTGGATGCGTGATCGCGGAATATTCATGAAACGTAAAAAAAAAAAAATAGAATTATATGCTTTAAATTTTCTTATAAAAATGCTTTTTATGTCAGAAAAAATATGCTCGCAAATAACAAACTATTTTTCATGAATTTAATGATTTTTTATTATAAAAAAATATAATGTTTGACACATGTATTTATGACATCCACAAATATAACTCTAAAAAATCAAACCGTATATATCATAGTAAAATATTAAGCCAGGTAGTGCGACCACATAACAATTTTAATTGGCTACAAGCCAATACTCCATGAACATCTTCTTGTCTTCAATTTAATATTTTAATTAAAATATTTCTGTAAGTCGTCTAAAATACCGCAAACAACGAACCAGAAGTAAAGCAAATGTTGATGCTTTAAAAGTGAAAAATAGGTTAACAAGATTATATATATATATATATATATATATATATATATATATATATATATATATATATATATATATATATATATATATATATATATATATATATATATATATATATATATTTTTGGTTCATGTGAAACGGTCTAATATTGTGAGACCGTGAGACGCAATCATAGTCACTCATTTATTAGATAAAATAAAAACATCTTTAAAATGCAAAATAATTGAAAATTTTTGAAATTTTTTTTTCCAATATTATTTTCGGAATATATATTTTCAAAAAAAAAAAATAAATACCAAAATAAATACAAAAAAAAAACATTTTTTTAACATATTTTAGTAGAATATTTAGAATATATTCTACATATCTGGCAAATCTAGTAGATATTCTAAACATTCTAAAAATAATATTAGAATATGTACAGTGTAATATTCTATTATAATATTTCACATATTTAATAAAAAACGGTAATTTTATTTATTTCATTTTTTTAATTTTTTTAGTTAAATAAAGTTCCGAAAATAATAAGTGAAAAAGGAATTTTTGAATTTTTTTTATTTTGCATTTTAAAATTATATTTAGATTTAGTTTCACGGTTTCACAAAATTAACATAGTCTCAAATAAACCTGAACCTATATATATATATATATATATATATATATATATATATATATATATATATATATATATATATATATATATATATATATATATATATAAACCATTTTCACCTATCTTTTAAATGGTGACTTATTATGATTGTTTTGACCACCATATTGCGAGATAATAAAAAAATTAAAATTGTTATTTTAACAAAAATTTAAGTTGTGTTATCATTTTGTTAGAAACTTAGAATAACAAAAGTACATTTCCTAAAATGAATAGAAAACGTAGAAGTGGATCCAAGGTATAGTTAATGTATGAATGTTCTATGATTTGTGGGTTGGGTCCCACATATCAGTAGGTGTAGCCATAGGCCTTAAATATCATAATATCATCCACCCACCTCATCTCATATGATGCTTCAAAAAAGATATATTGTGAACTTACCATAAAAGGAATGATTTGGTTTGAAAGTATGATTGCTTCTATAGTTACGGATTAGGCCCACCAAGTAGTAGGTAGAAAAAAGATGAAAGGAAATTATAAATATAGTTAAAAAAATCTAATTTACTAAATTTTAGTCAAAGGTTTTTTTAAAATAGCAATTAAAATAGAGAAATTAAATATTTTTCTACTTTTCTTCATAATTATCTTCCTATCCATTTAAAAATATGACAAGTATTTTAAAATATCATTAATTTTATCTTAGAATGTGTTTAGCTTAGCTTTTTAGGAACCAAAAATCCTTTTAGGAAAATATAGAAAACAAAAGATATTTGGCAAACACATTTTAAAAGCTACTATTAGATTTGGATACAAGTAAAAATGAACTTTTTGGAAAAGTTAGGAAAACTTGATTTTTTGTAACTTTTCCAAAAATGACTTTTGCCCCATGAAAAGTTAAGTCAAACACCCCCTTAATATGACTTGTCACCATTTCATTTTGTTAGGAAGATAAGTAGAAAGAAAAAGTAAAAGAATATTTAATTTCTCATTAAAATAATAGGCGATTTAGGCTATCGGTGAATTTAGCTATATCATTTGGGATTTTTCTCTACGGAATATGAAATCGGTTCATTGTTTACTCACATCCAGCTAAAAATTGTGCAAGTATAAAAAGCATGATTTTTCAAAATTTACTTTTGAAATCACAGATGGCTAAACGCCATCTATAATTTCATTTTGCTTCACCTGTGATTTTTTTTTTTTTTTTTTTTTTTTTTTTTTTTTTTTTTTTTTTTATGTTCTCAATAAAAGTATGTCGGTTTCATTATGATTTTGTATATTTTAACTATGATATTTGAAATTTTGACTATAATAGCAAGTGATGTATAGGTTAAACTAGAGGTCACAAGGTTATTGGATTAAATCTATCTTTATAAGATACCGTTGAATCCGTCCCTTCTTGCTTATTAACATTAAACTTAGGTTTAATCTTCTTGACACCCAAGTAGCATTATTTATCTATGTGAAAGAAACATGACTAACTTGGTAGGGGATTGTTGAGAATTTAATTTTTGCTTTGAAAGTAGGCAAGTTTCATTGATCTCATAATGGTGGGCAGAATGAAATAAATGGTGTAAGCCATGAGGTTCGAAAAATGATGCGATTTAAAGAGACTTTGCATTGTGCACACCACATTGGTCGTTAGTAGATAGGGAATTTTTATTTTGGCAAGTACGGATTGAAATTAGTTTGGACCGACCTGATTAGCGTGTTGACAAGCGTTGATTTTGGGTGTGTTCGACAAAACTAGCAGGTAGCGGGTAGCTTGTAGCGTTTTGTTAAACGCTATATGAAGTAGCATTTAGATTTGAAGCATTTTGATTAAACTAAACGCTAGAAGCTTGTAGTGCCAAACGCGGCTTTTGTTTTAAACGGAGCGTTTTGTCAAACGCTACAAGCTAGAAGCTCTCAAACGCTCTGTGCCGAACACGCCATCATGGATAAGTAGACTGAATCTTTCGGAAGCATTCAAAAACCTGATAAACTCCAAGTTTTAAATCAGATGAGACACAAGATAACATTGACATCATATTTGAATTCAGATTGACATGTGGCAACCTGTAAAAGGACAAACGTCATCATCATATCCTTTTTTGGAGTATTTATGTTTTTTCGTTTTAGTATAACTAGGACACCCTTATGTAACGTAAAATTATCAACCAATTTTTTTAAATATATGTAAACAATCCCAAAACCATTTTTCAGAAAACTATAGCAAATATCAAATTGTTTCCAACATCATAAATTAAAGCAAAACACACACATAATTTTATATATATATATATATATATATATATATATATATATATATATATATATATATATATCAGAGTTTGCTGAAATCCAAAAACATAATGTAACACAACGTTTCATGTATAATTGCTCTTGTAATTTTGGCATTTAATACTTAAAAATATGAGATTTTCGGTAGCCACGATGTGGTGGTATAGTCACCACGATGTGGCTTTACCCAATGGAATCGTGACTTTAAGTTAGGTACCACGACATGTCATGGTGTTGGCCACGACATATTGGCGGCCAACATGCAAAACCCTAACTTTTCGAGACTTTATCCATATTTAAGGGATGTGATGGCTAACATTTCCTCACCCTCAGCCTCCATCACCTCCCTTTCGACCTAAGCAAGCCCTAGCCCCCATTTTTGAGTTCTGGAAGCTTCTTGGTGGTTTTTGGTGATATTGTAGGAGAAAAAGGTGTCCTTTGAACATATATCCAACAAACAAGTTCCCCGCCATCTTATTGCACGTATTATTGACCATTGTAAGTACACAAATTCAAATCTTTATATGTTATTCTTCTAGATCTAGATTTTCATGCAATTTTGTCCATGTTTGGGATAGTTTGAACTGATAGATTCCATAAAGCTGGCAACATTATGGATCCTTAAGATCCCTTTGTATTTTCTTGTTCTAGATATGAAGTATTATAGAGTTTTGATTCCATGCATGAGGTTTTGACCTCATTTTCACCATTTTTTACCTAACTAGAGTTCAAGACATGCATTACCGTAAAGCAATGATTTTTATGGGGTCTATGGGTGTAAGAAAGCCTTTAGGAAGAGATGAGTGTGTGGCTTAATGGATTAATCCATTAAGTTGTCCAGGAACAATACCTACAACATGGCGATATGCTCACCATATCATGGCGATTACGGTTTCTCATGATTGTTTTGTCATGAGGTTGCCACGTCCTGGCAGATGCTTGGCCATGACGTGGTGGCCAGCAATGTTAACTTTTGTCTGTTAACCTTGACCGTTGAATTTTTGACAAAGATTTACTTTTGGTCAACTTGAGAGTTTTGGGGCTATAGATTAAGGGTATACCTCTGATTATTGTATAGGTTCCTTATAGCACCAATCATTGTTTTGTGTGAGTTGTGTTGATAGTCTGTTAGCTTGCGAGCTGAGTTTTCTCATTATACTTTGTACTGTAATATGTATCCTTGTGTGTAGGATGTTGTTATGTTGTAGCAATCTGTTAGTTTGGTAGATTTGTTATGATTACATGTGTTTGTTGGTTACTGTTTGTTTGTTTGCACATATCAACATATTATGGTTGGGTTAAGATGGTACTGGTCTGTGATATAGGCCAAGATACTGGGGCGGTCCAGTTGATGCTGTAAGCCCAAGGAGAGCGGTATAGCCCCGTGTTATAGCCTCAGAAGAGTGATCCAACTTTATGTTGTATGCTAATGAGAAAAGTCCATGTATACTATAGGCCTTGCGAGGCGGCCCATTCAAACTGTAGGGTCATGTGGGTATGCATTGCTAAATTTTGGCTTAGAGGGTCGGGGGAAGGCAAAGACGTGATCATACACATCATCCCATGGATTTATGTTTGAGAGATGTTATTTGATTCTCTAATTTTATGGTTATGTTTTGAAACAATGAATTGGATAACTTATGATTTTTATGAAAATGAAAAAAAATTACTATGGTTTTTGGGATGTTACTAGTAGGTATCAAACCCATGGTTTAAGAGATCTGGATGAACATTTGTGTGATTCCAGACTCACACTATGGATCTGCAAAAGTTTTTTCACAACATTTTCTAAAAAATAAAAATTTAACAAGGGAGGATCAATGTGTACAGTCAGCTGGAGCTCAAGAGAGAGTTATTCCCAAGATACCCACACTTGTTATATGTATATTGGCGACATATTAAAGTGTTAAAACTACGTACTATTTCATAGGTTAGGGATCTTCAGAAATTGCATGATAGAATTGTGTAATTTGTGATGCCTGATAGCCTAAAGGATTTCTCATTTATGCTATATGAAACTGACATTATTGTTATAATTGTTTAGTTATGCATCATGATTGTACGTAACTTGGATTTTATATCATGAGAATGCTTGATTTAGCCTTTTTTTTGTTCGCTGTTTGGTTGTGGACTTAGGGTAGAATCAATTATTTAAATGTCAATCGAATCTGGTGTTATGTATGATTAGCATACGTAAGTCGACCGCAATGTTAGTGAAGGTTTCATGAGTTGGGCCCATGATTGATAGAGCATTAGCAGAAGTAAAGAATTAGTAGTTATGCTTAAGGGATTAAGTGTAGTGTGTATACGTACCCTAGCCGTTTTAGGCATAGTATGAGTATGAGTAGAGGCCTATACTACCGGAAGCACATGACTCACGTTTGGATCAGGGAAAGTCACAAGGTTACTAAGGCACTAGTAATTGATTCTGTTTTGTTCATGTTTATCGTTACCATCGTTTCAGTAATGACTAAGAAGATGATTGTTAATCCGACCCTAATGGGCATATCAAATCGAGTCCGACTAAGATGAATATGGTACGTGGTTCAAAGTACCATGATCGATTTAGCATCTGACTTAAGTCAGAAGATTGAAATGAAAGATAACCGAAGTAATCAATAGAAGTATCACAACCGTTGTTAAGGTAAGAAGCTTGTAGCTAGAAGTGCTACATGCTAGAATGTGATTATATCACATTAAAACATGAAGAAATGTATATTCCGTTCTGGAATTTGACTCTAAAAGACATGAGTCTAAGCGTTGTATCATACGACGAGACCTGAACCAAATCATTTTAGTTACTACGTTTAGGTTGTTAAGACTTTAATTATTAACACTTTCATCCAAGGTTGTTAAAATTTCGATTTTGATATTAAAATCCTGCGATTTTAAGATCCTTACGTAAATTGAAATCTTGCTGACAAAAAATCTGATATGGCTCCACATATGGGTTAAATTGAACCCTTACATAAATTTGTATGCACTTTTCTTAGTTTCTTCTTATTTTATTTTTATCAGAGAATCACAATTTTGTGTAATGGCTTCCCAATCTCACCCAATTGGTTCATCATCTCATAAAGGAAACTTTCCTTGACCTGCTTATACCAGGGATAATAAACCACCCGAATGACCCTGGGAAACCATTATACAAAATTGTGTTGTTCTAAGAAATGAAAAATATAAGAAATAAAGGAAAGTGAGTAGAAATCTATGTAAGTGTTCAATTTAACCTAAATATTTGTCAACTGTGATCATATGTGAAAGTCATATCAGCTATTGTCTAGTTAACAAGTAAAAAATATGAAACACATGAAGCAAACTAGTTGATTGGTTAAATTTTGAAATATATATATATATATATATATATATATATATATATATATATATATATATATATAAATTTAGTGATTTAATTAAGAAAAAAATATTAAAATCAAAATTTTATATGAACTTAGTATTGTTTATATAATTTGCCCTAATTATCTGTTTTATTATATATTTCAGTTTTATAGTTTTTTTTACACCTTATAACTCATGCAAACTCCTTGGAGAAAATTTTATTTACAATTTGTAACTACCAAATAAATTACATGGAATTCAACATTCACATCAGCTATGATAATATTTTTTATAATTAATGTTTCTTAAAAATATATACATAGCACTAAAGTCGAGAGGAAAATGCTTTCGTTGCCATAAGTGGAGTTTTTGATCATAATGGGGTTCTTGAAAAAAGTATTTACTATTTTAGTGTTCCTTCAAAAGTATTTACCATTTTAGTGTTTTTCTTATTTTTTTTTTTTACTTTTTAGATTCTTTTTCAGTTTTTTTGTTATTTTAAATATCTTATTTTTCTTTTTTTCTTTTTTATTCCATATATATATATATATATATATATATATATATATATATATATATATATATATATATATATATATATATATATATATATATATATATATATATATATATATATATATATATATATGACAGCTTTCATTTTAGTTTTTTTTACCTTTTTTTCCTGTTTTTTTTTTAATATTCATTTTTCTTATACAACATTTTTACCAATAAGTTTTAGCCTCAACATTAAAAAATCATCAAAAAAAACACTTATATAATCAAATTTTAATGCGCAAAAATTCCAACATTCACATACAATGTTTTTAAAATGAAAAAAAAGACACCTCAACATTGTTTCTTACAAAAAGAACACCAAAAAAAAAAAAAAAAAAAAAACATTGTTTCTTACAAAAAGAACACCACAAAAAGAAAAAAAAAACTCCAACATTGTTTATTACAAAAAGAAAACCATCACAATTAGCTTGACCTTGCACCGGTAAAAGATCATTACCTGTAAAAAAAAATAAAAATAAGAGAATAACCACAACAAATACCATAAAAATTATATATATATATATATATATATATATTAAATTACCTTGGCATAGATGGACATCGTTTTCGATTATGTCCCGGTTGCCTACAAATTCTCATTGTCGATCATATCTATAATAGAATATATCTACAAACAAACAAAAACAAGCAAAAATTGATCAAAAAATGATCATATGAATTTGTGATAACAAAAAAAAAAAACATAATGCAATCAATTACATCAAAGATTAAAAAAAACAAGTTGTGAAGATGGGGAGGCAAAATCAAGATATAAATTGATCAAAACAATAATCAATTCAATTTACAAAAGCAAATAATCAAAATAGAAATTGATCAATAATTCTTCCTAACTAGAAGCAAAATTGAGATAAATAAGAATAGAGAAGCAAAAAAGCAAACATAAACTTAACAATTGGAATCCAAAAGCAAACAGAAAACTGAAGAATCGGAATTAAAATCGACAACTTCACATACCTTGCAGTCGCCGGCGACGATGGAGGAGGCGCAGCCAGCCGTCGACAGATGGAGGAGATGCAGCGGCCGGAGATGGTGGACGACGACAACACGATGAAGCAGCGAGCCCTAGTTTGCGTCTACGGGTTTTTTTTTTTTTTTTTTTTTTTTTGTTTCTTCGTTCCAGCGTTCCAAGCTTCAGGGAAAATCAAAACCGTGTTTTTCTTTTTCTTTTTTAAACAATAATATTAGTATTAAAATTAAATAATACCATTTTGATAAATACTTATGAGATAACACTAATACGGAAAATATTTTTTGTGATAGCACTATTATGATTAAAAACTCGCCATAAGTGTTAGATATCTATTTTTAAATCGAAGCTGTATAACACTCTCCGACGGGTAAACCAAAAACTGTCTATTTTTTAAATCTGATTCTTTCCAACATATAAACCAAAATTTGGATAGTTTTTAATTGTAAATCTATCAATGGGATTTTCTTATTTTATATGATCATGTAAGCAAGAATCAAAACAAAATCTTATGATTGAAAATAAACATTAAAATATTATTCAGCCACTTGGTCTATAGCACAATAAACATTAAAATATTACTCTTGGATTTATAAATTAAGATATGCAATAACTATATTAATTAATTTATGAATGTTTAATTTCGACTATAGTGAGATAGTTATTTAATCATCAGTTGATAGCTTAGCCAACCAAGTGTGCATATCTTATTCATACACAAACGATGTAAACGACAAACACTAATCAACCTAGAACAGAAAAAAAAAATTAGGACAATGAGAAAATCAAAGCATTAGCTTTGAGTTTTACGTACGTTTAAAAATAGCTAATTTTGGAATGTTTTTTCTTGTATTTTTATAACAAATTGATACCTTGGACAGTTCATTTCGTACGTTGTTACTATCAAAATAATCCTAGGTTTTATTAATTAATTAGTTTTATATATTAAGAAAACAATAACATAGACAAATTCTATTTGGAAGATTGGGTTTGACGAAATGTTTAGTTAAATTTGTGTTAGTACTAGTAGTTGAGATATCAATAGTAATCATCTAAATACTACCTCTTAAAATTTTTATATTGAAACGTGAAGGAGTAGTAGTTTGGAAGACTGAAAAACGAAATTCATAATAATTTTGGAGGAGGGAAGTCATATTAAACCGGGATTAGGTGTGTGATTATGGAGCATGTGATATTAATGAAAAAATAAAAAATAAAAAATGATGGAAACGGGTTAAATAGTGTATTCTATATTACAAAACGATTCAACTTAAAAATTTCTTTTACAATTGATTTTGACTTTGGGTAAGCCCACTTTACTTAAAATATTAGAAGTTGCAAATAAGTAACCGGTCATTTTTGTGTTGTAAGCTTACATCTTAACTTTGTATGTTTAATTATTGTGTCGTGATGCCAACCAATTAAATTAAATTGGTTGAAATCACCCCTAACTATGCATATACGCATGGATTGTTTTTTTTTTTTTTTTCTCAATTTTTCTTTCATTTCTTGTAACCCCATTGTATAAACTTAAAACATTGATGGTGTTTTGATTAAAATTTATTTTTAGTTCGTTCCCATAATTTGAACGCTCTCTCTCTCTCTTTCTATCTTAATTTGAGTTCATTTAAACAACGTATGTGAAGTTTATATTCTATTTCATCACCATGATAAAATATATTCTAGATATTTTACAAACAAACAAATATAATATTAATATTTGTAAAATGGATAAAAGAATATCAGCATGGAACATACAAACAATGAGAGAATGAATATAATTTATATTATATGACATGAAAATATTTGTGGCATCCAATCGTAAAAACATGTTTAGGATGTTCCGCAGGCAAATCAGTCGATGTCTAAACAGCTATTATATGAAAGATTTACATTCATTTTTACTCGAGTAAATTACATGAATGGTCCCTATGGTTTAGCGTAATTTACGCGTTTGGTCCCTAACTTATTTTTTTAACTCGGAAGATCCCTACTATTTGTTTTTGTTACGCACTTGGTCCCTGTCTTACCTAAAAGACTTTTTTTCCATTGATTTTTTTAATTTATTTAAACAAACACACCCTCAACCCCACCCTTCTCACCTTATCTTACCTACCCCACCATTTTTGCCTATTTAAATAATGGTATTTTTAGATAATACAGGGACCAAGTGCGTAACAAAAACAAACAGTAGGGACCAAGCGTGTAACAAAAACAAATAGTAGGGACCTTCCGAGTTAAAAAAATAAGTTATGGACCAAACGCGCAAATTATCTCAAACCATAGGGACCATTCGTGTAATTTACTCTTTTTACTCAGGAAATTCATGTAAATATAAGCAAATAAGAAAAATAATTAATATAATTGAAATCATATATTTATATGAATTTATACGCTAGTTGTGTGATAAGACAATAAACTTTATATATTAATATATATGAAATAATATAATTATATGACCTGGCCATTTCAATCAAATTGTTTATCATAAAGGTCATGTCGGTAATATAAGACGAGTAAAAGAACAAGTTAACATTATGTGTTGATTATTTCAACATTAATCAATAATTTGTTTTAAGTAATCTGACAGTGATATGACGAAGTTAATGTGTAATTATATGGTTGCTAGCTTTTAAGCATGAATTATTTTGGGTTATACCCAACTTGATAAAAAAATATGATAATCATTTTGTCTACTTTTATACTATTGTTTGTTCAAAAAAAAATACAACACTAAGTTTTGCGTTGTCAATAACTTATTATTTTTTAGTACGTTTTCAATCAAAACATAACAAATGGTAAAGCACGCAAACAAATCAAGTTTGCGATCCCCAAGTGATCAACCCTTCCTAAGATGTATGTGTTGATCAATCATGTGAACTAGCAATATTTGAGTGTGTCACATTTTGAATTATTGGTTTCTTGTATCAAAAACTACTAGGCTCCTATGTGAGAGGCATTATAACATATTTTTTGCTTAATGGGATTGTTATTTGAAACCAATACTTTTGTTTCTAAGTCATGTTCATTTTGCTTATATATATTTAAAATTAGAAGCAATGTTTTAAAAAATGGTTAGTTCATCCTGGTGATTGATTCTAGGTTCGACCATCAGATTAATCATGTTTTTAGAATTATCATGTAATTATCTCATATTCAAAAGGTTTTCATATTTACTTTTTGAAATTGCAAAGAATTGATCTGAAATCTGTAACAAGCTTCCGGGCATTGACTTTAGCAATTTCACTAATAAGGACCCCCCCCCCCCCCCCCCAAAAAAAAAAAAAAAAAAAAAAAATCCCAACATACACTGTAAAATATCATTTTTAGTAAAATTGTCTAAAATATGAAAGTGAATTTCAACATGATGGTTCAACAAAGAGTAGTTTCCGAGCATCACATGTTCAAGATTTTCTTCTAGCTATTCCTTATAAATAGGATTGGCCAATATATGTCTCATGTGGAATATCGTATTATTCTTAAATATCGGCTCATGATCCTAATATTTTCAGCTAACGAGATATGGTTAGTGTGCCACAAGACATGTTTGAACTCTTTTGGAAGGCATGTGGTTCATTGTAAAGAACTCTCGGAGTTCAAATATTTAAACGAGAGTTGAGGTTTTCGTTAAGAACTCTTTTAGACATGTTTTGTTTCACATATTTAAACGAGTTGAGGTTTTCGTTAAGAAAGAGGCACCTATAAATTTTTTAACCGATCCGGTAGAAGGAATGTCAATCCCTAGACCGGCTAGCGTTTTGGTTTTTGGATGGGTTGGAGGAAACACGATTGTGTGGAACTTACAGGGGTATCCCCTCTCTTGGGCTTGAGGGTTGGGGGTTTCAAGCCAGGGCAAACTGCTACTTACAAAGTCACAAAACATGAAAAATTGTGCATGTAAAATCAACATGTATTCATATCATTTGTGTTTAACACGTTTGGTTTCTTCGCGTCGGATACGGTAAAGCTTCTTAATAGGGTACAACGGATCATGCATAACTATGTTATGGCCCCTAAATCTATGAATGTAGTTTTCAAAATAATTTGTTTTATCATACAAAATGTTTTAACGGACTAGTTTGTTGTCATTTTGTTTTCTTCCTCATTGTATTATGATCACTAATTAACTATGAATTGAATCAATAAATAATCAATTCGTAAAATAAAAGATATACATAATAATAACAAAAATCAAATAGATGTGAAAAGATGATAAATTTTTGTTGTGTAAAATGTCTTATTTGCATGTTTTTTTATTCCACTAAGTTTTTGTAAAAACCAATGGATTCGTTCCGATTCAAAAATAGACATACAATCGATACTAATTGGACCGTTTCATTTTTCAATTTCCAATTTAACGGCTTCGACCGGCTGGTTAAGCCGGTTTTTAAAACATCGGTTAGAAGGCATGTAACATTAAAGTCTCTAAACCTATATACTAATGAGGAAATGTCAAAAATCGTGCAAATTACTTTTATGAACAATTATTATCTCTAAGAGTGTTAGTTGTTTGATTTTGGCATTGTGTTGTTGGAGGATTGTAATGGTGGATATCATAGCAGACGTGGTCTCTTCTTCGTCTTTCATTTCCTTATTAATTTAATCAATCAAAAGTACCTGTCGCTTTCCCATTTTACCCAACCTTTTAATACAGAATTCCCCAATTGCCCGTCCCCCAACAACATTACCCATTTACCCAAACACCCATGCAACACCGCAGCTTTGTTTCATGTGCTATAAAAATAGAATAATAGAGGCTCAAAACTCAAAATGGGTCCCAATCCGACGGTGTTAAAAGTTAAAACCATCATCTCCAACCCGTTCTTTGCCTAGTCCAAGAAAAGCCCAGGCCAAGAGTCTGGGCCTTGTTCAAAAAAGATTGTATTAATATTAAGAGTATGCCGTAATCTTAAGAGTACGTGCGATCAACGTGTATAATATCATTTTGGTGTTTGGTGTCATCTTACATGCAACATTATTTATGGTGTTATAATATGAATGGAAGAAATGATCATCATGTTACAAGTATGTTATAACAAAGACTAATTTTCATGTCATCATTTTTTTTGTATTTTTTTTTTCATGTTCCTTCTTTAATTAAATCAAATATTTATAAAACATAATATTTATAAACTAAAATAAACATAGCATGTAAATGAGACATAACATCCGAATTTAAAAATAATAAATAAATATATAAATAATAATAATACATTACAAGACACAAAAAATACATAATTTATTTTTCCTAAAAACAACGATATTCATCATCGTTACCATCGAATCCACTAAGTCTTATCAAAGTTGTCTGTGTTTATTTGTGTCCTGAATGTCAACAACTCTATGCAAATATTCTATTATTCCTGGTTGAAATTGATTGTGACTGGGCTCCGTTGGGATATAATGTGCAATATCGCATACATAATATATCGTAGAGTTTCTAAGTCCAATGGTCGTGTCACATGTTTAATTATGTGTCACTTCAACTTCGGAACTCTAACACCCCGTTCCCGAGTTCATTTTAAGGAGAGAAAAGAAACGAAATGAGTGAAAGTGAGAGAAAATAAAAGAAATTGGTGCTCCCGAGTTTCATTAAAGGAAGGAAGTGGAAGGAAATGAAATGATTACTTTCCCTCATAACTTTCTTTCCGATTTGGAAGGATTTGAAGAGAAAGAATAAAATATTTAATTTTCCTTTCAATTCTCTCCAACTCGGGAACACAAAAGACGAATTTTGTTTCATTTTTTTTTCTTATTTTCTCTCCTTACTTTCTTTTCTTTTCTCTTCTCTTCTTTTCTTTGCTACAACTCGGAAACGGGGTGTAAAAGCACATTCCACATCCTTGTGTGCTCCTTCTTGTATTCTCTTGAATAATTTATCTATTTCTTCAACCGGGTGTCTAAATGTCTTCACGAATATTGAATATGTAGAATATATTACATACGTAAGGTAATACCCAAACTTGTATTCATTTCCATTCATTGTGAAATAAGCATTTGGTACCTTCCTTGACAAAAGATCAATGAATATTGGCAACTGATCAAGAATATTGACGTCGTTGTTGGAACCCACAACCCCAAAAAATGCAGGTCAAATCCATAAATCTTGGGAGGCAACAACCTCTAAACCAATGAATACGATCCATGATAACCATTTGCATACTGCCTTTTCCATGCTACCGGTGTAACAACGCAAATTTTCAAATAATTTTTTTCATTTTAAATAAAGTGAGTTCATTCAACCAATAATGTTTATTTCATGTTTCAAAACAAATACATATGTAAAATCCCCAGGATCTCAAATAGCAGCAGTGTGTATGCATCATGCCGGCGCCTTCCCACGGTCCTCGCTAGTACCTGAAACACATACATAACAACTTGTAAGCATAAATGCTTAGTGAGTTCCCCAGTATACCACTTACACATATACGCCTTTCCAGGCCCGGACCTTCCGGTCCACAGTACAATGCCTTCCGGCCCATATGATAATTGCCTTCCGGCCCATAAGATAATTGCCTTCCGGCCCACAAGATAATTGCCTTCCGGCCCACAAGATAATTGCCTTCTGGCCCATAACATGATTGCCTTCCGGCCCATAAACATATATAACACATAATACCTTTACTCTAACACACATATCACATATATCATATATCATACCTGACCTTCCTGTCACATAATACATTGCCTTCCGGCCCATAGAAACATACATAGCATGCATAACAACTATTCCTTTCAATTATAGCATATATATAACACATAACATATCCGACCTTCCGGTCACACAGTCAAACCCTTCCGGGTACAGTATAGTGAGAAGACTCACCTCGTAGTATGTAAACTATAAACTCTTGAAACCACTCGCACTCGGTCCGCCGATCTGCAGTCTCCCTATAATACCATATACCCTTATTAATAATCTTATCAAACAAGACAACTGACCCTACGAAATTACATGCAGGTCAACTCTGGTCAACGGTCAACTTGACCGGACTCGTCGAGTGCAAAGGCGACTCGGCGAGTCTAGACGTCCACCCCAATTTTCCTGTTGTTCTCCTTTCTACTCGTCGAGTATCCCTCTTGACTCGACGAGGTCCACGTGGAAGAATCGCGGGGCCACCCCGACTCCACTCGCCGAGTCTGAAGAACAACTCGGCGAGTCCCAGAGAATCTTCAAGCTACTCGCCGAGTCTGCTCATCCGACTCGGCGAGTCCATGCCATGCAGTCGATCAACTGCTTCCTGAAACACGTATGATCCCGAAATACACACTCGTGGGACTATCTGGACCTCTAAACATCCTATTACTAGGGTATAAATACTTGGGTAACAACATAATAATCCATCTAATCATCAAATGGGTTCTATAAACCCTAACTCCATTTACACATCAATCACAGAAGAACAAAATCGGAGATATTACCTGATTGATGCACTTTCTGTGTCCCCAATCCTTAGAACGTGATTCTCTTGCTGTTCCTTTAGCTAAACCCTTCCTCTTCTTGTCTAACAAATCCTTCAAGTTTCCACTAGCCTTCACTCCTGCTCCAGATGCTCACAGACATTTAGGTTATCCTCAATCGGCCAAAAGACGAGCAATGACGGCCCTAAAGACGTTATATACGATCCAGAATCAAACGGCTAGGGTTTCTGCTGAACCACGTCGACTCGCCGAGTCCCTAATGGACTCGTCGAGTCCAGTCGCGAATCTGCGACCAAGTCCGTGGTCCTACTCGGCGAGTCAGGCACCAACTCGCCGAGTCCCCTCCTAAAAATGCCCAAAAATAGTTTTAAAGCAATACCTGAAATTCCAGGCTGTTACAACTCTCCCCCACTAGAACTAGACTTCGCCCTCGAAGTCTCACTCTGCGAATAACTCCGGATGTTGCTCCCGCGTTTCACGCTCCGGCTCCCAAGTCATCTCTGATCCCTTCCGGTGTTGCCACTAAACCAACACCAGAGGTACCTCCTTGTTCCGCAGAACCTTGATCTTCCGATCCCTGATAGCTACTGGTCTCTCAGCGTAATTCAGACTCGCATCCACCTGAATATCATCTAACGGAACCACCGCCGATTCATCGGCTATACACTTCCTCAACTGTGATACGTGAAAGGTATTGTGAATCTGTCCCAACTCTGCTGGCAACTCCAACCGATAAGCTACCCGACCTACCCTTGCAATTACACGAAATGGACCTATGAACCGGGGCCCCAACTTGCCCCTCTTTCTGAACCGGATCACTCCCTTCCAAGGAGAAACCTTCAGAAGAACGAAGTCGCCAACCTGAAATTCCAGCTCGGACCGGCGTCTGTCCGCATAACTCTTCTGTCGGCTTTGGGCGGTCAATAATCTCTGCCTAACCTACTGAATCTGTTCTGTCGTCTGGAGTACGATCTCTGTGCTGCCCATCACTCTCTGACCCACCTCTCCCCAGCAAATGGGGGTCCGACACCTCCTACCATACAACAACTCAAAAGGTGGCATACCTATGCTCGAATGATGGCTGTTGTTGTAGGAAAACTCTGCCAAGGGTAAATACGCATCCCAGCTACCCCCGAAGTCTAACACACATGCTCGAAGCATGTCCTCCAATGTCTGAATCGTCCGCTCGCTCTGCCCGTCGGTCTGGGGATGGTATGCGGTACTAAAATGCAGTTTAGTACCCAGTTCCTCATGAAATTTCTTCCAGAACCTGGAAGTGAAACGTACATCACGGTCTGAAACAATCGAGATCGGCACTCCATGCCGAGATACTACCTCTCTCACGTATAACTCCGCCAACTTCTCCGTCGATGAACTCTCGCTAATGGCAAGGAAGTGTGCACTCTTCGTCAATCTATCCACAATCACCCAAATTGCATCTACTCCCCTAGCAGTTCTTGGCAATTTGGTGATGAAATCCATAGTAATCTGCTCCCACTTCCACTCAGGAATCTCCAAGGGCTGCAACTTACCATGCGGTCTCTGGTGCTCGGCTTTAACCCTACGGCAAGTCAAACACCTCTCAACGAACCATGCGACGTCCCTCTTCATACAAGGCCACCAATATTCCTTCCTCAAGTCCAAATACATCTTCGTAGCACCGGGATGGATCGAGAATTTCGATCTATGAGCCTCCTCCATCAAAATACTACGCGTACCGCCCACGAATGGTACCCAAATCCGACCCTGAAACGTCAAAAGTCCTCGTCCATCCTTAACGAACTCTGAAATTAACCCAACGACTCTCTCTTTCTTCTGCATCTCGGATCTCACAGCCTCGGCCTGCGCCCCACGTATAGCATCCAGTATCGGCGTCATCACTGTCAGTCTCAAACATACGTCTCGCAATGGAGTGCTCTCCGCTCTACGACCCAATGCATCGGCTACCACATTAGCCTTGCCTGGGTGGTATAGGATCTCACAGTCATAATCCTTAACCACGTCCAACCATCTCCTCTGACGCATATTTAGGTTGGGTTGATCCATCAAATACTTCAAACTCTTATGGTCCGTGTATATAGTACAACGAACCCCGTACAGGTAGTGACGCCATATCTTGAGAGCGAACACCACTGCCCCCAACTCTAAATCATGTGTGGGATATCTCGCCTCGTGAGGCTTTAGTTGCCTCGATGCATAAGCTATCACATGGCCTCTCTGCATCAACACTGCACCCAGTCCCGAAATCGATGTGTCGCAATATACGACAAAATCCTCCATCCCCTCCGGAAGAGCTAATACCGGGGCTTCGCACAGTCTCTGACGAAGTGTCTCGAAGGAAGTCTGCTGCTCGGGTCCCCATGAGAATGTAACACCCTTCCGGGTCAATCTGGTGAGCGGTACCGCGATCTTGGAGAAGTCCCTAATAAACCTCTGATAGTACCCCGCCAACCCAAGGAAACTCCTGATCTCGGAAGGTGACTTCGGTGCCTCCCAACTCATCACTGCTTCCACCTTGGCCGGATCGACCAATATCCCTGCCTGATTAACAACATGGCCAAGGAATTGGACCTCCCGCAACCAGAAGTCACATTTGGAGAATTTTGCATATAGCTTCTCCGACCTCAGTACCTCAAGGACCTCCCTCAAATGTCCCTCATGCTGCTCTCTAGTTCGCGAATACACTAGGATGTCGTCGATAAATACGATCACAGACCGATCCAGCATCGGCCTGCATACCCTGTTCATGAGGTCCATGAACACTGTCGGGGCATTGGTGAGCCCGAAAGGCATCACCACGAACTCGTAATGCCCATACCGCGTCCTGAATGCTGTCTTCTGGACGTCCTCATCCCGCACTCTTACCTGATGGTACCCTGGTCTCAGATCGATCTTGGAAAACCAAGATGCCCCTTGCAACTGATCGAATAGATCATCGATCCTCGGTAATGGATAGCGGTTCTTGATCGTCACCTTGTTCAACTCCCGGTAATCAATACACATCCGGTGTGAACCGTCCTTCTTCTTGACGAATAGAATCGGTGCTCCCCACGGCGAGCTACTCGGCCGAATAAATCCCTTCCCCAGCAACTCCTGGAGTTGCGAGGACAACTCTTGCATCTCTGGAGGTGCAAGACGATAAGGCACCTTCGCAATAGGCGCAGCCCCCGGAACCAGATCGATACCAAACTCTACTTGCCTCGCAGGAGGTACTCCCGGCAAATCCTTGGGAAAAACATCTGGAAACTCGCGCACCACTGGAACCTTCTCCACTGTCCTCGGTCTCTCGGTAGTCTCCCGCGTATCCATCACATACGCCACAAAACCTCTACATCCCTGCTGTAGGCATTGCCTCACCCTAGCGGCCGAACAAAAAGCTGATCCCGAACGGGTACCCTCGCCGTATACCGTAAGAACTCCCCCACTGGGGTCTCGTATAGTCACCAGCTGACGCTCGCAGTCGATGACGGTGCTAAATCGACTCAACCAGTCCATGCCCACGATGACACAGACATCCCCCATCGCAATAGGAATTAGGTCAATCGGAAACGCAACCCCGAAAATCTCTAGCACGCATCCCCGAAGAACCTCCGTGGCACAAACCACCCTCTCGGCCGCAATAGAAACGCTCAGAGGCCGACTTAACGGCTCACGACTAATGCCGATATGCTGACTAAAAGCTAACGATACAAAGGATCTACTCGCTCCCGAATCAAATAACACTAGAGCAGGCATAGAGTTCACAAGAAAAGTACCTACACATACATCAACATAAGCATAACATTTCGACTTTAAAGTAAATACGTGAATGATAGCATACCTGCTACAACATCGGGCACAACGCGGACCTCCTCCGCAGTCAGCTGAAAAGCTCTCCTGCGAGCCTTCGGAGCCTCGACCTTCGCCGGTCGTGTCTCGATAGTCCTGGTAGTAGGTGTAGATCCCTGACGAAGCTGCGGGCACTCGGCCTTCCGATGGCCTGTCTGGTTGCAATGAAAGCAAACCATAAACCCCTTAGGACAATCCCTGGCAATGTGTCCTTCCTTGCCACACTTGTAGCAACCACCCGCTCGACACGCCCCCTCATGACTCTTGCCGCACTTTCCGCAAGTGCGGCCCTTCGAACCTCCCGTCCTCGAATCAGCGGACTTGAACCGCTTGGCTGCCGGCTGAGACTGAGCCGGTCGCCGGTCCACCTGCCGAGACTCGGCCTCCTCTCTGGCCTGGGTCTCCAACTCGATCTCGCGCTTCCTGGCATTCGCCTGAAGCTCAGTGAAAGTACGATAGGTGGAGTTTGACACAAACTCCCGGATATCCCTCCTCAACACGCCCAAGTACCGGCTCATCCGTGACTGCTCTGTAGACACCAGCTTGGGGCAGAACATCGCCCTCTCATGAAACTTCCGTGTAACCACCGCAACGGAATCAGTACCCTGCTTAAGGGTCAAGAACTCATGGATCAATCGTTCCCTCTCCACTGGGGGAACGTACTCGTCCCTGAACATCTCAGTAAACCTCTCCCATGTCACCGCTGAAATCTCCGCCTGAGTGAAGTTTGCCGTCACGAACTTCCACCAATCCTTCGCCCCCAGACGGAGCTGGTTCAAGGCGAACCGTACCCTCAAGTGCTCCGGGCATGAGCAAGTATATAAGCACCCCTCAATGTCGGCAATCCACCTCATCGCCGCAATCGGATCCTGCGTCCCATCGAACTCAGGGGGTTTCGTGTTGCTGAATTCCCGGAATAGCAACGAATCACCCCCTTGCGGCCTAGCAGCGGCCACAGCTGCGGTAGCGGCAGCGACTGCAGCTTCAGTCAATGCGGCGTACCGCTCCTCAAACTCCTCCATCAGGGTGGTCTTAATGGACCCAAACATCTCCGGGATCTCAGACCGAACCGCCGCAGCTACCTCCTCCTGAATCATCTGACGAATCTCCTCGTCACTCATACTGCTCGAACTCGCTCTGTGGCGTGTCGTAACCATGATGTCTCTGAAATACAACATAAAATTATCAGAGACTCCATCAAGTACATTTGTACTCGATAACGCAACCCTACTCAGTCTCCGATATCCAAGGATTCTTACTTGGGTCTTCCACCGACCCGGTGTCTTCGGTAGTACGGGCCCAATACTACCGACCACACCGTGTCAGTATTCGTCCCAAATCTTCCTCCCCAAACCCCGAATAGTGAGTACTCTACTTCTCGTATGCACTATCTACCTGCACACTACCGAATATCTCATACAAGCAACTTCCCTAGACTAAGGCATCACAAAACAGGCCATTCTAGTCCTATCATGTATACCTAGTCTTCTAGCATGCATAACAATTCATAATTCAATGCATAACATAACATTGTAAGGTATTCTGGGGATCTTTACCGTTCGGGCGCTGGCTGATCGTACACACTGCGTCTTTCTTGTTTACCACTTTTCCATTTATAAAAGTTTATGTATTTATTATTTTTAAAAGATTTTTCCTCAAATCCTCGGTTTGAGTTCAGTTACACCCGAAGGTACACCCGAATCCCTCAAACCAAGGCTCTGATACCAATTGTAACAACGCAAATTTTCAAATAATTTTTTTCATTTTAAATAAAGTGAGTTCATTCAACCAATAATGTTTATTTCATGTTTCAAAACAAATACATATGTAAAATCCCCAGGATCTCAAATAGCAGCAGTGTGTATGCATCATGCCGGCGCCTTCCCACGGTCCTCGCTAGTACCTGAAACACATACATAACAACTTGTAAGCATAAATGCTTAGTGAGTTCCCCAGTATACCACTTACACATATACGCCTTTCCAGTCCCGGACCTTCCGGTCCACAGTACAATGCCTTCCGGCCCATATGATAATCGCCTTCCGGCCCATAAGATAATCGCCTTCCGGCCCATAAGATAATTGCCTTCCGGCCCACAAGATAATTGCCTTCCGGCCCATAAACATATATAACACATAATACCTTTACTCTAACACACATATCACATATATCATATATCATACCTGACCTTCCTGTCACATAATACATTGCCTTCCGGCCCATAGAAACATACATAGCATGCATAGCAACTATTCCTTTCAATTATAGCATATATATAACACATAACATATCCGACCTTCCGGTCACACAGTCAAACCCTTCCGGGTACAGTATAGTGAGAAGACTCACCTCGTAGTATGTAAACTATAAACTCTTGAAACCACTCGCACTCGGTCCGCCGATCTACAGTCTCCCTATAATACCATATACCCTTATTAATAATCTTATCAAACAAGACAACTGACCCTACGAAATTACATGCAGGTCAACTCTGGTCAACGGTCAACTTGACCGGACTCGTCGAGTGCAAAGGCGACTCGGCGAGTCTAGACGTCCACCCCAATTTTCCTGTTGTTCTCCTTTCTACTCGTCGAGTATCCCTCTTGACTCGATGAGGTCCACGTGGAAGAATCGCGGGGCCACCCCGACTCCACTCGCCGAGTCTGAAGAACAACTCGGCGAGTCCCAGTGAATCTTCAAGCTACTCGCCGAGTCTGCTCATCCGACTCGGCGAGTCCATGCCATGCAGTCGATCAACTGCTTCCTGAAACACGTATGATCCCGAAATACACACTCGTGGGACTATCTGGACCTCTAAACATCCTATTACTAGGGTATAAATACTTGGGTAACAACATAATAATCCATCTAATCATCAAATGGGTTCTATAAACCCTAACTCCATTTACACATCAATCACAGAAGAACAAAATCCGAGATATTACCTGATTGATGCACTTTCTGTGTCCCCAATCCTTAGAACGTGATTCTCTTGCTGTTCCTTTAGCTAAACCCTTCCTCTTCTTGTCTAACAAATCCTTCAAGTTTCCACTAGCCTTCACTCCTGCTCCAGATGCTCACAGACGTTTAGGTTATCCTCAATCGGCCAAAAGACGAGCAATGACGGCCCTAAAGACGTTATATACGATCCAGAATCAAACGGCTAGGGTTTCTGCTGAACCGCGTCGACTCGCCGAGTCCCTAATGGACTCGTCGAGTCCAGTCGCGAATCTGCGACCAAGTCCGTGGTCCTACTCGGTGAGTCAGGCACCAACTCGCCGAGTCCCCTCCTAAAAATGCCCCAAAAATAGTTTTAAAGCAATACCTGAAATTCCGGGCTGTTACAACCGGACAATTTTTTTCATTTTCAGTGTGTGCAATTAATGCTTCCAAACATTCCAAGAAACGCATGTATCTCTTCATGTGTCGCATAAAGTTCTTGGATATCATGCAACCAAGGTTTCCATAAATATACATCTTCGAATGTTTCAACAACACATTTTGACAATCTAAACACGTTTTCCCTCGCAGTTCTTTCGGACATTCGTATATAATCGTCTATGGCATCAGGTGACTCGCCCATAGCCATCAAACAAATGGCCGCAACACATTTATGCAATATTGTGAATCCCTACCTATTTCTAGCATCATATCTCAATTGAAATAAATTATACCTAAACATATATTAATCATGTATAAAAATATAGTAATTTTGTAATAAAAATGTAGTAAATTTGTATTTATTTTGTATAAAGATATAGTAAATATGTATTAAAATTAAAGAAACAATATCGGGTTTCCAACGCGTTACTAATCCGTAGGAATACATTCCTGCTAAAACGAAATCTTTTTTTGAACTCTTTTGACTTGTATACACAATTATCCGCAAAGTAATCGTGATTGAGACGTTCGTGTCCTTTCTCACGATTTCTATTTAACATTGCACGTCTTGTTAGTAGAATGGTTGGTTCAGGTTGTAGTAACTCGGTGCAATACTGATACATCATATTGATGAATATATCGTCACTGTCATCGTCGAACGAGTTGAAAGGATCTATAATTTTTTTTTTTTCTGAAAAGTTTGAAATTATAGAGAATATAGAGAAAGAGTGGAATTGTGTGAATTGAAAATGGTAGATATTATGTATTTATAGGTAAAAAAAATATTTTCTTTATATTTCTTCAAACCCCAACGGTCAAAAAACGAATAGTCATTCAAAGTTGTTTTATCTTGTTATCGTTATGACTAGAATACCCTTAACGCGTGTATATATATATATATATATATATATATATATATATATATATATATATATATATATATATATATATATATATATATATATATATATATATATATATATATATATATATATATATATCATTTCAATATACAAACATTTTATAATATAATTACAAACATCACTTTGATTTAAATATATAAAATTACAAACAAATATTTAAATAATCCTGAAAAGCTTTCAAAGTGTTATAAAATGGTCTAATCTAGCGTTGTCTTAACGACATTTATCGGACTACTTTATAAACATATAGATATAAGAGTATTTCATTATTTTCACCTTATCATTTCATTAACTTAAATCTTTAATTAAATGACATCTCTAATGGTTAACTTCTATATGCTTTAATGATAATAAGTGGTCAATAAAAAACGAGTTAAGAATAATAAACTTTAAAAAAAATCCATATATGATCTAAGATTCAAATTACAAAGACTAACCATACAAGACTTACAATGACATACATAGTTAAGATATCATAAATGATAAATGTCCTTGTTGGTTGATGGATAGTCACACTGACGAACCTTAGCGGAGCTAGGGGATCCCGGATCACTGCTCCGATTCTAGCACGTAGTGTAAAAAAAATTATGTTTTTTCTATAAGATACACCGGCTTAAAATACTAGCACCACTAATAATTTAGATTTTTTCGGAAAAAAAAAAATTAGTGTCACACTTACTAAAATGTTCTGCATCCGTCACTGGATAGTTATATGTAGATATCAATAGTACTACAATCAATGTTACTAAAAGCATCCACAATATTTGAAAAACTTTAAAAAAATAAGAAAACAGATAGTGAAAGATTTTTTAATTCAAAGTTTTTTCACTAAGCTTGTTATTCAAGAAGCTCTAGCGAGTTCGTATGTGACCCACAAAATTTTAACAAAGTAATCAACATATAAAAACTACTAATGAAAAACAAAAAGAAAAGGCTTTTGTGTGACATATGCTCTAAAACATCCATAATAATAGCTTTTTCAAACATAAAAATTATTGGAAAATAAAAAAACATATTGTAAGATCATTCGTTATATCTACCACTAATTGTTTTTTATTTTAATGTTATCATGTCATTTTAAGTAACTGGTACTAACATTTGAGCTAAAGAGCTTCATAATTTGTACTCTAATATATATACGGGGGTTGTGCTGAGTGCACGTATGTATAAGATCAAATTAGAAGCTGGTTCAACAACTACTCGGGGGGTCCGGGGGCAGCGCCCCTGTGTCCCGGGTTTCCAAAGGGGCAGCGCTCCTAGCAGGGTCCAAGGGAAAGAGGGGTTCCACTTATTTTTAAAAACTAATCACTATAGTGGTGGGTGTCACATCATCACCACACTCCCTACCATTAACCATAGGATACCTACCACTAAACACATCACTCCACCTCTTTTTTTTATTTAAATTTAATTCAAAAATACATTAAAACACAATAAAACATATTTTTTTTAAATTTAATTCACAAACACAATAAAAACATTTTTTTTTAAATTAGTTTTTTATTCAACGAAACAAAAAATGACATTAATTTAAAACATAAAATAAAGAAGATAATTAAAAAAACATAAAAATGCAACCACAAACAATTTTAACTAGTTTTTAACCCTTATTTTCAATGATTAAATTTTGGGGACTCTCTCACTTTGACGTGTTTAAACGGCGTGTGTTTCATGTCTTCATATTGGTGCATGGCCACAACAAACGGGTCATTTCCGTCTAAGTTGTTTATAACAAAGTTATAAATCTCATTGAATTCAAGGCATTTTACCCTCATGTTGCGAAACTTTAAACATATTTCATCAAGATTACGACTTTGACAAACCATTAAATCATGGAAAACGTCTTCCAACTTTTACCCAAAAATTAGAAGGTATTTCTGAATCTTTTGAAACAGCTACTCATGCTAATGCTAAGTTCTCTTCTTTATTTTCTGATCAATTCATCCTTTTAGGAGCCATCGGCTTTTAGTTTATGAAGTAAAAAAAGTGTGTGATTGTGAGAAGAAGAGAAAAGAATTGAATGAGTAAAATGAAGGTGTGAAATTTATAGAAAATGTATAATGTTGTTTGATGAGTAAAATTTAAATAAATAAATAAAGATTTTACCTTAAATGGTTGTTACTCAATACCCAATCACATTTCTGTTTGTATTCGTTGTCCCGACTATGATTCCCCACAACCATGAACCACCACTTGCCACTGGGATGGTGTGCACGGTCGTGGTTTGTGGATAGCTAAACCACAAATCCGTCCGTTGCAACTATACCGGACGGCCTAGTAGTTTTTAATTCAAAGTTTTTTTCTAAGCTTGTTAATTAACAAGCTCTATGCTTTTTCATTTTCAGTTTTTGACTTTTTTGTTTTTAACCAATTAAACTCTACAACATTTAAAAACTACTAATAAAAAACAAATTGAAAAAGTTTTTTTTTTTATTGTGAGATATATAATGAGCTTTTGTATTTTAAGCTTTTTCATGAAAAAGTTCAAGAAGATAGTCTAATAATATACGGAGAGAAAAAGACAAAAAACAAAAAACCCAATTAGCATTTTGCATCGGTTAACATCCATCAATCAACTATGAACACATAATAATATAATATATATATAGTTTAACCAATTAAACTATACAACATTTAAAAACTACTAATAAAAAACAAAATGAAAAAGTTTTTTTTTTATTGTGAGATATACAATGAGCTTTTGTATTTTAAGCTTTTTCATGAAAAAGTTCAAGAAGATAGTCTAATAATATACGGAGAGAAAAAACAAAAACCCAATTAACATTTTGCATCGGTTAACATCCATCAATCAACTATGAACACATAATAATATAATATGAAGAGAACAAACCAAGTACAGGCATCCTTACGATCTCATCTGTTAAAAGTTAAAACTAAACAAAATATGATACTATAGCATCCCGATGCTTCCTTCATAACCAGTTTCAGTTTTGGACTGTTTTAGTTTTACCCATCGCCCATCTCTAGTCATGATAAAAATGAAAAGGGTAAAATATTGACAAAATATACACAATACACCCCACAAGACCACAACTCTGGGCTAGAAAAAATACCGACTCACTTTCATTTTCTTCTGCTATAATAGTATCCCCCGCCAGTATGATGGGGATACCTATGGCGGGAGCCAGACCTCCCGCCATGACCTTCCCAAGAGTGGCCTCTGTAGACCACTCTCCCCCCACCACTCTGACTCCATCCAACTGGAAGATTCCCCAAGGCATTAAGCTCCTCCTCTTCCCTATCATTATACTCTAAAACCAACCTCTTGATATCTTGTTTCTCTTCCAGCTCTGCTGCTTCCTTCTGTTTAGTGCTCTGAACCAGAGAACAGTCACTCGGTATCAACATCTGCCTCGTTTGCTGTTTGCTCCCACGTTTCACCAGCACTTTCACCTGCACCTCCTTTCGCCCACCACCCTCTTCATACTCTGTTCCTTCATCACCACTTTCACCCTCACTCACCCTTCCACTCCCATGCCCCTGTCCCTCAAACACATTCATCGGTATCATCATGTTCAGTGTCGGCCGGGCCCGCAACTCCAGCTTCCTTGAATCCAAGCTTTCCTGTATATAACATGTCATGTCAATGTTTGAATAAACAGGGTTTAAGATTTAGGGTTTAGGGTTTAGGGTTTATGCCTGCATTAGAGCTCTAAATTCTCGGTCAAATTCGGCTTCTTCCTCGGGGTCAACCAACATGACTTTCTGTCTGACGTGGATTTCGTCATCCTCGTCAGAAGCAGGGCCAGCGTAATCATCCTCGCTGTCGCATGCATCGTCATCGAGCTCTTCCTCGTCATCATTCCCGTCTGGATCCATGGTGCTGCCCTGAGATGCACTGTCGGATTCCAGTTCATGATGGGTCCCACCGTTTTCTTCTTCCATACCATTTGCAACAACAACCTGACCGTTGACCGAGGAGGAGCTGCCCGACATGCTTCTTGGCTTTTCCTGCTCTGTGTGGTGCTTCTCACCTGACCGTTCATGTTCCTCCAGCTGAACCAGAGCAGCATCAGCTTCTTCAATGGTGGAATAACGAGTCATGTTCGGACGTAAATCACCAAACAAATCCTACACGTACATTCCTCTTCAATTATTAATAAAATAAGAAATTTAAAAAAAAAAAAAAAAAGTGAGTTTAATTAAAAGACGATCCAAACAAACAACCAACCAACCAACCTGCAAGTCAAATTCAATATCTAGAGGAAGTGGACCTTTGCAGAGTATGTAACGTTGAAAATGAATCAGAAACCGATCCAGTTTTCTCTTTGATGAACCTCGACCAAAGTAATGCCCACAGGTTTCCAGAAGTGTGATGATCATCCTAATGCGAAAACAGTCTTCAGGTGGATCAAGCACATCTTGCTACAACACAACACAACAACAGGACATTTAATTAAATTAAAAACAATCAGTTAGTTTCTGAACCCTAAGCATATAATAAAAAGATTTGTACCTCTTCTGTTCCATGACCAAAAATGAGAATGAGATACAATGTATCAAAAACAACTGAAGAATCCACATGTTCATAATTGTATAGCTCGCCTAAGAATCGCATGTGAGCAATTCGTCTTTGCTGCATTCCATATTCGTTTATCTCCAATCCCAACCTTATTTCCTCCAAAACCTGGAAATTAAAACCCCAGTTACTCAGAACACAAAAACAAGTAATCAAAAGCAATTACAAGTTTAAAAGTAAAAATACACAAACCTCATCGACTACAGCAACTGCAAACTCATCATGGTAGCGACTCAACCCAGCAGTTAGTGAAGCAATCAGGTGAATTTGACCGTATTTTCCTTTATGAACCTTCAAAAAGCATTTTAAAAGATAGGGTTCGCATTCACTCCATGGTAACTTCCGGAGTTGTCTCAATACATCTTCAATTGAAGACTTGTCAAGGTCTGTAAACAGTAGCTTTCTGATATACTGCAAAGGTATTGAAACAAAACAAACAGTAAATATGTAATTTTATAGTAAATAAAAAACATGAATAAGTGATAACCTTACCTGATGTAAAGGGGGACGAATTTTGGAGACTCTTGCAGAACGTTCAGGTGGTTTGCATAAATAATAAGCATTCTCAACAAGAGTACTGTGACGAGGATCCAGATTTTTGACATTTTTTAGACGCATTAGAATCTCCAACATGTTTGCCATGCGTACATTAGTATCAGGGTAACGATAAAGATATCTGCCACATGTCTCCAGAAGATTGCAGGCGACATCTATGTTGTGATGGGTAAAATCGTCCAAACACGCCTGTTCAAAGAAATAACAACTTACTTTCATTGACTTGCTTATTATAGCATATTTTACTTTCGTTTTCTTTCTTTTACAGATTTTAGTACCTTTAGGCAGCTGAAAACAAGCCCAGCTGGTGCGATTTTAAATTTACAAAGCTCGCCGATAAACCGAATGTTCCTGATCTTTGTCTCGATGTTCATTTGATCCTGTTGTGTATTTATTTTATTTAACGATGAGGATAAGTGATTTGTATAGTTGAAAGATATGCTATTATCATAAGTGTATTAAGAAGAAGAAAAAAAAGTAAAACCTTTTTATTTATCAGAGAGTTGAATTCTTCTTCCAAATACAGCAAAAGCATAGAAGGGACATCCTTCATACAAGTTGACAGTGTGGCAACCATTCGCGAATAGTAGGGTAGCAGTTCCAGAGATGTTCTGGGCACGTTGAACAAAGCGCGTACAAGTTTTTTGCGGGAAGCTTTTGAATTTAAATAACAAAATTCCACCTGATTTTTTTTAAAAAAGTAATTATAATAAACAAAAAACAGTTTAAAGAATGGAAGTAGAGAGAATCTGAAAGGAAAACTTATGTTATGGAGAGTAGAGGAGTTACAGTCAATTGGTCAATTAGGTCACGGCTCACACAGCCGGGAAGCCTCTGTATTAAGCCGTCTAAGTTGGTTCCTTCAGGACCTCGAAGCTTCTCTTTTTCAATTTCAGCTTTTATTTCACCATCTTTTTCTTTTTCTTTTCCTTTATCTTTTTCATCATCATCTTTCTTTTTCTCACTTACAGATGTCTCTGCAGTGTCTTGGGCAGCAATCTGACCTTGATCAGACTCAGGTGTTGTTGAGTCCTGCATAATATATTTATTTCATGTCATATGAAAACTTTGTTACTATTTTTTTGTTAAAAGAACTTACACTTGGTTGATCTGATGCTTTTGATGACTGATCATTCCCTTTCTGTTCCGCTTCACCCAATAATACAGCAGGAACAAATGCCCTAAAAACAAGAAAATTTGTGTTTTTTTCTCATTCTTACACTTTCTAGTTTTAAAATGTATTATAACAATTTGCATACCTGAGATCAGGTAAACATTCATAAAAACTTTTTGTATCTTCATCATCCCACAAAGCTTCAGCAACAGAAGCCTCTTTTCCAGTACCAGGAGATGAGACATCATCACCTGTTGTGAGCCTCGTGTGACCATCCTCTGGCATCACAGGTGGTTGCATATCAAGTGCTTCTGCTAACCTAATCTCACCAAAAATTTTGAACAAAATTAAATATGTTTATGTCGAAAAGGATAAAAAAAAATTAAGTAAATATTTTACTTTTTTACTTACGCAGAAACACCTCGATAAAGTTGGTCGTAAGATTTGCGTAATTTTTCATATGACGAAGCATTTTCCTCACTCAGCTCCCCTTTGGCATTTAAAATCTTTGCATTCTCATGCTCCAGTTGTCGAAGTGACTTCAATTTTAGAACAATTTAATTAAAAAACCGTGCATATGTACAGAAGGATAAATACCACTATACTTTAAATTTTTCATTATAATTGTTTTGTAGTTGGATAACAATGCTATAACTAGGTAAATTTTTCAAAACTACAACACTGTAATAGAGAGAAATGAAGGTAGGATTCTATGTTGCTATTTCTTGCATTTAAACTACAAACAGAATCCAGAAAAAACAACAGTTAGGTATTAAATGATTCCCAATACTTACAGTGTGTTCAGACCGAAGTAATTCAACTGCAGCGTCATGATACGTATGAAACGCCTTTTTAAACACCTTCTTCTGGTCTGAAGTGATATTAAGCCCCTTAAAAAACTGCAATCAACATTAAATCATACTATTAAACCATATTGAAAATATCCATAATCAATATTGGAACCAAAATGCACCTCTTCAACAAGTTCTTCTCCAGCATGTGAAAGTCCTATGAAGTACCTTGCCTGTCTAGCAAAACTAGCAAGAAGAGACAGATTTGTATGAGCTGTGTCTCTATCTTTTAGGTGTTCTAAACTCGCAAGATCCTTAATGATGGTTATTAAAATTCCAGTATCTTCTATAACTCCATCAAAAAACAGTTCAAGTAGAAGTTTTAAAGCACTTCGCTTTTTCAAGGCCTTTAAGTTTCTGTCTGCGTCTACATCCTCTGAAGATTTCCCAGGAAAGAATGTTTTCATAAGGCCTTGAACTAAAGTTGGAGAAAAATCTTTGTATCTTTGATGAAGCAATGAACAGACCTGATTTACAGGGAAATAAATAAATAAATACTCAAATTGAAATGTGTGATGATGAAGAATCTGAAAAAGGTAGTTACCTGAACTGCAGCCTGTATGTCTGAACTTTTTAACTTGGCATCACAGATTGCAGCCACTGCTTCACTCACAAATTTGCTTAAGTTGACATTTTTTAATTCATCCATCAGACTTTCACGCTGCTCTTCATTGATTTGTTTAAGTTTTTTGATAACTGCTGTGTTACGTTTGATGCTAGAGTCCAATGTTCGCAAGGCACTGGAGTCTGGTGAAAAAAAAAGTTAAAAAGAATTTCAATAATCAATTCACAGAAGCTTAAAAAAGGAGTTTGAAAGACTACTAACCAGGTCTTTCAGGATTCAAATTACTCTGACGAAGAGCCAATTTTGCTACTAAGGATTTCTTTAATTCTTCACGACGTGATACCTGCAACAAGAAATAAACAGAGTTGATCTGTGGACATAATTGACTTCAATACTCATTAAAAACGTAGAACAACATGACCACTTTCATCACATCTTTTTGTTATAAAAAATTTATACATTTCATACACCAGAATCTTATTACCTCATCATCTTGCTTGCTCTGGTTTTCACCAACTCCATGGGAATCATCATCAGGGTGTTCCATAGCAGTGAAAGAGCAACAACTCTTCCAATAAATATCAGACTTTGAGCTACCAGTTGTTCTGATGCAATTTTATCGCCAAAAATACCTACATGAAAAGCTCAACTAATTCTCAGTATACAAAATCACTTCCATCTTTCATTATTCGTTTATATTTATGCACAAATTAATAAACTGATAGCAGCATTAAAAAACTGAACCACATACAGCTACAGTGTACTGGCTCGTTCACTATACCATGCTTCTATAACGAAAAAGGAGTGCGTTGCATAATTGGCGATAAAAATAATTCAATTAGTACAAGTGAAAACACAGATACACACCGAACTCAGAAAGACCATTGATAAAAATCTACGACTGTAACCCTAATTTGTCAGGCAAGTGCCATCCGGGACTCTACAATTACAGAAATATAGAAGACATACCTCTTGGGGGAATCCTTGAAATCCTCTATCGCTGGGGATGTGTCGTTGCCTTTATTTCACCGTCGTAGCAATTGTAATAGAAAGGCTAGGGATGATCATTGAGGATGCTAAGATTTAAGAGGGTGAAATTAGGGTTCTTATTTGGTAACGAAGGTGAAAAATAAGATGATTTTATGTGAGCAAGTTACGCGTTGTATGTAATAGAAACGAAGTACAAAAGTTATATTCGGAATTAATGTCTAATCTTTTATAGTCTTCCATCGTCAAAATATATAACCTTCAAAAGATATACAGGAAAATGCAAGAATGGTCCATAACTTATCGGTTGTCAAAAAATTATGATCTCATTACCCAAAAAAATGATTTCACTACAAAAAAATAAATAAATAAAATTATGGTTTTACTACAAAAGAATTTGCCTTGTATCATTGGTTTAAAATTGAAAATTGGAGTTTTAATGCCTCTCAAACTTAATTTTTTTTTATTTTTGTGAGAATTTTATATATGTCCTTCTTAAACATCAAAATATCATATTTATCCAACTTAATTTCTAAATATCATATTTACTCTTCATAAAATTTCTAAATATCATATTTATCTTTCATAAAATTTCAAAATATCATATATGTCCTTTTTAAACATCAAAATATCATATATGCTCTTCTTAAATATCAAAATATCGTATATGCACTTTTTAAACATCAAAATATCAATAGTAATATTTAAAATATCATTCATCTAGAACATAATAACAATCAACAATAACAAAAACGAAACAATCAAAATATACATTCCATAGAAAAGGTTGAAGATGAATCTTTTTATCTGTCAAGAGGCCGACATTCCAACAATTTAGAAGTTCACATTCCATTATAATAGACGTAAGGATAATATGCTTAAATTTCTTAATTATTATAATAATTCTAAGGTATAAAAATGATTATAGAATATTAAAAACATTTGGGCAAATATGATATTTTGAAGGTCTATGAAGGGTAAATATGATATTGAGAAATTAAGCTAGTCAAATATGATATTTTGAAGTTTAAGAAGGGTATATATGAAAATTTTCCTTTATTTTTATTGTATTATTATTATTATTATTATTATTATTATTATTATTATTTAATATGGATATTTGAAGAGGAAATCGAAACAAAATCTTGAGTGAGTGATGGGATGGTGTAAGATAAAGTATTGCGGGTTATTTTTATATTTTTAATTATTTAATAAATAGTTTAAAAATATTAAATTAAAATGAATATAATAGCTTTTTTTTAGTGTGAGAAGGACCAAAACCAAAATGTATCCGATTTTAGACCACAAATACAAGTCTAAATGTTTTTTTTTTCAGCCACAAAGATCATTCTTACGTTTTCTCAAAGATATATCTCATCTTTAAACCGAATGATATTATATATATTAAAACCAAACCACCTTAGAAATAGTTTAGTTTTGGAGTTTGAGATTGGTATGTGTTGTCCTTTCCTATTAGTATTTTAAAGGGTCACGTGTGTTTTACCCGACGTTATGTGAGAACTAACATGACATCAAATTACAACTCTAATAAAACAGGGGTCATATCACTTTATCAATTTAATTCACCTTAGATCCTATTAAAATTATAAAATATATAAAATAGGGATCTAGTTTTCATATGCTTGATTTACAAAAATGAATTTATGCTTATAGTACAGATAACGTAAGCTGATTTTGATCCAAATCTATTTTGTCTAGTTTTCACAGGTTATAAATATCATAAGACCAGTGGTCAGAAAAAAAAATAATAATAAAATAAAATAAAATAAAATAAATAAAAATAAAAATCTACCAATCTAATCTGACATAAAAACTACTAGTACATCACATATCAACTCCCTACTCCAAAGTAAAACCTGTTTAAATCGAATTCATCATGTAACAAGATCCAATTCATCACGACACGGAGGAACAACATCTAATCTCATCATACTCCTATACTCATCCGGGACCCGTGCCCCCGCTTGCACGCACATCTCCACAACCGCAGGAGCCTTCCCATAATACCTCTTCAAATCATTACAAAGTGGGACCCCACCCGCCACGTCAGCAACATGCCACACGTAGTTCGGTCCCACCAGATCAAAAAACGTTGCTTCCTGCCACGCATGCATCCCATTTCGAGACTGATGTTTTGACGCCTTACACATCCTAACTTTATGCCCCTTGGGACCCACCTGAACCTCGGGACAATACCCACACGTATGCACTTTATATCTCTCCATCATCTTCTTCGCCCCAGATATCATCTCAAACCATGAATCCAACACCATGCTACTTACTTCCCTTGTATTCAAATCACAAATCCCTAAATCGCCCTTGGGTTGCATTTCACTGTTCAAAGAAAGATCCAAACTAGAATCAACTTGGGTGTCCTCAAAATCTACAATCCGGCCTTCGATGCTATACACGGATCTTGTTCTTCTTTTTGTGGGGTAGTTTTCAAGATTCAATCCGGCTTGTATGCAGAGCTCAACAATGGCGGGAAGTTGTTTAAAGGAGCGGCTTTCATTATGTATAACTCTTGGCTTCCCAACACGATCATAAAGATGGAAACATTTTGGAAAATAAATTACGTCGTGTACCCTTCCTTTTCGCCACACGTGGGTAGCATTTCGAAGACCGCTTTTTGGACCGCCACATGTCCTGATCTCGTGCCCGACCTGACCGATGTGAACCTCAAAACAATGCCTGAAAACCAATTCAGGACATGACATGACAGAACAGATTGTACTGGGACTAAGAGTAACGACAATAGGACAAAAGTTGTTTTTTTTTTTTTTTTTAATTTATACCTGCATCGAAGAACTGGAATGACATTGACAAGCTTTGATAAACCGAGTAATATCGATTCTCTAGCTTGATAAACTTGATGGGCTACACTAACGAGTTCTGGAACAAGAAGGCCATTTTCCGGGGGGTCTTCTAGTAATTGACATGGTTGTGCCTTTCTTGCTTCTTTTTCTTGCTTGGCTCTTTGAACAAGAACTTTCATGGGTGTTGGGTAGGGTTTTCTCTCGGACTTGCTCTTGGGAGGTTTTGGTATGTCTGCATATGAATGATCTATGGTTGTGGTTGTGTCTACTGTTGTTAGGGTTCTTGAGTGACATAAATGGTGGGTTGGATTTGATTGGAGTTTGTTCAGAGAATTGAAATGAGAGAGAATGGATGATGATGATAAGTATCTTCGGTGCATTGAGTAATTCGATTAATGATGAGATACCTGCAACAAGAAATTATCAGATTTATTAGATGCGATCTTCACACTACTAGAAAACTTTATATTCTTCCAAAAACTGAAGAATATAACCCTATATAAATGCAGGCATATGATGTAGAATGTAAACCAACGATTCATATTTCATAATGCAAGAAAGTTGGGCATGATAATTCATAAACACCCTTTAGGAGTTCATCTCTTATATCTACCCCTCTTGCCTTTGGCTTTACCTAAAGTGTATCCCAGTTCCCTATGAGATACAAAACAAAACAACTATTATTTAGCAGTTGCAGAAACCTAAATTTGAGAGAGAGATTCCATTATAAATGATATTTTACAGAGGATGTATAGGCATTGGATTCATAAATATTGATAGGCATTGGTGTGCTCAGAAGATGTATATGCATTGGATTCATAAGTCTTGAGTTCTCTGACCTCCAAAACTGAGTATATAGATAATTGCGTGAAAATTATAGTCAACAAATCAATTCCAAATGCAACTATGTGATTACCTGGACATGTTGGATTCTTAGAGATTGCATTTCAAATGAAACATCAAACACTTGGAATCCATTGGAAATTTGTTATGCCGCCCAATACGTTTAGATCTAGTCTTTAGGCATAACATCAAACACTTGGAAGGCATAATAAAATAACACATAACACTTACCAATTTTCAGCAATAAAGATTAATCAAACTCAGGAAAGATGTATTTTTTTCTGAAAATATGAAACAGCAACAACATATGAACAAAACAGGAACAAAACATAAACATTACTTCGAATTGAAATTGATACGGGAAAGATGTAATTTTTTTTGGCACTTAGCAATTTCAAGCAAGAAGAGTACTAAGCGATTGGGACTATTTAGGAAGAGCTAACATGCGTAATTGATAAGGATTGGTACTCTTTGAAGATCTTAACTTTTCTTAATCTCGCTTTAAGTGCTAAATTCTCAATTTTATCTCCCGATGAAGTTTCTGATGCTTGATTTTGAGTTTGAGCACCAATTTCACCACAGTCAAGATCAAAGATATTTAAAAAATTGAAGACGTGGGAGTTGTTCTTCTGGATGTGTGTTCATGTGTTTTTCCGATGCTTGATTTGTGTTCCTGTGGTTTTTCAATTGAGTATGGTGTCATGACGAGGACAACAAAAAAAATCACTAAACTAAATGAAAACGAAATCGGGAGGAAATTAAAATTCTAATTTGTTTTAGTGTTGTGTTCTTGCCAAGATTAAAAAACACGATATCGTGACGTGTTCGTGTCATAAATCGATACGATTAAGCATGTGATTGTCGAGTTTTTCGTATTTGTCATTTTTATCGTGTTATATATCTTTAAGTATGAATGAAATACACTAATAGTTATTTAATATTATCTTTGTCGTGTCGTGTCGTGTTGTCGTGTTTTAATTTATTCGTTTTCGTGTTAATAAAAAAAAACACGACATTGTATCGTATCGTGTTCATGTTATACAAAACATTATTGTGTCGAGTCGTGTCAGACAAAAACACGACACGACTACCCGATTTGACAACCATAACCATCATCGCTAGATTGCTAAAATTAACATTTTGCTAGTTATTAGAAAAAAAAAGTTAAAATACTATAGCATACATACCAAGATATTTAGGGTTGGTCATACAAGTAATTTAATAAATAGATCAAATCGATAAAAGGGGGTGTTTGGATAGGAAAAAAAATAAGTTGTTTATTGTTTATTGCTTAATCCTACCGCAATAAGCAAGTTTAAGTGTTTGGATAGAATCTTTAAAAATTAGCTTATTGCGGTAGGAATAAGCAAAATAAGTTGATTTTAATAAGCAATGGAGGGAATGTTTATTGCTTATTGTTTATTGTTTATTGGTCATTTTACTGATATAAGCTGATTTGTTTGCCAAACACTTAACATTCTTATTGCTTATTGTTTATTCCCACCGCAATAAGCTAATCCAAACAGATTATAAAAAAAAAAATGTTTATTCCCACCGCAATAAGCAAATAAACAAAAAGCTAATAAGCTAAAAACTATATATTCAAACACCCCTAAAGTCCAAACTTCTATTATTTAACTATTTTAAATCTTGCCTTTAAAAGCATGTTTGACTAAAGGCCACACCAATGTAAAAAATATATATCCAAAATAGAATTCCAAATGTTATATCTTGTTAAATTTATTATTTTATGTTTATTTAGAAACACACACCAATCATTTTGTAATTATATGATTGGGAAAACTGCAATAAAATCCCTACATATTAGCCTCATAATCGATTTAGTCCCTATATTTTTTTTTTATTCAATTAAATCCAAAATATCGGTAATCGTATTCAATTTAACCCTTTGACCAGGTCAATAGGTCATCCAGCTTTCAAAAATTACAATTTTGGTCCATATTTCAAAATTTATTTTAAATTTGATCCAAAATTTATACTTTTGGCCCAGATTTTAAATTTTGTTATAAATTTGATCCAAACATTACCCTTTTTCCCCAAATTTAAGGATTTTATTGTGAATTCATCCTAACTTTAGTCTTTTACAACTTTTTTTCTAAAACAAATTGTTTCTAATATGTTTTTTCTTTATAAAATCATATTTATACAAATAAAAAACATATTTTCACATAAAAATCTTATATTTTCTATATAAAAACATTTTTTTTTAAAGTTTTTTGTATATGAAATATCTAGTTATAAAAAAATATGTTTGTTAAGTATATAAATATATACAAATCCGTTTTTATAAAAAGATGTATAAAAAACCGTATTTCACAAAAAAAAATGTATACAAACACATATCATATATATATATATATATATATATATATATATATATAGACACAAATAGGTGTGTATCTATATTTTTTTTTATAAAATTGTGTTTGTTTAGATTTTTTTATAAAAATGTGGTTAAATAATTTTTTTATATAATACGTGTTTGTATATATTTTATAAAATCGTGTTTGTATACATTTTATAAAAACGTGTTTGAATATTTTTTATATAATACGTGTTTGTATATATTTTATAAAATCGTGTTTTAATACATTTTATAAAATGTATACAAACACGTATTATGTACCAAAATTATTCAAACACGTTTTTTTTAAATGTAAACAAATATGATTTTATAAAAAAATATATATATATAGATAAAAAAGGTGTTTGTATGCATTTTTTTATAAAAACATAATTATATATATTTATATACTTAATAAATACTTATTTTTATAACTAGATATTTCATATACAAAAAACTTTTTATATAGAAAATATAATATTTTAAGTGAAAATACGTTTTTTTTTTTGTATAAATATGATTTTATAAAGAAAAGAATATATTAGTAACAATTCTTTGAGAAAATAGTTGTAAAAAAACTAAATTTATGATGAATTCATCATAAAATTTTAAATTTTGGGCAAAAAGGGTAAGGTTTGGACCAAATTTGTAACACAATTTAAAATATGGGCCAAAAGTGTAAAATTTTGACCAAATTTGTAATAAATTTTGAAATATGGGCAAAAAAATGTATTTTTTGAAAGTTGGATGATCTGTTGACCGGATCAAATGGTTAATTTGAATACGATTATTAGTATTTGAGACTTAATTGAATAAAAAATATTTATAGGGACTAATTCGATTATTAAGCCAATATGTAAAGATTTTATTGCAGTTTTCCCTTATATGATAAGGCTATCCGGAGTTGGGCATATTGACGTGAACACCACCTCGAGGGTAGCGCAGCCGGCGTCATTGTCACTATAATTAAGCATGGTATGTATCACACTTGAAGACGTTTCCTTCTATCTATCTCTCTATTCTTCTCCTCTTTCTCACTCCGAATAGCCAAATATGTTGATAGTGATTTGGCTGTGTGTGTGTGTGTGTGTGTGTGTGTATATATATATATATATATATATATATATATATATATATATATATATATGGTGAGGTTAAATAGAGAACCTTAATCAACCAAGGAACCAATCTTTATTTTTCAACTTTTAGAACATATTTTTTATCAAAAAAAATAAAAACTATATATATATATACTAGCCGTTTACCCGCGCAAAGCGGCGGACGAAAAATAGTTTGTTTCGACAATTAATTTCTTTTCGATAGAGAATGATTATTTTCAATTCAAACATTAGTTTGTTTTAGGAAACATGTCATATTAAAAATAAAGAAAAATCATGAAATGACCAATTATAGGGTGTTGAGTATTTATTTGGATGAAAAAAGATCTGGTCACAATCTTGGAAGAAAAGATTTATAGGAGTTTGTTTAAATTTTAATATTATTTTATTAGTGATTAGTTGTACAATTAGCTTAATGATTTCGACGTCTTAAAAAAATAGTTTTATTTTATTCAATCTATTTTTAGAAATAGTGGGATTTGTTTTATAAGATAGTAAACATATATATATATATATATATATATATATATATATATATATATATATATATATATAGACAAAACTGCAAATTTGGTCATTGTGGTTTGCCAAAACCTTTGGATGGGGTCCAAAATAGTTTCCAGCTTGCACCAAAGGTCCAAAATCAAGGTTTTCTTGGGTTTTTAGTCCATTCCGTCATTGAGGGCATTTTGGTCATTTTAGGTACTTATTTTAAATAATATCATATTTCTCCTTTATATACATACTCATACGCAATCCTCTTCCTCTTCTTCATTTTTATTTACAGAGAAGCAATCCTCTTCCTCTTCTTCTTCCTCTCTCAAAGGATTCTTCTTCTTCGTCTCTCGTCTACTTCTACTGCTACGAGATTCAAAAATGGTGCTCTGCTTCTGTGGGAATGTTGTTGTTGTGCGAACCTCATGGACTTCACGAAACCCTGGTCGTCGTTTCTATGCATGCCCTAAAATGGTAAGCAAACTCATATTAGGTTATGATATTTCGGTAGTTATGCAATAACTCTTCTACTTTAATGTATTCTTGTAGGGATCCAGATGTGCATTTTTGGGGTGGTTCGATCCCCCTATGTGTCAAAGATCAACTGTTATCATACCAGGACTGTTGAGAACAATGAATAGGTATGAGGTTGAAGTGGGCCAGCTGAAGATGTGTTTGCTTGTCTCGTGGGTTTTGTTTCTGTTGTTTGTGCTGTTTTGGAAATAGGAATTAGAGGTTAGGACTTTTTTGTTGGTAGTAACCACTTAAAAATGTTGTCTTTTGGTGCTAGAAGGTTTAATTGTGGTTTATATATGTTTTTGTTGGTAGTAACCACTTAAAAGTGTTATCTTTTGGATCATTGTATATGTAATGTTTTTATGACAATGGGAAGTGTAATGGTTTTATCCTTTTATGAATATGAAATTATAAAGGTTTGATCTTGACATGATATGCAAGTGTAATGGTTTTTCTCTACGTTTGAATATGCAATTGTAATGGTTTTATATGCATACATTAAGTACATTGCCATAACATCTTCATGCTTTGACAGTACAACATAAACAAATAACAAACAACATTACTAAAAGGGGACCATAACAAATAAATGTCAAAACACAATCATTACCAACAAAGGGCATTAAAGTACATTATCAAAAGGGCATCAAAGTACATTATCAAAATGGAACAAAAAAAGGCAACAAAGTACCAACTAAAGTGCATTAACAAGTCTTGACAAACATAAAAAGTACTTAAACATCAATTCCCATCTTTGGCCTTGCAGGTCCTGGCATTATGACCCTTTTGCTTACACTTACTACATGTCACAGTCAAAAACTTCATGCTCAGTGATTGAGTTTCATTATCATTTTGACTTTGACTGTTTGCTTGCCTCTTACGTTGCTGGATTTCAATCCTTTCCTCTGTTGTAATCCTTCTTTTCTTTTTTGGCATGCCTATAGCTTTGTTGTGTGGTGGAGGCACAAGAGTTGTTGGGCAGTCACTCTTAGGCCACATGGCTCTACCTTTGATAGGCTCCACCTTGAAGGAGTACATCTCTTTCCATGTATCAAGCCAATACACCTTATGCACATAGGTGTATAGTTCTCCTACCTTTTCATTGTTGTCTGCCATTTCATTTAGGTTTGCAATAGCATGTTTGCAAGGAATTCCAGTAAGCTCCCACTTTCTACAACTACACTCCCTTTTCTCCATGTCCACCACATGTTGATCATTCCATGGACCTTTAACCTGATACTTTTGTCCCCCATTCCATCGTGCATGATACTTACTAGCTAGTGTCGTGTTTGCTTCCAAAATCCTAGTACCAGTTGGAGTTAATGGACCTTGACACTTGTTTAACACCTTCATCACATTGCATACTCTCTTCATAATGTACTCTCTGATGAACTCCAAACAACTGATAATGGGTTTGTCTCTCCCTTTTACAAGTTTGCTATTGAACACTTCACAAAGGTTATTCAATAACATGTCTGAAATTGCCCTTCCTAATAGTTCATTAACAAAACAACAGTTAGTGTATATCTATACTACAATAAAAAATAAGACAACAAATTGAGAAAATACCTGAAAAATGACTTCTAGCCCAATGATGTGGAGGGATTTTCAAGAGCCATTGATATGCTTCTATGTCATAATTCCTTAGCTCTACCATTACAGCTTCAAACTCTGGTATGGTGGTGGCTGTAGCACACCTCCAAAAATACTCCTTGTACTCTGTAGTCTTAAATAACATCCTCATGTTCTGGTATATGTGTCTAATACAGAACCTGTGTTCTGCATTAGGGAACAATTGTTCTATGGCTGGTAGAAGACCCTGTTGTCACCAAAACAAAATAAGAAATTAGCATTAGTTTGTAATGAAACTAGTATGCAATATTAAATGTAACTATAGTACCTTCTGTCTATCACTGATAAAGGTGAAGTTGGAATTTGAATACAAGTCAAGATCTTCTGCAAGACACTAAAGAAACCATTTCCAACTTGAAGTGTTTTCACTTTCAGCAACAACATATGCCAATGGGTAGGTTCCATTGTTGGAATCAACACCAACTGCACTTAGTATTTGACCTGGGAAAGGTCCCTTCATGAAGGCTCCATTTAAGCCTAAAAATTCTCTCAAACCTGCCTTAAAACCTTTCTTCAAAGGACCTAAACACACGTATATCCTTCTGAATTTCCTGGTTGGGGATGAAACCACAGGTTCTGAAACCACATCAATCTTTACAGTTTTACCTTCATTTGTCTTTTGTAGCTCTAGTACATAGTCTCTCAAAGCTGCATATTGCTTTACGTAATCCCCTGCAACATTTTTGGTGGCTAATGCTTTTGCCCTAAATGCTTTCTCTTCTGAAATACTAACTCCATAAGTTGATTGGAGTTGCTCTTGTAGGGCACGAACAGGCAGTCCAGGATTAGCTTCAATCTGATCCATAATACGTTTGGAAAGAAATGTTGCTGTGCAAGATCTGATTTTTCGTGTTTGGAGGCAGATGTGTTTCTGATTATAGGTCTTAATAAACCAATAGTCCTGTTCACTTGACCTAGATGCATGAAGTTTCCATGTGCATTTAACTTTATCTGAGTTTACATCTTTACCCTTTACCTTTTTCCCAGAGGTAGGTCCACCTACCCCACTTGCATTTAAAACTACAGTTCCATTACAAACAGCTGTTAATCTACTCTTGTCGTTTTTTGTGAATGAGATATTCCTCCTTGTCTCTAAAGCATGCAGGTCAATTTTATCTTTCAATTCTTTCTTGGTTTTATATTTCTGCCCAATATGAAAAGCAACCTTGTGCACCTCACCAGCAGAACATAAGGTTTGTTTCCCCAGCTCTTTGATCATTTCTCTTCTTTTCCTGTTGTCCCCTGAGTCATCACTTAGTGAATCCCACTCGTCATTGTCAATGACCTCCAAATCATCTTCTTCAACACTACCTTCATTTCTTTGACCACCCATTCTTTGACATCCATTGAACTCTGCTTCTATATCAATATTTAGATTGAAATCCTCCATGTCAACGTCAACATCTTCAATTATGTTGTCCTCATCAATCATAAAGTCACTATCTTCATCTTCACTGTTTTGATTCTCAAACTCAATGTCATCAGGCTCCTCTTGTCTCCACTCATCATTGAAAGGAATATTATCTTGGCCTTCAAACCCATTAAATGGGATGCTATCTTGGTCTTCAAACCCTTCAAAAGGTTGAAAGTTTGTCATTAACTCATCATCTATGTTGATGTTAGTTGAAAATTCATTGACTCCTTGAGGATCATTATCCATGACAACTCTATACCCCTCATCTGCAAATCCTTCTACACCCTCACCATTGGATTTGTTCACATCAAGTTCTTCATTCACATCAATCTCTTTGTTTAACTCTTTTTTCTGCATCAACTACAACAAATTCATCTACAAATCCTTCTACACCCTTACCCTTATCAACTTCACCACTTGCCATTGTTTTTTCAGCACCTTCCCAATCCAATTTAAGCATTCTACTACAAGACAATGCCCCTTTACTATGTTTCCAACCTTTAGACCTACTAAATTCAGGTGTTGCTGATTTGTATAAGGTTAATGCTAACCCTAAATCACCCTCACCAACATCAATTTGGATTGGAGTTACCACTTCATGAGCAACTACAGGTGATGAGGGTCTAATGCAATCCTGCTTCTCCATGTCTTCTATTATAACCCTTCTTGGACCAGTTGGGGACATAAAATATGTAAGCAAGTTCGTTTGACCATGCTCTGTGTACACTTTAATCATTTTGTTATTATGGGTAACATATCGTGAGAGATTACACACATCATCATCGTTACCTAATGCTCGGAGTCCAAAGTCAAATCCTTCATTAGGCAAACGGAAATGGTAATACATGATTTCAGTACCATCATACCCTAATTCTCTCATCATCGAGTCTAGTTCATGAACAGAAAATTCATCAATGTCGACAACATCAAAGTACCTTACTTGGCCATTAATATACCTGATATTTGGAAACTTTGTGAAACTCCCTCCGTGATGAAGTTCAATAGAGAATATGTTGGGGTAACCATCTTCAAAACAGAAAGAGACGATTATTAGTTAGAGTTTTTCAAAGTTTGAAGCTTGATCATAAAATACAGAGTTTTTCTAAGTTTGAATCTTACCATAAACTTCTTGAACGTTGACAATCTCTCCAACATTTCTAAGTCCCCACATTTTCAAAGTTTCAGATGATCGTTAGGGTTTTTGCGTTTGAATCAAGAGGTATGAGTAGAAGACGAAGGAGTGAGGTATGAGTAGAAGACGAAGGAGTGAGTACAGTCTGCAATCTTATTAATTGAAGTGGCGCAACGGAGGCTGACCTAAAATGACCAAAATGCCCTCACATGGAGGGCACGTGAAGGCACTAACGGCTCCAAACAAACGGTCAATGACGGAATGGACTAAAAACCCAAGAAAACCTTGATTTTGGACCTTTGGTGCAAGCTGGAAACTATTTGGACCCCATCCAAAGGTTTTGGCAAACCACAATGACCAAATTTGCAGTTTTGTCATATATATATATATATATATATATATATATATATATATATATATATATATATATATATATAGTGAGGTTCAATAGAGAACCTTAATCAACCAAGGAACCAATCTTTTTTTTTCAACTTTTAGAACATATGTTTTATAAAAAAAAAAAAACTAAAAATACAGAAATTCGATAAAAAAAATTATTTTTTTCGTTAAATTCATAATGTAAATCTTTGAAAATTCACAATGTGAATCTAAATTGACACGGTGAATCCGAAAAATATATTTAACATTCACAATGCTAAGTTATGAATTTAGACATTTTTAGTTATTTTTTTTTTCAATAAAGAATAAGTTCTAGAACTTGAAAACAAAATTTGGTTCCTTGGAGAACCAATAATTATGGTTCTATTATTTTTATAAGCTATTTTTATCAAAAAATAATTTTAAATATACCAAAATTCATGATTTTTTATTCTCTACAAATAGACATCCGTATTGATATAGTTTTAAGATAAAATAAAAAAATTATTTTTTTATATTTTCAGCTATCGTTATTCATAAATGAATAACAATGTATCAGGTTTTATTACAGTACATTCGTTATTCACTTATGAATAAAAAATATGATTTTTTTTTTTTTTTACAATTTAAGTATCATTCATATATGAATATAGCATATAATAAACATAGTATATTCATATTTTAATATTGGACGATAAATTCACTTGTGAATATTAACATAGTATATTCACTTGTGAATATTAGATGGTATATTCACTTATGAGTATTAAATGATATTTCATATGTGAATATTACATAGTATTATATGGTATATCACATGTGAATATTACATAATATATTCACTTATGAATATTAGATGATATATTCACTTATGAATATTACACAGTATATTCACATATGAATATTACAAGGTATATTCACTTATGAGTATTAAATGATATTTCATATGTGAATATTACATAGTATTATATGGTATATCACATTTGAATATTACAGAATATATTCACTTATGAATATTAGATGATATATTCACTTATGAATATTACACAGTATATTCACATATGAATATTACAAGGTATATTCACTTATGAATATTGAAGGTATTTTAACAAATATATATAATTTTTATATGTTATTCATATATGAATAACATACAGACTTGCATATTTGTTTTGTGTTTTTAATAATCATATAGTGATTCAGGTGAGAAAACATATTCATATGTGAATATAACGTGGTAATTTAGTTTATGCATTTCATCAAACAGTTGGAGTGCAAACAAGTTAATTATTTTAAAAATGTTAAAAACATCAAGTTATCAATTCCAAATCATCATATACTTCCGATTTCGACTTCAAATGTGACATCCTATCTCTGATCGATTTCTCAAGTTGATTTTGATTCCCGAAAATCCGATTGCGAACCTGTGAGTACCGATTCGAAGTCCCTCAATGTCGACTGTGATTGCGAGTCCAGAACTCCGATTCCAATTTCATGAACATCGAAGAAATTCCGGTTTAGTTGAAGAAATCTGGATGATTATTGAAGGTTTGAGGAAAAATTTTGATGATGAACGAACAGTTATCAAATTCTCTATAGTTACGTATTTGAGATTGAAGGTTATTACGATATTTACAATTTTGCCACCGTGAGTGGCTGTGAATGATTCCCCCATTCTCAACCTTTTTTATTTTCTCAATTGAACCCACTTATATATATATATATATATATATATATATATATATATATATATATATATATATATATATATATATATATATATATATATATATATATATATATAAAGGAACTATCGACCAATTTTTATTCCATAAGCACTAACATGTGGTTAATTGGTTTCATTAAAGAGGAGACATACGATTCTTTACTTTAAAACTTTTAAAGATTCTCATCACTCAACATCAAACACTTCAGTAACCATATGCTTAAAGTAACAACATCATAATATGTTCACACTTCACACACAACACACTCACAGTTGGTGAACTCCTTTGACTATAAATACCCATGATTACCCACACCCACACCCAGATATCTCAACTGATCTCCTTAATCTTATCTCAGAACTAATTAAGTGGTTTGTTTGACCAATGGAAAGTCAAAGCAGATTGGTTGAAGTTAAAGGCAAAGAAATACGAAGAGTTGTAAGCCTTCCACCAAGAAGAGGCGAAATTAAAGCCAAAATTCTTGGTCATATCATCAAGGAAGTTAAAATCTCTACATCAATGAAGACCCCAAAATCTCTTTCTTCGTGTTGTCGATTTTCTTTTGAGGATTGATTGTTTGGGTATCATTTTACTTGATTATATCTTACAAGTAGACAATTTTTTAATTTGTTATATTAAATTAAGAAACCGGTTGTTTGTTTTCTGACATATAATCATGTATGCCTAATTAATTGGGATCGAAACAAAACTATAATGTAATATATCTTAGTACTCAAAAGTCTTAACGTTTTTTCACGAAATCATGACTTAAAAAAAAATAACATATAACTTTACTACTACACGTTGTTATGGCTGCCATTCCTATGCCAAAATTTGGAGTTCTAAAAAAGAATTAAATGGGTAAATCCCTATCCCTATCTAAAAAAGTGTCTTGATTTTGCCTCATGTCACTTCCACATCCATATATTCCTTCAAACTGAATTGATCATAATGCCCTTATTTTGTTTAAATCTCATAGACAAATAATTTTCCACCAATTTCATTTAAGATTAACATAGTCGTGGTTGTCGCTGAAAACCCTACATCAAAAAAAAAAAAAAAAACATAATCGTTTCCCTCTCTTCCCTTCCGCGCTTCTTCGTTTCCAGGATGAAGCAACGACCAATGTTGTTTCCTCAAAGATTTGAAGCAGATACATGGAAGACATGTACGTTTTCTTTAATCGTTTGCAATTTTGGTTTTCTTTAATCGTTCTTGATTAAACCCAACAAAACTGCATGCGTTGGCCTCCATACCACCACGTCCATCATCTCCAATGAAAACCCTAAATCGACAATCACCACCGGCTCGATACCGTAACCACCACTAAAACCTAACACAACATATAACCCCAGAACCATCACACCATCTCTTTCTATTTGTATGTTAATATTCAAACACTCTAATGGCAACAGGAAGCGACAGATCAGATATAGGTAAATGTATAAATATCTTGCTCTTTTGAAATCGATCTGCAACACTATTGTCTCAACTTCATCATTCTTTCTTTTTTGCTAATCTAATGTTTGATTTTATCTAATTTCATTATATATATATATATATATATATATATATATATATATATATATATATATATATATGTTCAGGTTCATTTGATGACCATTCTAATTTTGTGAGACCAAATCTAAAAATAATTTTAAAATACAAAATAAATGGAAAAATCCAAAAAAAAAAAAAAATTGTTTTCGGAACTTGAATTAACTAAAAAAAACAAAAAAATAAAAAAAAACAAAAAAAAATCCCGTTTTTTTTTTAATACGTGAAATATTCTAATAGAATATTACATTGTACATATTCTAAAAAATAATTTTAAAATACAAATAAATGGAAAATTCTAAATATTCTTTTTTTAAATATTATTTTCGGATCTTGAATTAACTAAAAAAAATAAAAATAAAAATAAAATCCCGTTTTTTTTTAAAGTACGTGAAATATTATAATAGAATATTACACTGTACATATTCTAAAAAATAAATTTAAAATGCAAAATAAATGTAAAAATCCAAAAATTCTTTTTTTAAATATTATTTTCGGAACTTGAATTAACTAAAAAAATAAAAATAATAAAAAAAATGCGTCTCAAGGTCTCACAAAATTAGGCCGTCTCACATGAACCAAACTATATATATATATATATATATATATATATATATATATATATATATATATATATATATATATACTAGCCGTCTACCCGCGCAAAGCGGTGGGGCACGTGAGTTCTTTCGGTGATATGTTTCCATTACAAAATTGTTATGTTAAAAAAAAGTAAATGTTGAAGACAATATAATCAAACTATGGTGTTATTTGTTACATCATGCATCAAATAACCAATAAAAAGCAACCAGTCAAGACGACACAAAATATTAATCGTGCAATACATCTTTATACACCACATTTGCTGTATAAACCCCATCACCTTTTGAATTTTCGTTAGGCTTTACTAATACTTTTGTATTGCAACGTGAAACCCCTCTGGACAATGCAACATAAAGTTGTCCATGCGAGAATACTGGTTCTGGAAGATAGATACCTACATATGGAATTGTTTGTCCCTGAGCTTTATTGATTGTCATTGCAAAGCACAATCGAATAGGAAACTGTTTCCTCATTAGAGGATCGATGGTTGCTACTAATTGCTTGTAACTGGTATTGGTTTCATATCGATGGATGTGGATTCGCATATGAAATCAATTGTGTTCGCATCTATGAAATCAGTTCGCATATGACATCAATTGAGTTCGCATTTGGTTTTGTGGGTCAAAACAGTTCGCATAAGAAGTTCACGATTTGTTTGAGGTTAATTGATTTTGATTTCGCAAGCTTGGAGTCGGAGATCTGGATTGTGTTCGCATCTATAGAATGCGAGGAGAATTTAATGGTGATATTCAGTTCGCATTTGGTGACACAAGTACGTGGTTGATGATTTTTGGTTGGTTCGCATTTGAAATCAGTGGGTTTCGCATTTGGGTTCGTATCTGGGTTTCTCAAACAACTGAAATGCGAATATGAGACAACTGATTAATTTCTCAGTTAATGCGATGAAATGCGAATGAACTCAAAGACGGATGGATGCAAGATGCGAAGAATTTGAATGAAAATGCGAAGTTTTTAATGTATAAATGCGAATTGGGGAAGAAAGCTTAGAGTTTCGCATTTGGCACCTGATCTTTTCAAGAAATAATATAAGTGGTCCAACTTCGCAAAATGGGGTCATAAAAAGACAAAAGTGCAGAATTTTCATTTCGCATCCCTGTAGTCTTCGCAAAATGGAAAATTTTACCCAGTTTCGCATTTGGGGTAAATTTTTTTGAGAAATTGGAATATTTTCAAACTTTTTTTCTTAAAAAAACACATTGTCTTCGTCTAAGAGAGGGAGAAAAACGATTAGGGTTTATAAGGGAAATACTTCATGGCAGTGGGATTTATAGCAGGGTTTATAAGGTGGAGAGAACAAACACACGTCTGCTATGAGATATTTTAATCAGCTACAAATGCAACATTTAAAGGATATTTGTTGAAGCGTATTAGGATGAAAAGGTTTTAAATTTTGAATGACCATGAAATTAGGATTTTGCTGAGAAATATAAGGAATCAAAACAAATTTAAAATTTAATATTATTTTATTAATGGTTGTTTGTAATATTAGCTTAATCGTTTGTACATCTTAAAAAAATAATATTATTATATTCAATCTATTTATAGAAATAGTTAGATTTCTTTTATAAGTAGTAAAGATATATATATATATATATATATATATATATATATATATAGGGATGTCAAAAAGTCCCGTGGGGCCCCAATCCCGAATGGGAAATATTTATTTAAAAAATCGAGGACGGGGGCAATGTTAACCCCCGTTTTAGTTTCGGGGACCGGGGCGGGGGTGGGTAGTCCCGTTTCAAACCCCCCAATGGGGACCCCGTTAATATATTATTTATATTAATATATTAATTATAAAAATATAATAAATAATAGCAATTATTTTGAAGTTCCAAAATTCAATTAAATATCATGTTTTTAAGCTTATAGTATAACATTTTAAGATGTTATAATATTTTTATTTTAAATATATAAACTTATGCTATAAATAACTATATTTATCCAAGATGGTTTATTTTAGCTCAAAAAATAACTTCTTTTAGCATAAATATCATGTTTTTAAGCTTATAGTATAACATTTTTAAGATGTTATAATATTTTTATTTTAAATATATAAACTTATGCTATAAATAACTATATTTATCCAAGATGATTTATTTTAGCTCAAAAAATAACTTCTTTTAGCATAAACAACACCTTTGTTCACCCAAAAAAACGTCGACCCAAATGAGGGCGGGGGCGGGGGTAATCCTGGGATTCGGGGGCGGGGATGGGGATGCTAGAGATTTCGGGGGTGGGGCGGGGGTGAGGGAACAGAAACTTTTTGGGGGTGGGGGCGGGGGATGCAATCCCCGCCCTGTTTGCCTCTGTTGACATCCCTATATATATATATATATATATATATATATATATATATATATATATATATATATATATAGTAGGTTACAACCCGTGGGAACCATGGGTATAAAATTTTAGAAAAAAAAAGTTATATTAGTAATAAGAGTTAAGTTTGTTCAACACTTTTTCTATTGATTATTTAAAATTAGTATTACTATATATTTGTAAAAAAGTATATAAATTTGAATAGATGTTAAAGAGAAACACAATGAATAATATAAATTACAATCCTATATAAAAAAAATATTAAAAAATGTAATAAAAAAAAAACACAATTTTTTGAATTTAAAAACTACGAAACATTTTTAAATTTCTAAAAACTTACTTATACATAACATTGGAAGTTTTTTTTGTAAAAATTGTTTTGTATTTTAACTGCATTGCTATAACTTGGTATTAAAGATGATAAGTACTATTTGTTGTAAAGTTAATAACGTAATACATTGTTGCATGTAAGGAGTATTGAATATAACCTGCATACGACCAATATAATATATCAAAATTGCAGAGCCAAACCAATAGCAAATGCAACACCTCATAACATCATTTTGCCAAAAACACAAGACACTTGATAAGACTATTTTTTCCCCAAAATCACCATCCCACAAAGCTTCCCACTCAAGACCCAGCTGCATCTAATTGCAAAGGAACTAAAATCAAGATAGAATCCACTCATATTGATCAAGAATATTAATGGATATGAAAAAGTTAAAAGGTATCTTACAATTTCTCTAGCAGCAAACATCGAAAGAAACCCAACACCCATTTCAACCCCGTGCAACCCAACAACAACAAAGTCAACATTCTGTAGAACCCATCCATGATATAAACAACTCATGTGTTGCTCTCCTTTCTACAACATTCCATGTACTAACCAAGATTTTAAAATTTTCTAAGTATTGTAATTCTTTACAAGATAACTGTTCAGGGAACGATATACTCCATCCATGTATAAGAAAACAAAGATAGTGGATCATGTGCAAAATTATTTGATTATTGCTTGAGGAAGCAACAAAATTCAAAATATTACATTCTCCTGAGCATTTTTACGAACACTTTATGGGCACTTTACTTCAGCATGTTAAGCCTAACTTTTAGCATCATTCTCATTAACTGTTCTGTAGTAACATTTGTGATTCAATTCAAATACAACCATTATAGCAAAAAATGATAAGCAAAACAAACTCTCAGATAGTTCAAGATAGTTCAATTCGTGTTAATTTGGGATTTTTTTACTAAAAATTAAACCAATCGCATACTCTTACCCTTTTACGCTTGAGGCAAAGGCGATGGAAGCAAAATAATCAGCTGCAAAGGCTTTGATACTGCTCTTCTGTTTAAAATTCAAGTTCGAATATCATACTGAACGGTAAAACTTGAAGTTGGAATCTCACCTTGAACTGTAAAACCTCTTCGGTATAGATTTCGGTTATAGCATTCCGTAATTTGTCTAATCAGTTCAAATAAATTCAAAAACTATCAGTTTCTAAAATTAGAATTCAAAATCAAAACAATGGCCCTGATTTGTAGTTTCTTATCAAGTCAACTACACAAAAGCGGTGTAAGAGAAGGGGCAGAAGGGGTGTGTTATTCTTGTTCGAGTTGGAAACTTGAAATGTTTTAAACTGAATCTGATTTTAGGATTAGGGCTTTAAGAGTGTAAGGAGTGAAAGAAAGAGAAATGGAGATGTAGCAATGAAGGTTTCCGTGGTGGAGGATGGTGACGGAGATCCAGCGTATTGAAGATTTTGTGCTGATATCTCGCTGCAACATCAATTTCGAATGGGATTTAAAATCAAATGAATAAGTTTGTCCATGAATACACTTCAATTAAAGAGATTATCGAGATCTCCTTAACTCTTAAGGAATCGACGACCTTTCTTCTTCTTTATCGTTCTTGTTCCAACATGAAACAATCTTTTATTTTTCAGTGAAACCACCAGGATTTTTGGGATTCTTATCAATTTTTTCCTTTATTAGTTACATAAAAACGGGAAGAACCAAACTTATTTCAAATAAGGATTTGTAGTTGAAACAAAGTAGGGGTATAATCGGTATTTAACTTTGGAATAATTATGCTGTTTTGAATGGACACGTGGAATGTTGGTTTTGTTTATTAGATAGGGATATATATATATATATATATATATATATATATATATATATATATATATATATATATATATATATATATATATATATATATATATATATATATATATATATATATATATAGGGTAAAGTGAATATACCTAACAACCTTATATAAGCTTAGGTACCTAACCTCATCAAACTAGGTCATTTTGCATTAAATTTTCATTGCAATCATGAAAGGTTCTTAAATTTTATCCATAAACTTGATTTACTTCAAAAAAATTTGGAAATTCATTATTATATTTCTCCTCCATCATTTCATTTGTAGCGGTAGGATATGAAGCCTATCAGGCGGTATTCGATACAAATATGTGATGTAAAAGAAAGATATTGGTGAAAGTCCAAAGATTTTGGAAGTAATAAAGTTATGAGGTTGAAGTTTAAGAACCTTAGGCAATTACAATGTAAATATGATACAAACCGATGTGATATTATGGAGTTAGGTACCTAAGCTTATATAAGGTTGCTAGGTATATTCACTATATATATATATATATATATATATATATATATATATATATAGAGAGAGAGAGAGAGAGAGAGAGAGAACTAAGATCAAATGTGGATTGATAACTATTGCGTAGTCGTAAGGACCAATCAAAATTTAGAAAACATTAAATCATTAATTAAATAAAAATAGTTATATTTGTAATATTACATATATATCTTGATTATTATCTAAATTTAAGAATTGAAATCCCTTATTTTCAGCGATCGGTTTCTAAATTACCTTATTAAAACCCACATCTCCCCACTCAGTCGTACAATTACCGCTTCACGATAGATGATTGTGATGTCTAGACTATGATATTTGAACTTATTCATTTTTTGTTGAACTTCCATGGCATCATGTTTTATTCTTTTTGTCTAATATTATTTTTGTGGCATCATGTTTTATTCTTTTTGTATTCTCACCCGCAGATTAAAAAAAATGGAGAAGAAATTATGCTTTACTGATCTATTTTCTAATGTGTTGTCTCACATGTTGCCAGGAGTTGAGGAAAGATTGAAACTTTGGAAGTGCTTAAAATAGACGCTTTAGTTTGTTATCAAGTTCGCGAAATCATTCTTGCCAAGTAGTGTAGTGGACTCAAATGCGCCTACAGAGCATATTTTTGGGTTAGATAATCAAATTCTCGAGCGTGTGGTGTTGGTTTTAAAAGTGATTGAGGTTTAATTTTTTATTATTAAAATTTTTTGTTGTCAGAATTTTATTTAATGGGTATGGTAGACTTTTAGATGAAAAAAAAGTTTGTGGTGGGATCATAAGTGGCTACTTTTTTGGCAATTGAGATTAAACCGTGAATGTTTAAAACAACCGAGGAATATACTATCTTTGAATGTAATTGAGATTAAACTGTGAATGTTTAAAACAACCGAGGAATATACTATCTTTGAATGTGATTTTATTTACGTTTGAGGACCAAATATCATTTTACATTTGTGGAAAATGTGTTCTTTACAAACATATTATATTCTTATGTTAACTCATAAGTATGTATGCTTCAAATGGACAATGCATCGCTAAGAAAATCAAACTTGATATTGGTGAAATTTAAATGATTAAAAGTATAATCAAATACTTTTTATTACATATTGCAAATGCGGTTAATAAAATATAAACCATTTATTTTCAACTGAAAATAGTAATATACTTTTGTTTGTAACTAAAAACCTACACATTTTTTACTTTCAAATAAAAAGAACAATATATTTATATCATTTAACTACAACTAAGGTTGTAAAAATCGTTCGGCGGTAGCTCGACGGTCGACTAATGATAAACGATTAATCGGACTAGACGGAAATTAATTGGGGACCCTTAATTATTAATAAAATTATTTAAAAAATTAGTATTCCCTAAAAAACTAAGTATTTGAAAATTTAAAATTTTGAAAATTTTAGTTTAATATTATAAAATTTGAAAGCTTAAAATTTTGAAAATTTAAAATTTTAGTGTAATATTTAAAAATTATTTTTTTTTGAATTTTTAAAAAAAATCCTGCTTATGACCGCCAAAGACTGCCAAGGTCGACGTTGATCAATTTTGACCAATTTCGGCCAAGCACCATAATCGTAATCAGTTTAAGGTCACCAAACGATTAATCGCCGATTAATCGGCCGCCAAGGCCGATTTCTGCAACACTGACTACAACCAAGGTTCTAAAAAGTTCGTCATGGCTCCGTCATGGCATGTCATTGCTCCAAGGCTTGTATGTACCGCCAAACTTTACTAAAATGCTACATTGACTAATACATGTATAAAAATGAATAATAATAGAAAATGCATATAAAAATATGAATTTTATAAAAAGTTGCCGTCTTAAATCACGCCTTACAAACAACAAGATTCGGAAAAGCTTGAGGCTTGATATTGTCGCCAAATCACACCTTACGTTATTTAGAACTTTGACTACAACAGACATATACTTTTATTCTAAATACAAAAAAGAACCGTAATTACATTTTAACTCAAACAAAAACATAATTTTATTTTTAGCTCAATGTTATGTACAATTTTTATTTATTTATTTATTTTTTACAAATTTATGATTATAACTATCTTTTGTTTTTTAATTGAATGCCTTCACATATAGAGCATGTTCTCGGATATTCAAATAATTTTATATATCAATTTTAAATTATCAATATAAATGTTTAAACAAAAGTTATATCTTATTAGTTTAATAATATTTTGTAAATCGTTACCCTTTGTTTTTCACAGGTTGTAATCTAATTAATAATTAACTCAACTCAACTTTGTATGTGGATTCTTTTATTTTTTTTCAAAGAATTTTTTTTTTAGAACAACAACAATATATATAACTTTAAAACGAAGTTAGCTAGAGGCTAAGAAAGAATACAAAATTATGGTATCATTGGATTACGTAACCATGTATTCCAATTATTAGAAGCCTTTTTGTTCTTATAGGTAGACCAACGAAAAGATAAATCTACAATACTATCCAACAAAAACTGTGTTTTGCACTTAGAAGGGAAAAAAAATAGTTGAGTTCCTTTAGGACCAGATAACTCAAAGCATTGTCAAGCACATCGCCTCCAGGATTAGCCGATCCCTACTAGCCACCACCGAAATAATTAATTTTTACAAATAATTAATTTTTACAATAAACTAAAACATCAGTTCAGATGGACAATACAATTATTATTATTATTATTATTATTTTTATTATTATGGATTCCAAATAATTAATTTTTACAATAAACTAAAACATCAGTTGTGATGGACAATTCTAATGTATACCTTTCTTTTTAGAAGAAATATCTGAATCTTTTCTTGATATCAACATATATAAAACTGAGTGGGACAATCTTGATTTTTTGTGAATATTTAGTAACCTTTATTATATTTAATGTCTTATCTTTATTATAGAACATTTATTTAAACACAAAACAAATTTCACTATTACACTAAAAAATAATCAAAAGTTCATTTTCTTTTTATCATCTACTTAATCTTTTTGGTTATTTTATTTTTTAGCACCTCGCTTATCTTACCATCATCAAGATGTACTATTTTTAGTGTGCATTGTTTTAATTTAAAGTACAAGGAAAATGGAAGGAGGAACTTAACCAAGAGCTTGAGTGAAAACGAGGTATGATTGTTTAAATTTTCAGCATCCATAGGCAATTAAATTTCTTTCACTATCTACATTTGTTTTAAAAATTCTGCCCATTTCAAGTTCATAAAAATCAAATGTAGAAGGAATGAATGTACAATGCTATAATTGTGTAGGTTTTTGAAAGTTCACCGTCTTAATCAGAAAAGATTGGAAAGTAAACTGATGTAAGACAATAGGTTTGCCCGTGATTGCATAAAATGTGAACTGAAGTGTGCAACAATAACTTGGTTACTGAGACCTAACAAAATAATTTTTTTTAAAAGGCAGATGTGTTGGCTATTTTGGATTAGCATGACCACCTTTTTCATGCTTTCACTTCTTTGGTGTTGCTCCAGTGTTGATGGTATTGCAAAAAACTGAAGTAACACACCATATCATCTCCATTTTTCTTTCTTATTTATCATTATTATTATTATTGATGCTCTTGGGTCACTTTATTTTGTATCTGGATTTACCTTTTCTTTTAGCATACAAGTTGCTACATATATGATGTTGCCAACATGTTGGAATTGAAAAGAAGAAAAGAATAAAAAGTAAGTGTATATTTGTCATAGTTTTGAACTGACTCTCATGAAATCAAAAAAATATTTCATGTGGGACCAACTTCATAAAAAGAAGGCAAGTAAATGACAAAGGACATGATTATATTAAATATCGTAATTTTATTTCTATTTCTCAGTTTCTTTTTAACTATTTTTTCTTATTTAATTAAGGATTGTATTTTGAAGTACAATACTATAATGCAAGAAAGAAAGTATGTGTGTGCTTTCCTAAGTGTTTGTATGTATATGTGACTGACGTGTGTATGTTTACAACTCTTATTGCTTTTATTGTAAAGGCTATATTTGTGTATACTTTGAAAGTACAATGTTTTAATAAGAAAAAAGAATTAAAATAAAATTTAAAAAATTTGAAGAAATAGCAATGAAAGTAAGATATTATATAAGAAAAAATGGAACTACACTACTATTTCTTGCATTTAGCTCCTGATTGGCCTAAATGTAACAAGTATCAATGTAATCTTTCATGCCTTGCTTTTAGGCAATATCTATACATAACTAAAGACGATACCATGTCGTTTGTTTGCTCCAGATCCATTAGGAAACCTTCGTCCATAAAATGTTCACCATTTTCAAAAGATGAACATTATTTAGATAGGAAACTAACCGTTAAAAAGAAACTATTCGTCTCCCAACAAACATTATGTTATATAGATATGACATGTTTCTGAAACAAAAGTAGCTACCGGAAGAAAACTATTATCCGAAAGCAACTATTTACTGATTGTTGCATTGCCCGAGTAACCCATTTAAAAGGACATTTGGCCTAATAATATTAGAAATTAATAATAACAGATAATTTTTATAACATTGTCCAAATCTAACGATCAATTTTTTATACAACTATTTATCCAAAAATAATAAAACAATTTGCAAGACATTATCTAATAAATGTATGCATGTACGTTTGAATTTAAATGGTCATTTATTTTTATTTAGATCAATGATTTAAGTAATAATACATTTGTTCAGAAACCAACTTAAGGTGTGACTTTGCAGCAATGTTAAACCTCAAGTTTTTCTGAGTCTTAGCGAGTCACGTTGTCTATAAGGTGTGACATAAGGCGACAATTTTGTGTATAATTAATATTTTTATATGTTATTTAAACTATTATTCATTTTTATATACATATATGAGTTAAGACAATATTTTAATAAAGCTTGGCGGTAGGTACAAGCCTTGAAGCCATGACTAGCTTTTTAGAGCCTTGTAAAAAACAAAATACATTTATTTTTAATCTAGAACAAAACATTATTTTGAACAAAATACATCACCAACTTTTATATTAAATCTAAAACATCAATATAAACATTTCTGAATGACAAATTAACACCGAAAGAAAACGATTCGTCAAAAGGTAATTTATGTTTCTTGAAATATAACATATGTTTGCGAATGGAAATAATTGCCGCAACAAACTATTCGTTCCCATCGCTTAGCGCGGGTAAATGGTCAGTGTATATATATATATATATATATATATATATATATATATATATATATATATATATATATATATATATATATATATATATATATATATAATGGCATAAGATGCTATACTTTTCTTAATCATTTTAAATAAGAAAACGAGAATTCATCTGTTTATATATAAGTAAAATAATAAAGGCATTAGAATTTTATGATTCTATATTCTTTTTTTACCGCCATCAATATATCTGTGTGTATATTAAACCTTTTGGCATGTCATAATCAATAAGATATGAAAAATTCCCTAATTAAAACTATTTTCTTAATGCCTAAATCATGTTCATACACGTTGAGAATGTGTGAATTCGATATATATATATATATATATATATATATATATATATATATATATATACACTATCAAGAGGACACGCCTCCCAACTTGCTCTTGTTCCTCACTTCACTTTCTTGCAAAATAAAACGTATTGTTTCTCACACACAGAAACATAACCTTTTGATCTAACGATAAACAGAAAAAAGAATTTTATTTTAGCGTATTAAACATCGTGTTTTTGTCTCTATTCATTTTCTTTGGCATTCGAACAATGGAAGATCAACGGAGAAAAATGGAAAAGACGAGAACAACAACGAGGCTTATTCCAAAAAGAGGAGAGGTGAAAGCCAAAATTTGTCAGGGGTTAAAGAAGGAAGTGAAGGGTGTTATAGGGTTGTCGACTACTATGAAAAAACCAAGATCTTCATGTTGTAGCTGTTTTTCTTCATCCTGATCCTGATTCATCATGCATTCTTCTCGTTATTCACACTATATTTTTCTTTATATTTGTGTGGTTTGCATATCTAAATAAATTTGTTTGTTATGGGTTATATTTCTTGATCACAGTGGATGATCAAAAGTATATTCTTTTGTTTTAAAATTATAAATATAGTTTTTATAATCGTATTTAATATTGTACCAATCATACATAAGAAAGATAAAGACAATGTACAAGAGATGTCTTAGATCGATTCATCTCGACTGATACAAAAATAATCATTTTCACCCAGTTAGCCAATCTAAAATTCTATAACCAATATAATGTTTCTTTATCAATTTTCACACTTTGTATTGAGTATTTAATTTAAAGTAACACCAATTCGGCTCCAATATTCGATGATTAATGATAATGTGAAACAAAAGCTAAACTTATTTAAAAGACGAAAAAAGTATGTGGTTCACATTTGAATCTCAAATTTGAATATCGTTTTAATAAATTGCTGATTTTGCAACAAAAAATGGATAATAAAATAAAATACATGAAATTCATTTTTTTTCCTTTACATAAAATATAACGACTTTTAAAAAAATGGTTGTTAGGTGCATAAATTGCACCTTTTCATAAGCTAATTTCATGTTTATTTATAGCATTGCATTGCATTTTTAGTGTAATATTCATTCATTTTGCATTTAAGGACATTATCGAGGATCTATCGATATTTCACCATTTTTGTGGATGTTTCAGGGTGATTTGAAGATTGGAGCATGCTTAGGATGGTCAAGGGAAGCTCTCGGTGAAATTTCGGAACTTTCGAATCTAAATTGAAGAAATGAAGAAAATTGGAGATTGACTATCTTACAGTTCATTACACGGCCCGCGCTTTGGCAATGCATACGTTATGCGGCCGCGCTTTGGAAGTATTTCAGCACATCAGAGTCATTACACGACCGTGTAATTTTCAAGGCATACGTTACACGGGCCATGTAACGTGATCTGATCAAAATTTGAATTCTTAATTTCCGATTTATCATGTTCTTCTGGCATATTCAAACATAACTTCGACTTGGAACGTCAAGAGGGCGGTTCTGGAGAGTTTATATTATCATCTAACACTTTGGAAACACTTTAATTTGCTTTTTGTAAGTTGATTTGAAGATCAAACTAGTTGAATTTGTAGTTTCACTTAGATATGTGTGGCTGATTTCTAAATTATTTCTGATTCTGGATTCCTAAGTGTTTGTTGTTAAGTTGTAATTTACACTTGATTTTATGTTTATCATCTAGTAATCTTTGATTTGATCTTAATTATATGTTTGATTGGTTCTCTTTTCACTTGATCAACGAATTAGGGTTCTTAACAATCTAGTTAATCAAATTATGAAATTCGTATATGGTTTATGATTTGATGTTAGTAACATGCACTTAATTGGTTGTAATTAGATCAAAAATTAGTGTAATCAAAGATTAGATGTTCATATTCCCGAACTTATGAGGAATGTTGGATATTGTTGGTAATTGCTGCAAGATCTTAATGTCATTTAATGATTTCATGCAAGAGCTTGTTTGAATTTAATCAATTAAATGAAGTTTTATTTAAAGAACATGTTTTGAATAAAACATTTTTGTCAACTTGGGTATTAGAGCTTGTTAATATCTAAATTACCAACCTAGATTAAACATGAATCACCGTCATATTACATCCTGCAACATAATGCATGTATAGGAATCCGAATCAGAAATGTATTTCTTTTTATGAATTTAGTTTTCAATCTTACTTCTTTATGAATTTTAATTCTAGTTCAAACATAATCCCCTATTTTAATATTGTTTGTATGATGTGTGAGAATATGGCTAAATAAAAAGTCTCGTATTCCTGTGTGAGAATATCCCCTATCTTTAGTGTATGAAGTAGTAGTGATTTGAGTTTTATTGTTATATTTTATCCCATTATTTGTTGGTTTGACAACCAAACAAATTGGCGTCGTTGACGGGGATACGATAGTACTAATTGTTTATGCCAAGATCTTTTCGCACAAGTATACCTTCACCAGTTGATTTGGAGATAGAGAAATCTTCAAAACAAAAAAGGAAGCAAGCCAAACTTTTAAAGAAACAACAATTCAGAGCTTCTTCATCAAATCCATCAACCACATCTTCTCCAGCATCCAAAAGTATCACCCCACCATCTTCACCTACTCCTACCATGGCAGACAACCATGGAGGAAACCAAAATCCTCCAAACCCACCACCTGAACAAACCTTTAGACAGTAGGCCACTCAATATGTCACCCAACAACCTTTGTGCATAAATTACCCTGCAACAATCAACTTTGAACTCAAGTCTGGACTCATCCATTTGTTACTCTCATTTCGTGGTCTTGAGAAATGAAGACCCACATAAATTCCTTAAGGAACTTCATGTTGTCTGTGTGGGTATAAAGCCACATGAAGTCACAGAAGATCAAATCAAATTAAGGGTATTCCCCTTTGCATTACAAGACTCAATTAAGGAATGGTTATATGACTTACCACCGGGGTCAGTGGCAACATGGAATGAACTTGCAAGGATGTTTTTGGACAAATATTTTCCAGAGATGAGAGCTTCGGCCTTACGTAGGGAAATCATTGGTATCAAGCAACAAAAGAGAGAAGCTTTGCATTCTTATTGGGAACGGTTCAAGAAGTTGTGTTCAAGATGTCCAAAACATGGGATTTCAGAGTATCAGTTGTTGCAATATTTTTGTGAGGGAATGTCATCTTGGGATAGGAGATTACTCAATGTTTCAAGTGGTGGATCAATAGTTGATAAATCTCCAACATAAATCAGAGTTCTTATCAAAAACATGGCAGAAGAGTCCAAGCATACAACTCAAGAAGAAGAATGGTACAGTGATGCACCAAGGATAGTGAAGGAAATTTCTACTCCAATAATTGAGAGCCAACTGTCTGAGTTGACTAAAGTAGTGATGATGCTTGCTAAGGACAAGGGTGTGCAGCCCACACCCCGCCCTTATGGTATTTGCACTCAAGTAGGGCACCCAACCGACATATGCCCTCAACTTCAAGATGAGGATTATGAAGAAGCAAAAGCCATGGGAGGATTTTCTGGGTCAAATAAAAAAGGATACGATCAGCCACGAGGCGACCACAGATGGAACAACAATCGAGGGTGGGGAGGAAATCAACAGGGAAGTTATCAACCAAGTCAACAAAATCAATACCAACAAAGACTACCTTTTCCACCACAGAACTTACAGCCAAGGCAGTTACAACACCCTCCTCAACAAGCAGGTTCATCAAGCATGTCCTTAGAGGACAGAGTGAAGAGTTTGGCCACTATCACCCAAACTTTCCAACAAGAGACAAAAGCAAGTAAAAAGAACTAAGAGCAACAAGTTTCACAACTTGTTATTTCTGTAAGCAAACTAGAATCTCAAGGAAAGTTGCCCGCCCAAACTGAAACTAACCCAAGGCACAACGTGTGTGCCATCACTTTGAGAGGCGGAAAGAGCTACAATGGTCCAAAAGTGACGGTTGATCAAGAAGAAGAAGAAATAGTGGTCGAAGAGGAAACCAAAGAAGAAAAGAAGGAAGATAAGACAACCACAAGGAAGCCTTTCGTCACTGAGCCTAAAGCCACACCTGCTCCATTCCCCAAACGATTAAAGAGCACGAAGAAAGAACGGGAGGATAGTGAGATTATGGAAATGTTCCAGAAAGTTCACATTAACATCCTACTCCTCGAGGCCATCAAGAAGGTACCTAGATATGCAAGGCTCCTTAAGGATCTTTGTGTATTTAAAAAGAAATTGAAAGGAAACCAAATTGTAAAAGTTAGGGAAAATGTATCCGCCGTTTTGCAAAAGAGGATGCCCCCCAAGTGCAATGATCCCGGTGTCTTTACCGTTCCATGCAAGTTGGGGAATCTTTATGTACCTCGAGCCATGCTCGATCTAGGTGCATCCATAAATTCCCTACCATATTCTATTTTTAAATCAATCGGTGTAGGAATATTGAGCAAAACCGATGTGATCATCCAACTTGCCGACCAGTTAGAGGACATGTTAGTGCAAGTTGATGACTTTGTTTTCCCGGCTGATTTTTATGTCTTAGATATAGGAGATGATGACTTTCCAAGTTTAAGTTCCATACTTTTGGGTAGACCTTTCCTTACAACTTCTAAAACAAAAATTAATATCTACAATGGAACTTTAAGTATGGAATTTGATGGTAAAGTTATCAACTTCAATGTTCAATGAAGCAAAAAAGGTTCCTTCTGATGTTCAATATGTTAATCTTGTGAATATGATCCAGCCATTGGTTGAAAAGAGCTTAAACTTGATTAACCATGATTTTATGGAGTTAGTTTTTTCACAAAAATTAGACAGGGACAAAGCCAAAGAACTTGCAAAGGAGTGCGGTATAAGAGAGGATGTGTTGGAGATTTTGAAGTTCAATGATGATAAAAACATACGGATTGATGGAAGAGAAGTAGAATCACCTATTACCAAAGCCAAATTCCTTCCACTGGTAGAACAAGCACAAGATTCGGGAGCAAAAACTCCACCGGACCCTTTAAAGAATATACATGGCGTGCAGGTTGATGTATTGGAGAGGCCCACATATTTAGAATGAAGCACATTCAGGGGCTAAGTTGAGCCAACGACTTAAAACAATGGCGGCTAACCGGGAGACAACTCGGGGGTATTTTGGTCATATTTGTAAAATTTTCCTATGGACATTTTCTTTTAAGTTTTTGTGTTCCAAGGTTCTTAGAATAATTAGGGGAGTCTATAAATAATTTTTATGAAGATTGGAAGTGAGCGAGTGCGGAAATAAGAAAAATCAAGGTGCGTCTCTCAGAACATTACACGGGCCATGTAATGCATGCCTTTGCAAAACATGGTCGTGTAATGAAGCTTGATTCAGAATTTTTGGCGTTACACGGCCGTGTAACATTACTCTTGGCATTACACGGGCAGTGTAATGAGGCATGTACATAAAAAAACGATATTTCTTTAAGAATGTGCAGCTCCTTCTTTTCCTCATTCCAGTCGTGACTTCCCTCTTACTACCCTTCCTCACACACGACCGAACACACGCACATACACCTAAAATCTTCGATTTTCCATTGATTAAAGCAAGCAAGGTATGATTTTTCATTCCCCTTTCTTCTTCCTTACACTCAAGCACCTTCAAAACACCATTTTAATGGTGATTTTCATATTTTTGGAAGAACCCATGAAATTGGGATCCGAAAATTTTGTTTTAATTTCTTCAAATTGTTTGTAGGATAAGCTTGGGGAAGCATTGTGGAAGAGATTACAAGTGATTTCAAGCACCAATTTCGTGTTTCAAGCTCTAAATCGGGTATTCTCCTTTCGATTCTTTGACTTTGCATTGTTAGTCAAAAAGCTTTAATCTTTGTGCTTTAACTGTCAAATTGAGTGTTAATTGTGTGTTGGTCATTTAAACTGGTTAAGCATTGTGCTTTAACTCCATTATCACCTCAAGATCCTCCTTAATAATTTGTCCCGCTCTCTTCCCAAGCATCGAGGACGATGCATATTTTTAAGCTTGGGGAGGGATGTATCATAAATAATTAATAATAATAATAAATAAATAAAAAAGTTGCATATTCATTCATTGCACTAGTAAAAATAAATAAATAACTAAAAATAAAAATACAAAAATATTTTTCTTTTTCATTTAGGTTTTTATGATCATTTCATGAATTTTTCTTTCCTCTTTCTTCTCATCTTTAGAATGTCTTTAACTTTTTGTCACAATACATAGTGAAGTTCAAAGTTTTGTCTGCTTATACCCCTTATATATGTGGTGTCACTAATTTATGAAACTTTATAAGTATTGAGAACACACTTATTATTTCTATGTTTGCATTTCTTCATTTGCATTTGCATTCAAGCCCTAACTTTTCCGACCGTAGTGGAAAAATTTTCGAAAATTTTCAAAAAATTTTATTTTTTCTATTATCGTGCAACCCTTGATTTTTCCGTGCAACACCTACTGTGAAATTCTACGTCCGCCCCTGATTATGATACACCATGTTTGTAATGTTTAAACCATAAACCTTAAATCTGATACAAACTCGACGGAAAATAAACATGTTTAAGTAAATAGATTGAGACGACACAAAAAATAAACAAGTAAGTTTATGGTCAAGTTTGTTCAACGCGTTTAGTGTTTCAACACGACATGACATAACATGTTTATAAGGTCTAAATCCTAAACCTCCCAACTAAGCACATACTCGAATTGAAATAATCGTGTTGGGTAAGAGACCACAACTTGTTTAAGTAAACGAGTTGACACCACTCAATATGGAAATTAAACGATAAGATTATAGTCAAACTTTTTCAACCCGTTTAGTGTTTCAATCTAACTTGACATTAGACGTTTATAACGTCTAAACCCTAATCCCGACACAAAACAAAAATGGTTGTGGGAGATATATAAGCCCGTTTAATTAACAAGTTGACATTATACAACATATAAATTAAACGGATAAAGTTAATGTTAAGATCTTCCGACCCATTTATATTTCAAGATAATAAATTCAACATGATACCTTATATTTACATGTTTACCAAGTCCAATATTTATATGTATTTTTTTTATGGGTTTATTTCCTTTACAACCACTTACGAGGGCCTATATATTAGGGTTAATCTATAAACTTTCTTATTATGCTTTAATCAAAATTGGATATGTGGATTTTAATAAAATTCAGTTAAAAAAACCGAAAGATAAAATTTTCATTATGATAGGTGGCATATCTTTGGTTTCTGTTTTAATTCATTACATATTAAATTATGGTTTTGTTCCTATTTATTATTTTCTTTTCTTTTTCTAATGGATTTGAAACGGATATTTAAGCATATATGATTGGGATGCATGAACGATCTAACTTAAATTGAATTACCAAAGCATCATTTTTTTTAATCGAATCAGAATGAGTGAAACATCCTAATTATTTAATTTTCACATCGTGTTAACCTATTAGTAAAAGAGGTTGAAAATAATTTTTGGATTCTAAAATAGCAATTTCAGATTTCAGTGCGTTGGTGTGAATTTTTTAAAAATATTTGGGATAATAAAAGTACTTGTATATATTATATCACTAGTTGTGAGATTCGTGTATTACATAAGTTAATTTAAAAAAAAATAGTTAAATATAAAGGTTAAACTATTGGAGAATTTTGAATTTATAAGAAAAATAAAAAAATAATAATTTATTATAATTGAAATGTTTTTATCTTTTAAATTTAAACAAATAATTTAAATAAAAAAAAGAAATTAATAAACTTGGACATTTAAAATTAAAAGGTAAGCCTATTAATGAAATTAATATCCATTAATTACTATATTTATTGTAATTATTAAATTAAAATATTATATGGATTTTAATAAAATAAAAACTACATGAAAAAAAAAAAAGTAAAAAAAAAAAAAAAAAATCATTTATTATAGAGAATTTATTAAAATCTAAAATAGCAATTTAAATAATTGTTGTTTTTGGCTTTTTGCAAACATCGACTCCATATCCCCCGAAATTGAGAACCCGTTTCAACTTCGAACAATCGGTTCACGTCTTGCAGTTGCATACCCGAATTACCACAAAAACAGTCGAAAAAGAATTCAAAACAACCCCAAAATCAAGTTTCCTTCCGAGGACTGGAGAAGACGAACAGCGACACGACAACCTCTGTAAGATGGATGATTATACTAGAGAAATGATGGACCTGAAGACCCTTGTCACTCGAACCCTAGAAAAGAAAGGGGTTCTCGCTAAGATCCGAGTAAAACACATCTCCCTTTAAATTGTTTCTATTCTTCAATTCGTTTGGATTTCGGTTAAATTTCTTTACAGAGTTGCAATTATATTGGTATTTGACGAATTGGTTCAAAATGTTGTTGCGCTTATAATGGGGCGCATAGGGTTGTTGGATCGGGTGGGTTTTATGTATTTTATATCGTGTATATGTTAGATTCTGAGGTGATCGACCAAAATGTCAATGTTTTCTGCTGTGTTCATGAGTGTCTTAGGTGATAATCAAGCTTGTGATCTTACTTTTGTTTTCTTTAGTTTGCTAGTGTTGGGATCTTTCGTTGTGAAGTAGCTCAAATTTTCAAGCTATTAAGACTAATATTGTCCGTTGGACACGGATATTGCTGTTCATTATCTTTCAAACTTTAACATTTATTGAATAGTTATATAGAAAACTGCAAGTATTCAGGTTCAATGTCAACTACTTTCCCATTAGTTTCGGTCGAGAGTTTTGAGCTTTAAATGGAGGATTTCTTTAGCGAAATGATTCTCTTTTGTTTATTGGATGAAAACTATGTTTGATTTACAATGTGTTTAGAGAGGATCTGTAAAAGTATCTAACCTAATTTCTCGAGTAGGAATCTATTCAAACTACAAAGATATTTTCTTTTTTTGATCAATTCAATAATGGTATGCCTGATACATTTTGCATTGGTGAAAGGCTGAGCTGAGAGCAAGTGTATTTGAGGCAATAGAGGAAGAGGATAAGGCAATTGAACAAGATGAGGGCCTACCTCCTGCACTGTTGGGTAGCTGCAATGATCGTGCAAAACAACTACATGCTTCCCCTTCAGGTATCTTCTAAACTTCCATCATCAGAGTTATGTTCTCATGTTTCTTAGTTATTAGGGTTTCTAAGGTCCTGCCTTTTTCTTTTCTTTTCCACTAAGTGCTGTTTAGATAAAATGTTGTCCGCATAAATGATGTATAAAAGCTATTTCAGAAAATAATATCACACTTGAGGGAATGAGAGGAAAAATTAATGAGGCCAAATTTGTAGAAAGTTAGGAACTAATGGGGAAAACCTCATTTCCCTAACTCTCTATTAATTTGTTCTTTTCTTGCTGCATTATTGAGTATAAAAGGAACAACCAAGTAAAAAAAACAGCATTTAACTTTCTATCATTCTCATGGATATAATTGTTTAAGTATCAAGATCCACTTATTGATACTTAAACAATACTTTCCTTTACCAGATGTCGTAAAATCGATCAAACAATTCCCTTATTGGCAAAGTTGCAATATCAAACTTACCTTTTTGCCCTTCGGTTACCATTCTTGATGTGTATTTTAGATATTTTGTTTGGCATTTAACTCGTTAAAGCTTGATGTTTGTTTTTAAACTTTTAATATGATTTCAGGTCGGCTTCTAACTGCATTAATATGTGAATACTTGGATTGGGCACAACTTGGCCACACACTAAAAGTTTATTTACCAGAGTGTAATTTGGTAACCATTTAGTTTCAACAAAATCTTTATTTCTTCCATATTCATGAATCTCTGTAGTTTTGTTCAATCACATTTTCTTTCTTTTTTCAGCAAAAAGACGCATGGAAAACCGAGTTACGAGATTTCAGCAACAAAAATGGATATGACATAAACAGGAATGGAGATAGTGGTCCATTGCTGTTGGATGTACTTGAAGGGTTCTTGAAATTTGAGGTTTCATACTCTTTCCTCTAAAGTCTAAAGAAACAATCATATATAAATATTAAATAACTTACCCCATTAAGTTCATTAAGTCAAAAAGAAACAATATCTTATTATTATACTTACTTGGTTGCAGAATCAATCTCAAGGAAGAGGTAGCGGAAGGAGATCCATGATTCCGGAGCAGGATTCCGATTCCAGAAACCGCAGACCTTCTTCATCATCTGTTATTGGGGGATTAGCTCCTCTTGGAAGGTGATTGATTTTTAACTTCTTTACATTTACCTTTATCATCTTATTCTATCTTATTATTATTCTTTACTAACAGATGTTTTTTTTTTTTTTTGGATTCTAGACAAGGTTCTGGTTCCCAGGCATCTGGTAAGATGGAATTCGATTCTCATAACATTTTTACTTTTTGTTAAAATGACTGAAATACCCTTGTGATTGTTGTTCAGATCGAAGAGGTGGAGGGTCTTCGAACTCTAGCTACAAGAAAGATGATTACAATTGGAGATATGAAAATGATGACACATCAGAGGATATTAATCGGGCCTCCATTGCCTTGGAGAATCTTCAGTTGGATAGAAAGGCTCGAAATTTGACCACTTCTTGGCGGTTTGACTTCTTTAAATCATTCTTTCTTCATTTTATTATTTTTATTTTCGGAAAATTGCAAACAAAGGTAACATACTTTGGCCAATTTTAATTCTGCTGACGTGTCATTATCCAAATATTTTGTGTATAAAATGGAACGTAGTTTTTGAAAGTATGTTTGCTTTTCGTGAGGCAAAACAAAGTTCACTACAAAGAATAGAAATTTGGCCAAAGTACGTTACGTTTTTTTTATACAATGCCACGTCATCATTATAAACACATGGCATAAACCGGTTTATAGGTAAAAGTTTTTGAAAGTGATGTTTTTTTTTTTTTTTTTTGTTGTAATGAATTCAGACATGGTGGGGAGGGTAGCAATGAAGATTGAAGGGTAGATGTGACATTTCACATGTAACTTGAACGAATCCAAGTACTTTGTAGCTTGTAGCATGTCGTTCTTCATATATGACTTATGAGAAAGTTGTTTCATAAAGAACGGATGTTTTTCGTGTTTTGCTTTCAAATGCTTTCTTTATTCATGTTTTTTTTTTTCTTTTTTTTTTTAGACTTAATTATGTATTGTTTTTTTGCTCTTCATTTCCAAGGCTGGATATGATTTAGCATGAAAACAAGTATTTGTGTGATTTAATACCATGGTTGTAATTTGTAAAGTATTTTGGTAAGTTTGTGTTTCTAGTATATGTTCGTGTAATCTGTTTTAGTTTTTACATCGTGTTCATCCACCTTTTGATCGACTAAACACAATAATGTTCAATTTAAAACATACAAATGATGCTAATAATAATTGAGGGGGACACTTTTATTTTTTATTCGTTTAATCAGTAATTTATAATTTATGTTCGGCGAGTTGATGGAATATTATAGTCATGTAATTTGGGAAATATAACTTTATAATTAATAAATAAATAAAATAGAATCACAAGTTTGTCTGTTTTATTTTTTAATTACAACTGGTTATTATTAGCATCCTTATTAGGAAAGTGTTGGCTTTGTCAAAACCCTACAAAAAGATTCAATCACATCTTCACTGATCACATCTCCACTCTCCAAAGATAAATTAATGATAGAGTCACGGCTGTCGACTAAATAAAGAATAATTTTATATTTTTTCTTAAATATTAAAATATTATATTTATTCAACTTAATTTGTTGTATCTTATCATTTATAAACATTCAAAATACCATATTTGTGTACATCTTTTTTTATAATCTTTTTAATTGTTTATAATCATTTTTTATATCCTAGTATTAATAATTAAAAATTTTAATCATATTATCCTCACGTCTATAATAATAGAACGTTTGTTTCTAAATTGTTGGAATATCACTCTCTTGACAAACTAAACGTTTCATCTTCAACCATCTTCACGGAATTTTTGTATTGATTGCTTAGTTTAAAAGGACATATACGATATTTTGATATTTAAGAAGGGTATATATGATATTTTAAATTTTTATGAAGGGAGACATCATATGAACAAACAATCGCACTCAGACTCCTAGTCGTCACTTCACATTCTTGAAATAGATGCTTTATTTTGAATGTGGAGCAACTCGGACATAAAATCGATGATACACACCTCTATCAATTAGATTCAGTCTAGTTGGAAAATGATTCAGGAAAACCCCACACAAGTATCTTAACTTTTATTGGAACAAAGTGATTCCATCTTTTAGCATCATTAGCATCTTCCAAACGAATTCATAACCAAACCTTCTAGTAGCATCTATTGTGAGTTGTCAAAATCCTATTATCCATTTATCTATAGTTTCATCAGGATGATAATTATTCAAAAGATTCAACATACATTTCAATTGAATTTCCCTCGTGCTTCCTAAAATAAGTGACACCATTTGCACCTCCATTTATCACCATGAATTGACTTGTTGACCATAGCCTAAAGTGCATTTTGTTCATTTACAAGCCGTCATCTCCACTTTTGAAGTAAGACATGGTTAAATGCCTCTAACATCCAATTCCAATTTATATTTTATCTTTACCAACTACGACCAATACCAATTTAATTCATTGCATATACCTTTTAATCTTACCAACTCCCAAAAAACGAAATTTGAAAGAATCCAAGTACTGTTTAACTTTGACTGACATTGGTAAAATAAAAAAACTAAGGTAAGCAACATAGAGCTTCCCCCAACTGATAACATCTTCACATTCTATTTAAATATTTTTTTCTCAAATCTTTAATTAACAATTTTCATCCTTGAACCCTAGCCAAAATAGATCCAACTGAAAGACCAAGATAAGTAAACAAGAGCTTATTCGATCCACATCATGTGAAACTTTCCATATGAACTCCAATGTCATATATATATATATATATATATATATATATATATATATATATATATATATATATATATATATATATATATATATATATATATATATATAGGGTTAGGTTATATTGTTTCTAGAAATTATTGTGTGTCAGAATGCACAATTAGTGTGATTATATGGTACATGTTATTCTATTATAATATTTTAAATTAATTCAAATTTAAAAATCCGACTTTATTCTGTCAGAATGATAGAATGTCAACCATAAACTAGTAAATATTTTTGTCAATTTTATTCTGTCAGAATGATAGAATGTCAACCATGAACTAGTAAATATATTTTCGATTTTATTCTGTCAGAATGACAGAAAGACAATCATAAACTACTAAATACATTCTGAAAGAATACACAAAATCGATTGTTGAATTAATAATATACCAAATAATTACATTGTATGATTGTGATTCATTGAATAATAACAAGATTCTGAAAAAATAACAAGTGTAATTCCTAAAAAATAACAACATTCTTAATTAGATTGTATGAGTGTGATCATTCTTTAATTCATTCTTCAAGCCTTTCCCATTAGGTCTTCAAGCCATTCTTCAAGCCATTGCTATTAAAAATTTATTGCAAAATATTTTGTAGTGATACACTTGCAACAACTACACATTGAACATATAAACAATTAACTATAATTCTATCAGAATATAGCAATAAAAATTCTTACAGAATAAACTATTCTTGCAAAATGATTTTGAATATTCTATCAAAATCGCTATTTTACACCCGTTTATTGTTTTTTACATTCAAAATCCGAACTGAATGACATTTATACTAAAATGAAAACAAGCCTTGAGCAAGCATATTTACAGACTTCAAAAACATATTACAGCCTTATTCTCCAATTGAGAAAGAAAAACACCCCTACATGACGTGTTTATTAACATGCTATTCATAAATATCATACAAATTGTAACGACCCAAAAATCACGACTAAAAATTTATTTTAAAAACATTACTAAAACCATATTTATAAAAACTGCATCATAAGTCATAACATAATTTCCGAGTATTAATCCAAAACATAAACTTATTATCAAAGTAAACATTCCCAGGCTAACTGACTATGGTGTGTGCACTGAAACCTCTCCGAGCTCCTCCTTTGAAAACCGAGTACCTGAAACCAAAAACTAAAACCGTAAGCACGAAACTTAGTGAGCTCCCCCAAACTACCACATACCATACAATAACATATAAAGCACATACTGGACCTTGCCCACTGCATCGGACCGAGGTCCGGAAACTGACTGGGACCTTGTCCCCTGCATCGGACCGAAGTCCGGACTAACTGGGGCCTTGCCCCCTGCATCGGACCGAAGTTCGGAAACTGACTGGGACCTTGTCCCCTGCATCGGACTGAAGTACGGACTAACTGCATCGGACCGAAGTTCGGAACTAACTGAACATAGCATAACATAAACATATCAACTAGCATGAACACACATATACTGCATACTGCATCGGGTGGTAGCCTGGAACACATAACACATAAATCCTGTCTGAGCCACGAAGGCATCAAACATACTAACTACTGCATCGGACCGAAGTCCGGAAACTACTGCTAGCTAAACGGGACGACATTGTGGCCTTAGACCCGTTTCTACTGGAAGGAAACTCACCTGGTACTGTTGAACTCACTGGTAACCCCTCTGGATGCTGACCGACAATTTTCTGAACTGCTGATCCACTAGCTCCCGAGCTACCAATATCAAAACATATATCACTTAGCTTAACTGATCTCCAAAAGTCAACTAAGTCAACTCTGGTCAAAGTCAACCTTCCAGGTCAACCCAACTCGCCGAGTCTGCCTACTGACTCGCCGAGTTCATTAGCTCAGAATCCTTTCATTTGTGACTCGACTCGCCGATTCAGCCCATGACTCGCCGAGTTTACCGATTTCCAAGTCCTGACCTGTCCAACTCACTGAGTCCCCACTCAACTCACTGATCAGAGTCTTAACTCGAAGGGTTTGGGGTTTCGCGACTTGACTCGCCGAGTCCAAGGCAATCTTCAACAGACTCGCCGAGTTGTTCTTCCAACTTGCCGAGTTCCTGCCCAACTTCATCCAACTCGTCGAGTCCACCCATGTGACTCGCCGAGTCGCTTCAGTTCTTAATCCATTCAGTGGATTTTCGAGCCATGCAGGGGCTCCAAATCATAGATCCATACTTCCAAAGTCCATTCCCCATGCAAAGTTGCAAACTTTACGTATAACTAAGGAGATCAAGGCTCAAAACACTACAAACTAGGGTTTAAGACAAAGGGGCTTAACAACCAACCCAAAGACTGATGCTTTAAGATTTTCTAGGCCATAATACACTTAGATCTGAAGTAGCAACTTCATATTTGGGCTCCAACTCGAAATGATTCAAGGTCATGGCATAAAAGCCCCTAAACTCATAACCAAGATAGATCTAGATGCAAAGGAGGGAAGATAACAGCTTAATACCTCGAAGATGAACACAAACTGAAATAGTTCTCGGATCTAAACCTCTCCTTTGAAGCAACCTTCTTGATCTTCAATTTCCTTTCAAAGATTCCCTCCTCCAAAGCTATTTTCCCTTAAATGAAGGAAGCTCACATGAAATCTAGGATTTACAGGTTCTCTAGGATGATATAGAGGCTGAGGAAGGGACATAACATCCCTTATATAGGGTACAACCCCCGGGATTAGGGTTTCTCTCTTCAGACCAAACTCGCCGAGTCGGTCACTTACTCCTCGATCCGGATCCCACTCGGACTCATCGAGTTCCTCCCTGGACTCGACGAGTTGACCCTTCTACTTAGGGTTTTTCTTTCCTTTCTTGGACTTTATGATTTTGGGTGTTACACAAATCAATCATATGCTACTCCATTCACAACATTCTATGTAGAAAAATAATCAATGAATAATAACAAATACTTACATGTGCATCTGTAGACCATCTTTCATATTTAGGCATCTATAGATCATCCTTCCCTTGTAATTCTTCTTTTGCCTAGAGGATGATTTAGTATCAATTATCAATCATGTGAAACGACCCAAAAACACGACCCAAAAATTTTCGTTTTTCCATATAATCAAAACCATAACATAAGTATCATAACATAAAACATACGCGATGTATCCCCAAAACATAATAAAATATTGTGCGGAAAACTGTATCATACTACATCAATCCAAAACATCAAGAGACATCCCCAGGATAAAGCTATGCTGTGGTGTGTGCGATGCTGTCACCCCGAGCTCTTCCCTTTGCTTGCGGAAGTACCTGAAACCAAAACTGAAACTGTAAGCACGAAGCTTAGTGAGCTCCCCCAAAATACCACATACCATACAATAACATATAAACACATATTGGGCCTTGCCCACTGCATCGGGCTGAAGCCCGGAAACTGCATCGGACCGAAGTCCGGAACTGACTGGGACCTTGTCCCCTGCATCGGACCGAAGTCTGGAACTACTGCATCGGACCGAAGTCCGGAACTGACTGGGACCTTGTCCCCTGCATCGGACCGAAGTCCGGAACTAACTGCATCGGACCGAAGTCCGGAACTGACTGGGACCTTGTCCCCTGCATCGGACCGAAGTCCGGAACTAACTGCATCGGACCGAAGTCCGGAACTGTCTGACTGAACATGGCATGGCATAACACATCAACTAGCATAACACATATACGACATGCCACATCGGGCCGTGGCCCGGAACACATAATACTTAACACATAAAACATAGCACACAATCCTGTTCGAACCACGAAGGCATCGAACATGCTAACTGCTGCATCGGACCTAAATCCGGAAACTACTGCTAACTGAACGGGCCGGCATTGTGGCCTTAGACCCGTTCCTATTGGAAGGAAACTCACCTCGTAAGCTGGCTGCTGAGTGTGTGGCTCGGAAAGCTAACGGCGGCTGCTCCTGAATCTCCTCGGCTACAAACCATAGACACACTCAATCAAATACTAAACACTGCGCTTGGGGTAAAATGACTCTTTTACCCTTGGTCAAAGTCAACTCTCCTTTGGGCTGACTCGCCGAGTTGGGCCACCCAACTCGCCGAGTCCTACTCTCATTTTTCCCTTACTCACTGCTACTCGTCGAGTCTGGCATCGACTCGACGAGTACCCTCTTGATCCAAGAACTCAGACAATCTTCATCCGACTCGCCGAGTCGGATGAACAGACTCGACGAGTTGCTCTTGATCCCCAAGAAGATTGCCTTGGACTCGCCGAGTTGTATGAACAACTCACCGAGTCCCTCCATCACTGAGTCTACTCTCAACTCGCTGAGTCCACTCCCTAACTCACCTCGTCCACTCGACACTGATAAAACTGAAGAACTCGGGACTCGCGACCCAACTCGTCGAGTCGTTCTTCCGACTCGGCGAGTCGCCGCCATGCAACAGATTTTTACTTGATTTTGTTTGAATCCAATGCATACAATTGATAGATCTGAGTCCAATAAGCTGTTTTACCACGTAAAGTTTCCAACTTTACGTGCACAACCTCATGAATAAGGGAAACAAGGCTAAAAGATGCATAAAATGGGTAGATCTATGGCTAACATGCAATATAACCCCAAAAAGACAGTAGATCTGGGCTCTACAACACCCCAACATCCAGATCCATAGATATATCGACTTAATAAGACGTTCATGCAAGTGTAAGGCTTGAAACAAGCACCAACTAGCTCTTAGGAGAGCTCTAATGGAAGTTTAAAGCATAAAATAAGATGGAACTCCGAAAATACCTCAATAAACTCTTATTTGGCCTTGGATCTTTGCACTCCAACCCTTCTCCTTGCTTCTTCCTTCTTCTCCTTCTTCACACCTTCACAAAGAGGGCACCAAACACAAGTAAGCTCTTCAATGGAGGTTTGGGGCTCTAACACTGTGTTCTCAGGGTGAGGGAGGCGAGAATGGGGGCTATAAGGTGGTATAAATAGTGGGCAAACCCGGGGATTTAGGGTTTCACCCAGACGGACGGACTCGCCGAGTCCGGGATATGAACTCGCCGAGTCCCCGGCTCCCGCATGCACAAAATACGCGACCCAACTCGTCGAGTCCCTCTTGAAAACTTAGACAATTAATAATTAATTAACATACCGGGAACGGCTCGTTACATCATGGAGTTAAGAGATTAGTTCGTTGTTTGAGTAAGATGAAGTGCAATTAACCTTTTTTCTGAGCTTCGGAAACCATGGAAGATGAAATATCACTAGCTAAAACAATGGCGCCTTCTTTAGCCAAGGGAATAGAGAGCAATCGAGTGCCACATTCTGCATCGCAGATAGTAACGCTTCGTAGCGAACCTTCATCTGTCAACATTTTCATTACATTTTCCACTGTCTTTGCGTGTCCAATTCTTATATCTAATTGAACCTTATTTACATCATCGGTGTCTTCGTATATCTTCTTCCACCTCTGAAACCTGTCATTAGTGAAATACTCCCTCACAACATCCTTATCACCATCGCCAACCTCCTCCACCTGCAACTTCCGGTGCTTCTCGGGGTCTGCAAGTGAAATTGCAGCGACGATTGTTGCGACCGAGCCGCCTCTGATGACTGCCAGTGTTGTTCCATCAAATGTGTCGGCTCCTAGTGCGGATATAGTTAGGGTTCTTCGATTGTTTAGTTAGTAGGATTTAGGATTAGGATTGGAGAATTGGGTAGTGGTGAAAGAGATATTGTGAGAAAAAGGGCGGAGGAGACGAACGGGAAAGATGATCTACAGAATGTAATTAACAGATAATTGATACTAAATCATCCTCTGTCTTCAAATCGAACCCTTCCTCTTCAAGATTCGTGTTAAAGCTATCTCTAATCAAACATCCCTCAGTGTTCAAACTGAATCGAAACTCTGGAATATGAAGGTTGATTAAAATGGTTTAGATCGATGACAGTAGACGGAAATGATGGCAGGAAACGAAGGTGAAGGACTAGGTCAAATATATTTACTTTATTTCCATAATTATAGGATTTCAATTAAATGATTTCCTTAATTAAAAGTACAAAAGGTCCAAAATACCCTTTAATGATTTATTTAATTATTTATTATTTCTTGAATTCTCATTGGTGCATTTAGGCACACAATATTTGTTGGAAACATCTGAACCTATCTCTATCTTTTTTTTCTCTCTCTCTCTCTCTCTCTCTATATATATATATATATATATATATATATATATATATATATATATATATATATATATATATATATATATATATATATATATGTAACAGCCGGATTTTATCAGGTATCTTGTATATTGTATTTTTTTGTTGATTTGTGGGGGGACTTGGCGAGTTGGAGCTCATACTCGCCGAGTAGGGACGCGGATCTGGATGCGGGATCGCGCCTGGACTCGACGAGTTCAGGATATGGACTCGGCGAGTCAGCGCTGTGTAATGAAACCCTAATTTCTCGGGTTTGAGACTTATTTAAAGGGCCTAATGGCCGTCATTTGTGCTCACTAGCCCCTTGAGTGAAACCCTAATCGAGTGTGAGCATTTGGAGCTAAGTAGGAGGCCATTATTGACCTTGGAGGTGCCATTGTTGCAAGGAAGGAGAAGAGCTAGCCAAGGGAAAGCAAGAGGAGCCACTTCTGTGGGTTTGGAGTCCAGAGCATCACTTTTGTGGTAATAAATCCGAGTTACCTTCTTCCTTGTTGTTGTTTATCTAGATTTAGGGTTTGTTGAACCCTTTTATGGCAAGATCTAGTGTCCTCTTGGTCCCTTATGAGGTTTGAACCATAGATCTGGACCCTTAGAGGTCCAGAGTGTCCCTTTACCCAAGCTTTTTGGGAATCAATGGAGGCTTTGGATTGGAATCCTCATGCCTTAGGTCAAAAACTCCATTTATGGGCTATGGGGTGTGTTATGGGCGCCAAGATAGGAGCTTTACATGATGAATCAGTCAAGGGAGGCCAGATCTATAGTTTATGGAAGCAGATCTGACCTTAGAAGCAAGTTGGAGTGGTTGCATGGCATGGACTCGCCGAGTCTGTTCATCCGACTCGGCGAGTAGCTTGAAGATTGCCTTGGGACTGCTCAGCGAGTGGTCCAATCGAGTCATGGGTAGACTCAGTGAGTCAGGGTGAGTTGGAGAGGGATGACGAGTGGACTGAGTCAAACTTGGACTCACCGAGTTGTCCTTGAGACTCGGCGAGTTGAGTCGGGGTGGCCCCGCGATTCATTCAGGTGAAACTCGTCGAGTAAAGGGGGGGAATACTCGACGTGTAGTAAGGGGATTTCAGAGGGTTGGTGAAAACGTCTAGACTCGCTGAGTCGCCATGGTACTCGCCGAGTCCGGTCAGAGTTGACCGTTGACCAGAGTTGACCTGTGTTGACTTCTTATGGATAGTCAACCTTAGAGATATAAAGTGTTAATTAGAAACATATAATGTTATAGGAGAATTAGAGCTCGGAGGATCGAGCACGAGGGATTTCCAGGATTCGTGAGATACCGAGATACGCGAGGTAAGTCTTCTCACTATACTATATTACCTTGAGTAGGTAACCAGAGTTATGTGATAGAGTATTTGTATGTTATGTATGTTATGTGTTGTACTGCATTATTTCTATGTGATTTATGTAGTGCATGTTTATCAGAGCTAGAACCTGAGGGTTCACAGAGTTTGGGTGCACGGACCCACAGAGTTATAGCCTCGAGTGGCTAATATGTGTATATGTGGTATTTTGGGGAACTCACTAAGCCTTGTGCTTACAGTGTTTGATGTTATTGTTTCAGGTACTAGTGACGACCGCAGGAAGGCACCGGCTTGATCCGTACACACACACTCGGAGTTTTTACATTGTGATCTTGGGATTTTGTATTGACTTATATTGGATAATTAATATGGTTGTTGATGAATATTAATCGAATTTTGTTTTATAAGAAAATCGAAAAATTTGTTTTGAAATTTTACAGTGTTACAATTTGGTATCAGAGCCTTGGTTTGAGGGATTCGGGTACACCTTCGTGAGTATTTGAACTCAAACTGAGGAACTGGAAAGATATTTTCAAAAGAAAACCTAACTTTTCTAAGAGTAAAAAGATTTTCTTGAAAAAGAAACAAATTCCAGGAAGAAACGTGTGTACGATCAGTCAGCGCCCGAACGGTGAATTCCCAAAATACCTTTATATTACATGATATTAATATTGATATGATGCATCTGCATGCTAGAGTAGGCTAGGTATTGCTAATAGGACTAGAGTGGCCTGATTTGTGATGCCTTAGCCTAGGGAGGGGTGAGCTGCTATGAGATGCCGAGAGTGAGTAGGTAGCAGCAAGGGGCTTATGAGAGATCTATTAGAGAGTGGTCTACGCATGATAGAGTACTTGGGAATTGGGATCCGAAGAGGAGGTTTGGGGTGTGTACTGAGACGGTGTGGACAGTAGTATTGGGCCAGTACTACTGAAAGCACCGGGGCAGTACACAGTCCAAATAAGAATCTTTGGATACCAAGAATCAAGGAGGGGTGGATTGTCGAGTGTAAGAATGTTCGAGTGAATTCTAATTTATCGCATGTTGTATTTCAGAGGTTGATCATGGTGAGGACACGTCATATGCCGGAGGGTGCCGGAGCTAGTGATGATGAGATTCGACAGATCATTCATGAGGAGGTGGCTGCGGTCATCAGAGTTGAGATACCAGAGATGTTCGGGTCTATTAGGACCGCGCTGGTTGAGACATTTGACGAGCGTTACGCCGCTCTTTCTAAGGCTGCTGTTGCAGCGGCTACCGCAGCGATCGCTGCGGCGAGACCCCAGGGAGGTGATGCGTCACTGTTTCGGGAGTTCAGCAACACCAAACCACCAGAGTTTGATGGTACACAGGATCCGGTGGCAGCTATGAGGTGGATATCTGATATGGAGGGGTGCTTCTTCACTTGCTCATCTCCTGAGCATCTGAAGGTTCGGTTCGCGCTGAACCAGCTTCGCTTGGGAGCGAAGGACTGGTGGAAGTTTGTGACGACGCATTTCACGCCTGCTGAGCTTTTGGCAGTGACCTGGGAGAGGTTCACTACCATGTTCCGAGATGAGTACGTTCCCCAGGTGGAGAGGGAGCGTTTGGCACAGGAGTTTCTGACCCTCAAGCAGGGTACTGAGTCAGTTACAGTGATCACGAGGATGTTTCATGAGAGGGCAATGTTCTGCCCTGAGCACATGTCCACTGAGCAGGCACGTATGAGCCGCTACCTGAGCATTTTGAGATGGTATATTCGGGAGTTCGCCGCGAACTCCTCGTATTGGACATTTGCTGAGCTTCAGGAAAATGCCCGGAAGAGGGAGATTGAGCTTGAGACTCAGGCCAGGGAGGAGGCGGAGTCTCTGGGGAGGGATCGGCGGCCGGCACAGCTCCAGCCGGCAGCCAAGCGGGCCAAGCCCGCTGCTCCCAAACCCGGGAGCCAGAAGGGCCGCACTTGCGGGAAGTGCGGCAAGGGTCACGATGGAGTCTGTCGAGCAGGATCTTGCTACAAATGTGGCAAGGAGGGGCATATGGCCAAGGACTGCCCCAAGGGGTTTGCAGTGTGTTTTCACTGCAACCAGACCGGACACCGGAAGGCGGAGTGTCTGCTGCTGCGCGGAGCATCTCAGGGATCTGCTCCCGCCGCCATCAGAGCTACAGAGAGTCGGCCCGTGAAGGCCGAGGCACCGAGAGCTCGAGGGAGAGCCTTTCAGCTGACTGCGGAAGAGGTCCGCACTGCACCCGACGTTGTGGCTGGTACGTTTCCTTCTATATATTTATTTTTGGTGTTGAGATATTATGCTTATATTATGTTATGCATAGGTACCTTCCTTGTGAACTTTGTGCCTGCTTTAGTGTTATTTGACTCGGGTGCGAGTCGGTCTTTTGTATCTTTGGCCTTTAGTCAGCATATCAGTGTTAGTCGTGAGGCATTGAGTCGGCCTCTGCAGGTTTCCATAGCTGCCAACAGAGTGATTTGTGCCACGGAGGTCCTCCGGGGATGTGTGTTAGAGATTTTTGGGGTTGAGTTTCCGATCGATCTGGTTCCTATTGCGATGGGTGATGTTTGTGTCATAGTGGGCATGGACTGGTTGAGCCGATTCGGCGCAGTTATCGACTACGAGCGTCAGCTGGTGACCATACGAGATCCTAGTGGGGGAGTTCTTTCGGTATACGGCGAGGGTACACGTTCTGGATCAGGCTTTTGTTCGGCCGCTAGGGCGAGGCAGTGTTTACAGCAGGGCTGTAAGGGTTTTGTGGCGTATGTGATGGATACGCGAGTGATCTCCGGGAGACCGAGTTCAGTGGATGAAGTTCCGGTGGTGCGGGAGTTTCCAGATGTTTTTCCCGAAGAATTACCGGGTGTGCCTCCCGTGAGGCAAGTGGAGTTCAGTATCACTTTGGTTCCGGGATCCGCGCCTATCGCTAAGGTGCCTTATCGTCTTGCACCTCCAGAGATGCAAGAGTTATCCTCGCAGCTTCAGGAGCTGCTGGGGAAGAGGTTTATTCGACCGAGTAGCTCGCCGTGGGGAGCACCCATTTTGTTTGTGAAGAAGAAGGACGACTCGCATCGAATGTGTATTGATTACCGTGAATTGAATAAGCTGACGGTCAAGAACCGTTACCCGTTGCCGAGGATTGACGATTTATTCGATCAGTTACAGGGAGCATCTTGGTTCTCCAAGATCGATATGAGGTCGGGCTATCATCAGGTGAGAGTGCGGGACGAGGATGTCCAGAAGACAGCATTCAGGACGCGTTATGGGCATTATGAGTTTGTGGTGATGCCTTTTGGGCTCACCGATGCCCCGGCTGTGTTCATGGACCTCATGAACAGGGTATGCAGGCCGATGTTGGATCGGTTGGTGATTGTATTTATCGATGATATTCTGGTATATTCGAGATCTAGAGAGCAGCATGAGGAGCATTTGAGGGAAGTTCTTGGAGTTTTGAGATCGGAGAAACTTTATGCAAAGTTTTCCAAGTGCGATTTCTGGTTGCGGGAGGTCTAGTTTCTGGGGCACCTCGTTAATCAGAAAGGGATATTGGTTGATCCGGCCAAGGTTGACGCGGTGATGAGATGGGAGGTGCCAAAGTCACCCTCCGAGATCAGGAGCTTCCTTGGGTTGGTAGGGTACTATCGGAGGTTTATTAAGGATTTCTCCAAGATCGCAGTGCCACTCACCAGATTGACCCGGAAGGGTGTTACGTTTTTATGGGGTCCCGAGCAGCAGACCTCCTTTGAGACGCTTCGCCAAAGGTTGTGCAAAGCTCCGGTATTAGCTCTTCCGGAAGGGATGGAAGATTTTGTGGTATTCTGTGATGCATCGATTTTAGGGCTGGGAGCGGTGTTGATGCAGAAGGGACATGTGATAGCATATGCATCGAGGCAATTGAAGCCTCATGAGACGATATATCCCACACATGATTTAGAGTTGGGGGCAGTGGTGTTCGCTCTCAAGATTTGGCGACACTACTTGTATGGGGTTCGTTGTACGATATACACGGACCATAAGAGATTGAAGTACTTGATGGATCAGCCTAACCTAAATATGCGGCAGAGGAGGTGGTTAGATGTGGTCAAGGATTATGATTGTGAGATCTTGTACCACCCGGGCAATGCTAATGTGGTAGCCGACGCATTGAGTCACAGGGCGGAGAGTACTCCACTGCGAAATGTATGTTTGAGATTGACCGTAATAGCTCCAGTTATGGACGCCATTCGTGGGGCACAGGCCGAGGCTCTGCATCCGGAGATGCAGAAGAGAGAACGGGTCGTTGGTTTGGTTTCTGAGTTTGTGTCAGATAGTCGAGGGCTTATGACTTTTCAGGGTCGGATTTGGGTACCGTTTGTGGGCGGTACGCGTACTACATTGATGGAGGAAGCTCATAGATCGAAATTTTCGATCCATCCCGGGGCTACAAAAATGTATTTAGATTTGAGGAAAGAGTATTGGTGGCCTTGTATGAAGAGGGACGTCGCATGGTTTGTCGAGAGGTGTTTGACCTGTCGAAGGGTGAAGGCCGAGCACCAGAGACCGCATGGCAAGTTGCAGCCATTGGAGGTTCCCGAGTGGAAGTGGGAACAGATCACTATGGATTTCATCACCAAATTGCCGAGGACTGCCAGAGGAGTTGATGCAATTTGGGTGATTGTGGATAGGTTGACGAAGAGCGCTCACTTTCTTGCCATCAGTGAGAGTTCTTCGGCGGAAAAGTTGGCGGAGGTTTATGTGAGAGAAGTGGTATCTCGGCATGGGGTGCCGATCTCGATTGTTTCAGACCGTGATGTGCGCTTCACTTCCCGATTCTGGAAGAAATTTCATGAGGAGTTGGGTACTAAGCTGCATTTTGGTACCGCATATCACCCCCAGACAGACGGCCAGAGTGAGCGGACGATTCAGACGCTTGAGGACATGCTTCGAGCATGTGTATTGGATTTTAGGGGTAGCTGGGATACGTATTTACCCTTGGCAGAGTTTTCCTACAATAACAGCCATCATTCGAGCATCGGTATGCCGCCCTTTGAGCTGTTGTATGGTAGGAGGTGTCGGACTCCCATTTGTTGGGGTGAGGTTGGGCAGAGAGTGATGGGCAGTACAGAGATCGTGATTCAGATGATCGAGCAGATACAGCGGGTCAGACAGAGGTTATTGACCGCTCAGAGCCGACAAAAGAGTTATGCGGACAGACGCCGGTCCGAGCTTGAATTTCAGGTCGGCGACTTCGTTCTCCTGAAGGTTTCTCCTTGGAAAGGAGTGATTCGGTTCAGGAAAAGGGGCAAGTTGGGGCCCCGATTTATAGGTCCATTTCGTGTGATTGCGAGGATAGGCTGGGTAGCCTATCGGTTGGAGTTGCTAGCAGAGTTGGGACAGATTCACGACACTTTTCATGTGTCACAGTTGAGGAAGTGTATAGCCGATGAATCGGCAGTGGTTCCGTTGGATGATATTCAGGTGGATGCAAGCCTGAATTATGCCGAGAGACCAGTGGCCATCCGGGATCGGAAGATCATGGTTTTGAGAAACAAGGAGGTACCTCTGGTGTTGGTTCAGTGGCAACACCGGAGGGGATCAGAGATGACCTGGGAGCCAGAGCGTATGATGCAGGAGCAGCATCCGGAGCTGTTTTTAGAGTGAGACTTCGAGGGCGAAGTCTAGTCCTAGTGGGGGAGAGTTGTAACAGCCGGATTTTATCAAGTATCTTGTATATTGTATTTTTTTGTTGCTTTGTGGGGGGACTCGGCGAGTTGGAGCTCAGACTCGCCGAGTAGGGATGCGGATCTGGATGCGGGATCGCGCCTGGACTCGACGAGTCCAGGATATGGACTCGGCGAGTCAGCGCTGTGTAATGAAACCCTAATTTCTCGGGTTTGAGACTTATTTAAAGGGCCTAATGGCCGTCATTTGTGCTCACCAGCCCCTTGAGTGAAACCCTAATCGAGTGTGAGCATTTGGAGCTAAGTAGGAGGCCATTATTGACCTTGGAGGTGCCATTGTTGCAAGGAAGGAGAAGAGCTAGCCAAGGGAAAGCAAGAGGAGCCACTTCTGTGGGTTTGGAGTCCAGAGCATCACTTTTGTGGTAATAAATTCGAGTTACCTTCTTCCTTGTTGTTGTTTATCTAGATTTAGGGTTTGTTGAACCCTTTTATGGCAAGATCTAGTGTCCTCTTGGTCCCTTATGAGGTTTGAACCATAGATCTGGACCCTTAGAGGTCCAGAGTGTCCCTTTACCCAAGCTTTTTGGGAATCAATAGAGGCTTTGGATTGGAATCCTCATGCCTTAGGTCAAAAACTCCATTTATGGGCTATGGGGTGTGTTATGGGCACCAAGATAGGAGCTTTACGTGATGAATCAGTCAAGGGAGGCCAGATCTATAGTTTATGGAAGCAGATCTGACCTTAGAAGCAAGTTGGAGTGGTTGCATAGCATGGACTCGCCGAGTCTGTTCATCCGACTCGGCGAGTAGCTTGAAGATTGCCTTGGGACTGCTCAGCGAGTGGTCCAATCGAGTCATGGGTAGACTCAGTGAGTCAGGGTGAGTTGGAGAGGGATGACGAGTGGACTGAGTCAAACTTGGACCCGCCGAGTTGTCCTTGAGACTCGGCGAGTTGAGTCGGGGTGGCCCCGCGATTCATTCAGGTGAAACTCGTCGAGTAAAGGGGGGGAATACTCGACGTGTAGTAAGGGGATTTCAGAGGGTTGGTGAAAACGTCTAGACTCGCCGAGTCGCCATGGTACTCGCCGAGTCCGGTCAGAGTTGACCGTTGACCGTTGACCGTTGACCAGAGTTGACCTGTGTTGACTTCTTATGGATAGTCAACCTTAGAGATATACAGTGTTAATTAGAAACATATAATGTTATAGGAGGATTAGAGCTCGGAGGATCGAGCACGAGGGATTTCCAGGATTCGTGAGATACCGAGATATGCGAGGTAAGTCTTCTCACTATACTATATTACCTTGAGTAGGTAACCAGAGTTATGTGATAGAGTATTTGTATGCTATGTATGTTATGTGTTGTACTGCATTATTTCTATGTGATTTATGTAGTGCATGTTTATCAGAGCTAGAACCTGAGGGTTCACAGAGTTTGGGTGCACGGACCCACAAAGTTATAGCCTCGAGTGGCTAATATGTGTATATGTGGTATTTTGGGGAACTCACTAAGCCTTGTGCTTACAGTGTTTGATGTTATTGTTTCAGGTACTAGTGACGACCGCGGGAAGGCGTCGGCTTGATCCGTACACACACACTCGGAGTTTTTACATTGTGATCTTGGGATTTTGTATTGACCTATATTGGATAATTAATATGGTTGTTGATGAATATTAATCAAATTTTGTTTTATAAGAAAATCGAAAAATTTGTTTTGAAATTTACAGTGTTACAATATATATATATATATATATATATATATATATATATATATATATATATATATATATATATATATATATATCGACTTCTGGATATTAATCTTGAGCCCATACGCCAAATTAAATCACTTTAAAGCTCTGAATACTAACTGATAAATTTGACATCGATTCAAAATAAACATTCCATAAGCTTAATATTGGTGTGCAAAGTGCAACTAATCAAAACTTTTATAAGATACACAAGACAACTCATCACGTAATGATTGCTCATTATAGATGATGTTCACTTGAAAGGGAAATACTTGATAATGTTTTTCTTAGTCGTACTCGTAGGTGGAAAGAACCAAAGTTTTCATAGAGGATGAGAAATCATGGACTTGATTTTTAATCAAAACTCCATGGAGCAACCAGTGATTTGGAGAGCTTGGCCATCATATTTGATAAAGCTAAATTCATTGAACAAATTATTAGGATTGCGTTGTAAACAGTTGCTAGTCAACAAAATCATGGATTGTGCTGTAAACATTTGATAATGAATATTCATTCGAAATGCGACAAAATAAAGAGAAATGAAAAAATATATTTGGATTCATGCAAAAATGTTTTGAGCATCGAAGATCTCACAGTTAGACTCCACCATGTTTTACCACAAATATATGATTGGCTTGACCGTAATGGACATGAAAAATGGGCAAGATCTTGATTCTTGGGTGCAATATGATTTTATGACTTCGAACAATATCAAGTAATCAATGAATGCGTTGTGTATGATTGAGCGAAAACTATCAATAAAAATATTATGGAAATTTTCCAGCTAACAATGCAACAATGGTATTTCGAATGGATAAGTAAGGAACACAAATAGTATTTATGTTTATGCATACAAGTAGATTTATAAAAATAATTATAACTTATCGCTTTTATCCTTTGCAACTAAATTTCGACATGAAGTCGCCATTTGGTTGAGAATAAAATTGACAAGAGAGAATGAAAGCCTGGTATGGAAGTATTACTAGTGAAAATGAAAATACAGATTTGAAATATATAACTACCACAAGAATGTTATTTTGATTGATAGGCAAATACTTGTACATGTAGGCGATGACAATGTATTGGTTTACCTTGTGATCATAACTTGTATTTTCTTAGGTAAATCACACGGTCCCGGCTATTCAAAGAGTGCCACAAAGTTATGTACAGGTTGTGTACTTTACCACCCTATATGAATGTGAAGAGCTCCAAAAGGTAACAATTGTTAGACCACCTCTAACGGGAAAATGACAAGTTGGTTGCCATAAAGAGCACTCCCACATACCATCTTAAGGAGAAGGTCTAATGTCCAATATTAATATTAAGGGGGTGTTTGAGGTTGCTTATTTAAATCAACTTATACTTATTTTTAAAACTATTTATTAGCTCATCTGATTTCAAAATAGAGTTTTAGAAAAAACTTTTTGGATTAGCTTATTCGGTATCAAAACGAAATAAATTGATAAGTTATTTTTAGTGCTTGTTAAACTTTTATTTTAGGTGTAATAATAAAACAACTTATTAAAAACTCATTAAATGAGTCAATAAATAAGAAGTGACTTGTTAAAAACATATTATTTAAGTCAATAAGTGCTTTTGAATTTTTTTAATCCAAACAATAAAATGTTTTTATTATCGGTACCAAATCGGAATAAATACATAAACACTTTAAATAAACAAATTTCAAACACCCCCTAAAGGAAGCACCGGATGTCAACAATTAGACCATCGTCGTCTAAATTGTCCATCCCATTAACCAACAAAACCATCAGATTTGAGTCTTAAGTAAGGATACCAAGGGTAAAACTACCCAAAGTAAAGTTTATTATCCCATGTTTGATTCGAACGAATGGGTGTTATAATTGTAAACTAAGTTATATATTTGTAGAGTAGCTGAAAAGCTAGCTTGTAGTTGGAAAACTAGTTGATAGCTGAAAACTAATTAATAACTGAAAAGTTAGTTGTTAGCTTATAAGCTAGCTGATAAAAAATAACGTTTGATAAAAACTATCTGATAAACTAGCTGAAAGATATAAAATGATATAAAAATATATTTAGAAGAATACGCTTTTTATAATTAAATAAGGGTATATTTGGGAAATTTTTAAAAAAACTCATAAAAAGCTACTTAAAGTAGTTTTTTAAAAAAGTTAGCTTATCAGCTACTTTTTAGCTTACCAAACATGACAATTTAAAAAAACTTGAAAAAAAGTTAGCTTATCAGCTAACCGTGACGTGTCAAACACAATCTAACATTTACAACATAAGTTAAACATGTTTATATAACGACTTCTACAAATATATATTTAATTATATCCATCTTCGAACAAAGTTTACAAAACAAAATTGAATCAAGAGGAATTTTAACTATTTGTTTATGACTTTTTATCCATCATTTTTTTTCGTTTGATAGAAAATTCTAGCACAAACAATCTGACCACATGTTACAACATAAATTGTTTGAAAATTATTTTAACATATATTTTGTGAATTAGTTCATATTAAAAATTCTAAAATAATTCTTTTAATGAACTTTAAACTTGTTCTTTAATTCTTTTCATGGTTTTTGAACTATCTTTTTTTTTTTTGATGAATTTTGAACTTTTTCTTTGATAATTTTCGAAAACTTACTAAAACTCCTCAAGGTATTACTTTCTTATACAGCGTATCGTTTTTCTATTTTTATTCGCTTAAGGTAAGGAAAAAAAAAAGTATTAGTTTCAGGTAATCTATACTAATAAAAGAGTAGTTTTTTTGCCATGTATCATCATATTAGACCTTTTAATTAATGTGTTGTCACTTGTCAATCTATTAGTTTTTTATTTTAAATTTATTAGATATCATTATTAATGTTCTCTATTTCAAATTTTAAATTTAAATTTTATATTATTGTTTTCATTAATTTACAAATAAAAAATATCTAATATATATTAAAAATTAATTTTACATATTTATTTGAATTAATGATTATAATTTCATATAACTAATAAAAATATCTCTTAATTAATAATTTATTTAAAATTATTGATTAATAATTTTAAATTTTTACTATTAAAATTTAATTAATTTTATAATCCTTGTTCTATTATAAACTAATTATTATTAAAAGAAACAAAATAAAATAGGCTAAACCTTTTGTCAAGAAATTTCAGCCTGTTAATGTACTACGCGTGGCAGCCCTTTAATGGTTAGGCTGTACCAGAGTTCTCAAGCATCGGCTGTACTGTAACGGTTGGTCCAGATATTTTGTTTCGTCAAGGGCAGTTCGGATATAAGCATTTTCATTAGGGGTATTTACGTCTTTAAGCCTCGCCGAAAACGACGGCCCCATTATCTCTTCCACCCACCTGGCGGTCCCTACTGATTCGTAAGACCTTTAACTTATCCCATAGCTCACCACGTGTCCACTCAAATCGGATCTTTAAAGATCCGCGATCCGCCCCAAACTTACCCTAGCCCGTATATTGATCTCCTCCACGCCATCGCCCTCCATCCTACATGTAATCCAACGTGTCGTCTCACGTGGCGCGTTATTGGCCCTCACTACCTCCATGTCATCGCAAACGAATATAATATCTTCTTCTACTCTGAACCAGTAGAATGTAGATCATAAACACCCGTTGTTTTTCCCGACGACGTTTACAAACCCTAGATTTATGCTTCATCTTATATGATTTCCTTGAACTCAAAAATATTTTGGTTTTTTTACTGTTGAATTTCTTCAGAATTTGTGTTTACGGTAGTTGTTGTGCGGAGGATTTGACCGAATTTTGCGGATTTCAGATTTGAGTCAAAGATCTGTTCTTCGTATCTCCGTTATCAGCGTAAATGTAAGTATTCCTGAGAAAATCAGTCAAATGAAAGTACAATAAGGTTTTGGATCATTGTGGTGACCTTATTTTGCTGATAATTCACTTGGTTTTGAGATAAATGATGAATTTATGATCTGTTTAAAATGTTTTGGTTTCATGTAGATTAAGATCTGGGGTGGAAATTTTATCATATATCCGTGTAGTTTTATAATGAAACATGTACCCATCTGAGATGCGTATCAGGTTTGGTCTGGAAGTTCTGCTTTTCATTCTGAATCTGTGTGCTTTTAGGATTGGATGATGGTATGATTAATCTATTTGATTATGTACCCCTTTTCTAGCACTTACGAAATGGAAAAGAAATGAAATTGACGACAACACGAGGTTTCGTTTCCCATTTCGCACGGTTTTAATGGGTTTTTCTGTGACTGTTTTCATTCTTTTAGGCTTCTGTAACGGGTTTCTAACGGAGGTTTATTCCTTGGAGGCAACGGTATGTGCCACTTCTCTTCAAAGAAAGAACTCATCTTGCTGTTGCAGACCTGCACCGTGTTCATAATTGGTCTCTTTGAATCTGGTTAATGAGGAGCGTTGGGTTGAGTACCAGTATTCCAGCAACAAAAGGATCGGCAGAACTTAATGACCATAAACGCAAGGATCTTAAAGAAGTGAGAAATGGAGCTGTATTCGATGGCCAAAGGCTGTCTGAAGAAGACGATTCCAGGATTAACGAAGATGTCAATGGTAGTAGACGCATAGAGTTGCTCATATCCCACGATGCTGTTCAGAGACACCATCAACAACCACAAGGATCTCTGGTTCAATGGGAGAGGTTTTTACCCACTAGGTCTCTCAAAGTTCTCCTGGTAGAAGATGATGACTCAACTCGTCATGTTGTCAGTGCTCTCCTCCGTAATTGCAGCTATGAAGGTCTGTAAACTGTTATATACCCAAATAGAAACTTCTTTCATCACTTCATCTTGTTTCTTGAATTTTTTTTTGACTTCAAATGAGTTACTCTGTTGCAGTTACTGCTGTAGCAAATGGTGTAGAAGCATGGAAAGTACTGATTGATCTCAACAAACAAATCGATCTTGTTTTAACTGAGGTAGTCATGCCGTATCTATCAGGAGTTGGTCTTTTGTCCAAGATCATGAACCATGCACCTCGCAAGAATATTCCAGTGATCAGTGAGTATCTTTCTTGTTTTCATCGGAAATATCATCAACCATATTACTCGCTTTCACCTGCTACACCTAATCTATTTTCTTTGCAGTGATGTCATCTGATGATTCCATGGGTTTAGTCTTTAACTGTTTATCGAAAGGTGCCGTTGACTTTTTAGTCAAACCTATTCGAAAGAATGAGCTTAAAAACCTCTGGCAGCATGTGTGGAGGAAATGTCACAGTGTGAGTTAATTTATTTATTATCGTATTACGTTCAGGTGTGTTCTAATTTAGAATATATTGTAGTGCAACACTAAGGAACTAAAATATTCGTCTTCTTTTTTTGCATTAATTTGTTCTGTTTGCATCAGTCTAGCGGTAGTGAGAGTGAGAGTGGCATTCGTGCTCCTAAACCAGTCAAAGTGAGAAGTCATGATGTGTCCCATGATCGTGATGGCAGTGATGATGATGATGATGATGATGATGCCGATGATGATGATGATGATGATGATGACGATAGGAGCATAGGTTTGACAGCTAAGGATGGAAGTGACAATGGAAGTGGTACTCAGGTATTATTGTATCTGTGGTTACAATTGTTAGATGTGTATTTGCAATCATTTTTGTTATATAAAATGATAAATCAATCCTTTGTGTGTTATATTCATATAGTATAAATCTAGACAAGTAATACATTCTGGATTATACAGAGTTCATGGTCAAAAAGAGCAGTAGAAGTTGAAAGCACAAAGTACTCATGGGACCAACTACCAACCTCAACCCCCCCTGATAGCACTTGTGCACAGGTCATCCGTACAAGGGCAGAAACGTCCAATAATTATCACCCAAAACCAGTTGCCACAAAAGACCATGCTGGAGAAGATGATAAAATAGGTAATAAACACATCATCATCATCATCATCATCATCATCATCATCACTTTTTGTCTATAAATAAAATTCATCATGCTCATTTTTTTTTTTTTTGTATAAAATAATATAGCAGATACAGTTCTAATGGGCAAAGATCTGGGAATTGGAGTTTCTAGAAACTCAGGAAAATTCATCGAATCAAACTCAAAGGAAGAGAGTGAACAAAGGACCAAATGTACTGATAGTGTTAGATTTGCCAATGCAAATGACGTTCCTGCCCTTGAGCTCAGTTTAAAAAGACCACGTGACTTGGAAGATACCGATACAACAAGCACTCATAAACGAAACGTTTTAAAACAGTCTGACCTTTCAGCCTTCTCAAGGTATTTGTCTTTATCTTATCTTCAACATGACAAAAACATGCGTTTAAAAGACGTAAATGCCCTTTTCATCTCAGGTATAACAACATCACTACATCAGAAACAGCAAAACCCGTGAAAATACAATCTAACTCAAACAGAGCTCCAAATCAACGTTCTAACGGCAGTAGCACTCACAATAACGACATGGGCTCAAGCACTAACAACGCGTTCGCCAAACTGGAACCACTTCCAGACGACAAATCAACGCCGCCACCTGGTGACGGTGACACCACAAACTTCCAAGTCCGCCACCACCACCACCACCATTACCACCACCACCACCACCATGTCCACAAGACACAACCACAACAAAAAGCTAACCAGGAGGATGATGACGGATCCTCAAGAAACAAGGCGGTTGCACTTGCACCTGTGGAAGGAGATGCTGCAAACTATGGAAGTGCATCAGGAAGTAACAATAAGAGTAATGGAGAGAATGGTGGAAGTAGTGGACAAAAGGGTGGTAGTTATGGTGGTGGAGGTGAAGGCGGCGATAATGGAGTTGTTGCTGAAAAGGGTAAAATTGGAAATGGAAGCGGAAGCGGAAGCGGAAGTGGAAGTGGAAGCGGAAGCGGAAGCGGGGTTGATAAAGACCGGTTAGCGCAAAGAGAAGCTGCGCTAAGCAAGTTCCGCCAAAAGAGGAAAGATAGATGTTTTGAGAAAAAGGTACTTTTTGTTTTGGACCCACATGTTACACGGTACAGAACAACAAACAAACTGTTTTGTACTGTGTTTTAACATGTATTGGATTGAGACCGATGTCAATGGGATGGACGTTCTAAGTTTTTGTCCCGCCCAAAAAGGTGGGATAGGGACTTGTTCTTGATATCTAGTATGTGAAAAAGACGTAAATGCCCCTTGTTATTATTATAATGAATGATGTATTTTGTTTGTTGTATTTGAAGGTGAGGTACCATAGCAGGAAAAAGCTGGCGGAACAGAGGCCAAGGGTCCGGGGGCAATTTGTCCGACAGGAGGTGAATGGGAAGGATGCGGGTTCGTAACATATAACACATGTTGGGGACTATGGGGCAATGTAATGTATATGAAGATGAAGGTGGTAAGATGAATGGTGGTGGTGTAGATATATCGTATATGAAGGGAACATTTTTCAGAAAGAAGAAAAAAGAAAAAAGGAAAAACAGATAGCAGATTCCGCTTGTTTGTGTGGTAAGTTTCTGTTGTTAAAAGACTTTATTTATAGGTTTGTTGGTTTGATCCTAAAAGGGAAAAACTTTATGCCCGTTAAAGAATTATTCTTCAATTTCAATTTCATTTTTAATTTTGTTGTTGAACGAATGCTACTCAAGTTTTTCTCTTCAAGAAACTTTATGCACTCTTCTTTAATATGCTTCATCATGGTGCAATGTTGGACCCCTTGGATTAACACGGTATACTGTGTTTTACATATATTTGGAACACAATTTGTCAAAAACATGTATCCTTTAAGTTGAATAGAAGTAATTTTCCTTTATAAAAACAAGAGGATATAAAAATGTTTGATTATCATCATTATTAAGAAATATATTCAGGGTTAAAATGTTTGGAATTTAGGATAAACAAAGGTTCATGTGAAATAAATTGGATGTTTTTGAGAGATACAATGATTGATACTACGTTCACAAAAATGCCTTTGACAAAACGCATGTTTTGGAGTCGGATTTTAGATTTCCTTTAAAAGATATTTGAATAAAAATAAAAATAACAGAATAATAAAAATAAATGTATTCACTATTATTATCAAATATGAAACCATATAGCAACCAACATTACCATGAGTTTATTCTCAATAACAAAGTTACCACCCACTTCACTGAGAATGCCTCGTGATCATGCAAAATAATATTTCCTCATAAAATTGATCTCCCAAGATATTCATGATTTTCATTTAATACACGAAGACACCATGTCAAATCTATTCCTCACCTTTTCTTTTATGTCCGACCAATCACTAATTGGTGAAGCGAATCAAAAAAAAATGTTTACATGTAACTAGTTATAATCCGTGGAAACGTGATAAATTTTTAAATTTCAAAATTTAAGGATTTAAAAAATATACAATTAATGTTAAAAGACATTTTATTGGTTTTATAATTAAAATAAATACATAATATAATATTATTTTGGCATCTATTCCTACACCTAATTGAATAAAATTTATTATGCATTAATATGTTCCTATGCCTAAAAAACATTTTCATTTTGTATGCAAAGCGCTGTTTGATGAGAGCCTGCGTAGTATTAGGTAGTTGGTTAGGTAAAGGCTGCGTTTTGATTTATTTTGATATTATTGATTAAGTTGTAAACCAAAATACCATTATCAAAATAGGATAAAATTTGTGTTTCAAAAATTAAATCCAAATTTGATATTGTTACCAAAATAAATGGAATTTGAATGTGCTTTCCAAATAATAATTCCAGTTTTTTGATATAATTTTAGCATTACAATTAATTAATTAATTACAATTAATATTTCCGTATTTTTTATATAATTTTTGGGAATTATAAGAATTATTTAAAAGTATGAGAAGTGACAATGTAAAATAAAGACATGTGGCATTGAGTTTTGTTTATTAGAATATGTAGATGTAGATGTAGATTATTTAGAAATATGGCAAGTAGCGATTTAAAATAAAGACATGCGGTATAATTAAGTTTGTTTATTAGAAGAGATAGAAGTAGATATTTATGCAATCTTTTTTCCAATCCCAAAAATAACGTCGTTTTTTTCTAAAGAATAAGTTGATGAAGAAAACAATGATTGATCTGATTTCACACAATACTTTCAAGTAGGGTTTTTGCCAATAATAATAATAATAATAATAATAATAATAATAATAATAAATTTTTTGAACTATCAATCCATATTGTCACAATTCTAGCACTTTGCTAGAATAGAAAAAACAATTACAAACATCGATTTCACATAATATTTCCAAGTAGGGTTAAAGCCAAAAAAAAAAATGAATAAAAACTGAACAGCTATCAATCAATATATTCACATATTCACAGTTCAAGCCGTTTGCTAAAATAAAAAAAAAAAACAATTACAAATGATTCATTAACTAAACATTCCAAAGTCCACTGGATTTGAAAGCTCGACCCATAAATAGACTTTAAAACGATGCTATTAACAATAAACTTTTTATAATTTGAACCCAATAAAAAAACTATTGTATTTCGAAATCTCCAAAGCACCAAACACAAAGTAACTTGATCATCCACCCAAGATAACCCTTCTTTTATAATAGATGAAATTGGTAATGTCAATACTCACCATCAAGCAACTAACGTCCAAACAACTACCGCCACTTCGCACTTATGACCAGTGATTCACCCCTAACACCATAACTTAATAGACTGCAACTCTAAATATTTTTTAAACTGATTAAACCGTTAACATTAGTCATACAAACATATTTACCTTCTTGGGAAGTAACGTACACCACCCCGTATCAAGTTTACCACTCACCAATGAAACTTCATCTATATGTTTCCTTGTAGCCTTTATGAACTTATGCCAAAATATTTTAAAAAAATTCTCCATTTTTTTTATAACTTTGTTTTTATATGTTTTTCTAAGGAAAAAAATGCCAATTTGGTCTGTGTTTGTAAAAAAATAGGCTTCAAGTCTAAACTTTTAGTTTTATAGAGATGGTCCTTATGAGCATGTTTTGTTGCATGTTTGGTTTTAATCTTTAGATTGTTACAATATAGTAGTTAGTTGCTTCAGAAAAGGATAATTCAATCTTTTTAGCTCTCATCTCTCTCATTATATATAAAGTAAATTACACGAATGAACCATGTGTTTTGGTATAATTTGCGTGTTTAATCTCTAACTTTTTTTTTTTTTTTTTTTTTTTTTTAATTCGGACCGTCCCTATATTTTGGTTTTGTTGTGCGCTTGGTCCCTACCGAACCTAAAAAGACAGTATTACCCTTATTTATTTATTTTTAATTTGTTTATTATTTATATCTTATTTATTTAATAATAAGTATTTAATAAATAAAATAGATCCCATCCATTATTTTCCCCTTTACCTATCCATTTTTCTTACTTTGTTGTGTTTTGGTCTCTAACTTATCTCTTTAACTCGAGCCGTCACTATCATTTGGTTTTATTGTGCGCTTGGTCCCTGCCAGACCTAAAAAGACAATATTGCCCTTATTTATTTATTTTTAATTTGTTTATTATTTATATCTTATTTATTCAATAACAAGTATTTAATAAATAAATTAGATCACATCCATTCTTTCCCATTTACCTACCCATTCCTCTTACTTTTTTCTCTTTCATAATTAGTAAACGAACGGAGAGAATCGGCCGCCTCTTTTTACCTTCCATCGTCGAACCCTTCTTCTTGACGTAACTGGTGATCAACGATAAAAAACATACAAATTTTCTGATGTGAAAACACAACCCTACTCCCACCCCTTCCCCCACTCTCTTCTCAATCCTTGTTCTAGAAGAAGTTCTTGTTGGATTAGGTGTCTAAGCTCATAACTATAATTGGTATGTACTTGATTTGATAGTAGCATGGTCCTTTTGGGTTGCCTTCACCATAGCAACTTGACATGATGACTTTTAGAGAGAGAGGTTATTTAATGATTTATTAATATATTGTAATAATAATATTAATAGGAAATCATATTATTTAATTAGTATTGAATCAGAAATTAATTTGGTATTAATTTTGGATTAAAGGAACTGATTAAAAATATGGAGACTGGTTTTGCAAATCATTGATAGTTGCAAACTGGGCTGATGGACTCCCTTGGAAAGGGTTAGACGAAATCTATAAGATGCCATATAAAAATCGTCTAAGGCCTTCTAGAAGGAGGGTTCATGGGCTGCTTGGAGCCTAAGCAAGGATTAGGGTTTCCACATAAAAACCCTAGCAGCCACAACTATTTAAAGACCCCCTGACCTCCCAATTTCGGCCACTGCTTCCAAAAGAAACCCTAGTCGAAAATTTTCCCTCTCTCTCTTACTCATCCTTTGATTTTGGTGTTTATGACTCCATTAGAGGTGCAACGCTTGGGGCACTAAGCTTTCAAGAGTCAAGATTATCCGTGGAATCCTTGTTATTACAAGATAACAAGCAAGGTAACATTCTAACCCTAGTTTCATATCGAATTTCGAAATTATATCCTAGTATTATGGTTATTGCTTTGGAAGTTCTATTCGTATGTATAACTAGAGAAAAACTTAGATCCAAAGCAATTAGGGTTGCACGATCATATAGGATGTTGTTATGTTCAGAACTCATCAGTGGTATCAGAGCCTAGGATGTTTTTATGTTATATTTGATGCAATGGTGAACTGTCCAAATTGTATGCAAACTAGAAATCATTTTCTAGTTTGCGCAGCTCGACGAGTTCTATGATGAACTCGACGAGTTGGATGAAATCGACGAGTCTATGCCCTGACTCGACGAGTTGACTCGTCTGTTACCTGATTATCCAAAATTTTGATCTATTTTGGATTAGGATAATTACCATAACTCGTGTTATCTCCATAAATTGATTTTTCTTAATGTTAATTTGATTTCCTTATCAAAATATTGATAAATGGATTTGGTCAAATTTTTAGATAATATCTAATTATATAATTAATTAATTATTTAAAATTTGATTTAGTAATTTTGAAAAGTTTCAAATTGCATCCTCTAAGTTTTGGAATTTAAAATTTAATTAAAAGGTTAATTTTGAAATATTAAATTCTAAAACTCTAGTATTTTAAAAGTCTAAAATACACCCTTATATTATTATAATATTAAAAGTTTAATTTATATATATGTATAAGATGAGTTAGTCTTCCCGTTAGTAGGCATCATTCATGAAGCCGATCTATAAGAGGGGTATAAGGAAACTTCCTATAAAATGGTGGTTGAATGGGTGTCCACTCTCACCTACCGCTTCCTTGATTGGTGGAGGATCGTTAGCCGAACGAGTAGGATAGGACATTAATTCTCTCATTAATAAGTATAATGATAAATATAAACTAACTAAATGTTTTTTTTATAAATTCCTAATCTTAGTTACTTTAGGAAAATGTGAATTTTATGCTAGTCCATGAAATGGCACATTGCACTTTGCCAAGTCTTTAGTGGAGTGTGTGTGGTTAACTGACACACTAACATGGACTACCAAAGAGTGACAACGGGTAGCTCGTAAATTATCATTGATCAATGGAGCGTGTGTGGTTAACCGACATATTGATTAGGTGGTAAATGACAACGAGAGTACCAAGCTAAATTGCATGGTTATTCACAACTTGTTTATGATCCTCGGTATACCAGTCACAAACTTGAAGGGCATAACCGAGATTAAACATGCCATTGAAAAGTTTAATGAATCTAAAAAAGATATAGGGATTTCATTTAATAAATCCTAATTTATTTGAATTTCGTTTTTGGTGATGGAATTTGTAAATCGTCATTTACCTTCAAATAAGTTACAATTGGATTACGGTATCCCTCTTCCGAATTGTGAATTATTGTATTGGGTCCTAGCCTTAATATTTCATTTAGGTGTTATATTGAGGTTTTCTTATCAAATCAAAACTTGTCCTTCTTTATTTGCAGATGTCTTCTTCAAACAATGTTTCTGTCTCATCAAACAACAACAACTCCTCCAACTCTTTCTCACTCTTGAGCATCTGCGCAAAAGTAACATTTGATGGGTCCAATTTCAATGATTGGACCTACAACATCCAAATGGCTTTGCGATTCGAGGATAAGGATTATGTCCTTGATAAAGAGCAGAACGAGATTGATGAATCCAAATCAACTCCCGAAGAAATTGCTGAGCATAAGGCCCATGTCAAGGACACGGCCAAAGTTTCGTGTATCATGGTTGCACCAATGTGACTCCCGAGTTGCAGCGGTTCTACGAAGACTATAGGCCTTACAAGATGTGCCAGGACTTGATGGTAAAGTACCATCAAAGAGCACGTCAAGAGAGGTACGAAATAGTAATGCATTTCATCACGACCAAGATGAAGGATGAAGAGTCCATCACGACCCACATGAAACGTATGCAGAGATATGTGGATCATCTGCTCAAGATGAATGTGAACTTTAATGAAGAGTTGGCTATTGACATAGTCCTACACTCTTTACCTCCTTGTTATGATCAGTTTAAAATGACTTATCATTTGAGCAAGGATGAAGTCACCTTGAGCAAACTTCAAGGTTTACTTAGAGCTGTTGAAAGTGGTTTAAAGGGGAAAAGTGGCGTTCCCGCTCCTACTACTGTCACTCCTATCCTGAACTTTGGACAAGGAAAAGGGAAGAAGAGGAAAGCTCCCTTTAAATCGAACTGGAAGGGACAGTCCCATGAAGGGTCCTCTAGTGGATCCAAAGCAAAGTCCGGTTATGCTCCTCCATCTTTCGATCCGAAGGAAGCAACGTGCTTCTATTGATAATCTTGGGCCCTTGATATAGGATGTAGTTTTCACGTTTGTTCTAATTTGCAGGGACTAAGAAGAAGTAGGGATATGGAGCATGGGAAAATGAACCTGATAATGGGAAATATGAAATCATCGCATGTTACCAAGATCGAAGTTTATTCTTTAGTGCTTAGTAGTGGGTTAGGTTTATATTTGCATGATTGTTGCTACTCGTTAGAAATGACGATGAATATTATTTCCTTTCATGGTTTGTACAGAAAAGGTTTTTTATTTTAGTTTAATAATGAAATTGGTTCTATTAATGCTTATTATAATGGTTTATTTTATTTTGAAGCATTGCCTTGTAATGGTGTATTTGAAAGTATGATGGTTGTAGATAATTTAGGAAATAATGTGTTGCATATTGATTTATGTACTGGTTTAGACAATGCGTGCTTATGGCATTGTCGTCTTGGATATGTCAACAAGAAGCACATAGCCCAACTCCAAAAGGATGGAGTGTTAGAGTCGTTTGACATTAGGTCAGATGACACATGCAAGTCTTATTTACTAGGGAAGATGACTAAATCACCTTTCATTGGTACTTGTGAAAGAGGTGAAGTATTGTTGGATCTCATACACACAGATGTGCATGGGCCCTTCAGATCCACCATAAGGGATGCTAGCCGCTTCTATGTGACTTTTATTGATGATTATAGCAGATATGGATATATCTACTTAATCATGCATAAGTCAGAAACCTTTTGTAACACCCGTGTTTCTGGGCTTGTCATTAATAGCGATGTAATAGTCTAGGTTAACCTTTGTAACACGTCTTGAACTAATAGAGATGTATTATTTGAGTGTTATGTGTTTTGTGCTTAATTGTGTGACTTAAATAAATTAAGGATAAAAATAAGCATCGAAATGAAATGTTAGATAATCCCAATATCTATGAAGGATGTGGTCGTGGTCGTGACGAGGTTTCCGAAAATATAAAGAATGCTGAAATCTGAGTTATAACGAAAAAGTTATGACCTATCGAAGTTTCGCGACAAAACCGACACGACACTGAATGACGTAAAATAAAAATTTAAGATAGAGCGATATCCAACATTAGTGATCTAAACAAAAGTCTTAGAATATGTTAAACCAAGAGCGTACATAAAAAGAACGCCCAAATCTGACTTCGTATAAGGAAGTTATGATTTTTCTAAGTTTCGACTTAGCAGTAGACAACCCGAAGTTCGAATATGAGATCGAGCGATATTTAGTCAAAAATTTCTAAATGAGAATTGAAGATCTCATCAATAGTAGTGCAACGACGGAAAGACAGACGAAAACGGACGTCAGACGAAGGAGTTATGATTTTCTAACAGAGTTTTCTTGTTCCGGCCTACTAAAAATAATATAATAAATATATAATAAAAATAAGTTCAAAATTAGCCGACAGAGTCTAAAATAAAGTTGTAGATCTTGTTTTCACCTACGCGTGCATATAAAGAACGTCGAAAACAGAGCTCGTATGCGAAAGTTATGAATTTCTGAAGTTCGGGGCGTGAACCCAAAGGTTGTGTCAGAGCTCACGAGGTGAATAGATGATGGACGTCTTCCAGAGCAATTGGCCATGATGAATGCAATGATGTATCGAGCTCACGAGGTGAACCTAGCATTTTTTCCCTATAAATAGAATTCAAGGGGCAACCGAGTTTGGTTGCTCATCTCTTACTCTCCCACTCCCGATACCCTCTCTAAGCCCTATTTTAATCCTCCGAAGCCCCGGTATCATCCCGAGACCCAAAGTGAGTCCCGAAGCCCGAAGATCCCGAGAAGAAAAGACTTTCCGAGCCGAAGCTCTGCCTGCGAGAAGCCCGGTGTGTGAAGATCCTCCATATTTACCGAAGAATACTACTGTTAGAACCGTAGTGTTGGCCGATCATCTTCTGATCAAATGAGTGTATATTCCTTTTCTTCTAACACATAGATATAAAGTATCTCCGAGTGAATACGTGCTATGTGTATATAGATATATATTATCTGTTACTTGGAATGAATCTGTATATTTGGAACGAGTATTAAATGAATATTTTATCAATTTTTAAGTTGCATATATATGCATATGTATATTGTTATCTACAAAATGTTGGGTAGAACATGGGTAGATAGTTGATGTGTGATAAACTGATGAGAGGCCTCGATGTTGTTGTTGTTGACCTAGTCATCTAGCTGAGTATGGATGACGACCACAGACTTTTTCTAGACTGTCATGTGGAATGCTAGCATGTTCATAACATGTAGGTGTTATGAACGATGTGTTCACCGGTGTACTCTATCCCCCTCATGGTTGCCTTTAGGACATCTATTGTTGAGGAAACCCCTTGCAGTAATGTCCGTCCCGATGAAAATCCTAGATTAGGTCCCTGGTAATAGATGTTGTTTTAGGGATGTAAAGTGAGGATAACGAGAATGGGTAATCGGGTTATTGTTGGTTGGTGAAATTAAATATAATTATTGATTGTGGGTTGAAAACCCTATATGCTCACCAGGCACCCAATCCTGACCCACTTAGTTTATTTGTATTACAGGTAGTGGCGCGAGGGCATAAGATGGATGAATCATCAAGTTATTTTGTTTATTAGACCAGTTGTTATATGTAACTGTTGTATGGTCTATCTTTTGTTGTTTATGCTTTTGTGTCTGTATCGGAACATGACATCCCGAGTTTTGATTATATAACGAAAATACATTTCTTTATGAAATGCTTTGGTAAATTTTAATTTTATCATATTTTGTTTTTGGGAACAAATTCCACAACTCTTTTAAATCAAAAGGATTTACTCTGAAATTATTTTAAAAACTTAAATGAAACCGGTCTTTTATGGCCGTGATTTTGAGGATGTCACACCTTTGAAAGGTTCAAATATTTTAAGCAAGAAGTAAAGAATCAATTGGGAAGGAAGATAAAGATGTTAAGATCCAATAGGGGTGGTGAGTATCTTAGTATCGAGTTCTACAACTATCTTAAGGAATGTGGAATTGTTTCACAACTGACACGTCCTAGGACACCGCAGTTGAATGGTGTAGCTGAGAGGCATAATCGAACCTTATTGGACATGATTCGTTCCATGATGACTTGAGCTTCGCTTCTAATATCGTTCTGGGCGTATGCCTTAGAGATTGTCGCCCATATCCTTAATCTAGTCCTGACAAAGAAGGTTGCCAAAACACCTCACGAGATGTGGACATGGAAAGTTCCCTCATCGGCACATATCAAGGTTTGTGGTTGTGAAGCTTTTGTAAGAGGAGAGACTCACAACAAGCTTGAACCTCGAAGTGAGCGGTGTATTTTCATCGAATACCCACATAAATCCTTTGGATATATTTTCTACAGACCTAGTGACAACGTGTTCTTTGTAGGAAGGAGAAGGGTTTTCTGCGAAAGAGAACTCATATGCCAAGAGGACAGTGGAAGGACAATTGATCTTGAAGATATTCAAGATTCAAGCGATGAAGAAACCTCTAACACTAGCACTCGACCAGAGGAAGAGATTCCTGTTGAGCCGATTGATGAGTCATTACCTCTTTGTTGTTCCACTCAAGTTAGAATGGCATCAGAGTTTTATGGTTTCCATATTACTACGGAAGATGATACGTTTATCAGTGATAGTACGCTGGTAAATTTGGATGAGCATATTAACTACAAGGAAGCCATGGTGGGCCTTGACTCTGACAAAATGAAAAGAGGCAATGGACCACGAGATCCAGTCCATGTATGACAATCAAGTTTTGAACTTGGTTAACAATATACCAGGTCGCAAGACAGTTACGTGCAAATGGATATTCAAAAAAAAGATCAACATGGATGGAAAGATGCATACATTTAAGGAACGAGTGGTTACGAAGAGCTTTACTCAAACCCCAGGGGTTGACTATGATGAGACATTCTCACCAGTGGCCAATATCAAGTCTATTAGGGTTATGTTAGATATCGTTGCGTTTCATGATTATGAAATTTGGCAGTTGGATGTCAAAACCACTTTCCTTTATGGGAAGTTGGCTGAAGATGTTTACATGTGTTAGCCAGAAGGTTTTGTGGATGATAAATACCCAAATAGAATGTGCAAGCTTGAGAAATCCATCTATGGATTGAAGCAAGCATCTCGCAGATGGAATCTTTGCTTCAATAAGCAAATCAAAGAGTTTGGTTTCTCTAGGAGTGAGGATGAGTCCTATGTGTATGTCAAAGCTAGTGGGAGTATAGTTAGCTTTCTAGTTTTGTATGTCAATGACATACTGCTCATAGGAAATGATGTTCTGAATTTGCAGGAAGTTAAGTCCTAGCTTGGAAAGTGTTTCACTATGAAGGATCTAGGGGAAGCTGCTTATATGATAGGGATAAGGATTTTGATAAATAGATGTAAAAGACTAATGAGACTTAGTCAAAGTACATACTTGGACAAGGTGTTAAAACATTTTAGCACAGAGAATTCCAAGAAAGGGGAGTTACCAAGCTAGAGCAATATAAAGTTGAGTAAGACTCAAAGTCCGAGTACTAATGTCGAGATAACGGAAATGAGTCGAGTGCCATATGCTTCCACCGTTGGCTCGATCATGTACATTATAACATGTACTCACCCTGATGTGGCTTATGCGTTGAGCATGGTAAGTCGATATCAAGAGAATCCGTGTAAATATGATAAGATTGTATAGTGCTTTCTTCAGTCGGCAAATATGATTAGGAAAACGTGGATCAGCAAAACCAAGAGGTTATTCCATAAAGATTGTATCAGTTAGCTTTCCATTTAGGAATGCTTTATTTACATCTAATTGATGTAAGGGCCATTTATACATCACAACTAAAGATAGAACTATACGAACAGTGGCAGCTTTGACTACAGGGTTGAAAGTGTGAGTGTAGTCTATCCCAGGAATTTGATTGAAACCTTGTGCAACCAAGAGAGCTTTGAGACATTTTTCTGTTCCGTCTGAGTTATATTTTGTGCGATAAAACCATTTAGAACCAACAATATTTGAGGCACTTGGGCGATGGACCAAGTCCCAAGTATTATTAGAGCATAGAGCATTCATTTCGTCTTCCATGACGGATAACCAATCGGGATTCTTTGCAGTAGATTTAAACCAACATGGTTCTTTAGTAGCAAATAAAGCTTGAAGCATTAGATATTGTTCGAGATAAGCTAGATCAAACAGATGTCTTGGTTTAAAAATTCCAGATTTGGACCGGGTGATCATAGGATGAACCGAAGAAGAGGGTTTAGTTGATGCACCCATGAATGTAGGTGAAGTAGGAGAAATCCGAGATTATAAAGTTGTTGGTGAAGGTTGTGCAACAGCATCCGCTGTTGGCAAGGGCTATTCAACAAAATTTGTTGACAATGATTTATCGATATCAATCGATGGCGATGACAGAACAATAGGAACAGTAATGGAAACTCCAAGTGCAGACATAAAGAACACCGAGTGATAGTTGTTGATGTTGAAGAAGTGGATGAGGCATCATATGTTTTTATGGAAGAGATAATGATGCCAAGTCTTCAAATTTTGAGAAAACCAATGTTGCTTGATCAGATTTAGATGTGATGTCACTGAAAGGAAAACTTTGTTCATCAAAAACAGCATGACGAGTGGTGTAAATGCTATTTGATGATGGGTCTAAGCAACGATATCCCTTGTACTAAGAATTGTATCCGATGAAAATGCATGAGATGCTTCGAGGTGCCAACTTGTTTGTAGAGTAGTTGCAGAAGTAAGGGAAAACTCAACACCCAAACGCCTTGAAAACATTGTAATTTTGTGTGGAATGATAAATCAACTCAAATGGACTATTGTAATCAAGAATCTTGGAAGGAAGTCGGTTGATAATGTAGGTTGATGAGCTAAAAGCATCGACCCGGAGAGAAGTAGGTGCACTTGCATTAAAAAACATTGCAAGACCTGTTTCAGTGATGTGTATGTGTTTTCGTTCCGCCCGACTCTTCTGTTACGAGGTGTGAGAACATGATAAACGATGATGCGTGCCATTTTTGGTTAAAACAGTTCTAACATGTTGATTAAAAAACTCGATCCCCCGATCACTTTGAAAGGTTTTCATCGTGCAAGAAATATGTGTTTGAACAAATTCTAGAAAAGAATTAAGAACAATGATGAATTCGAACTTCAACTTTAATGGATAAAACCATGTAAAGCGCGAAAAATCATCAACAAATATGCAATAATATCTGTATCCGTCTTTAGAAAGGATGAGTGTCGGTCCCTAAAGATCACAATGAATTAAGTCAAGTACATGTAAGCATCTTTTAGTAATAGGTTGAAAGGGAAATTTATTGCTTTTAGATAGCTGACATGAAGAGCAAACATGTGGTTTTGGTAATAAAGAAGTAACAGATAAAACACCCAATTTATTCAATAGCTTAATAGTATCAAATGCACCATGCCCTAATCTACTGTGCCATAACTCATAAGATGCACATAATGTAGATGACTTTAAACTGGAAATAAAAACTTGATGTCCTTGCTTAAGCATGTACAACCCATTCTCATATTTTCCCCTTGCTATGATTTACTTTGTTGCTTGATTCTGAATGGAAAAGAATGGTTTTAGAAAATAAAACATTAACAGGAGAATCATTAGTTAATTTACTAATGGGGAGAAGATTTTTTGTGATATTAGGGACAATAAGAACATATAAGAGTTTAAGATATTTGGAAAAGGATTTATTACCAGCATGTGAAATGGGAGAAGCATTACCATTTCCAAACACAACATGATCATGTACGGTGTAAGATGTGGTTGAATCCAATGATTTGGGAAATGAAGCCATGTGGGTTGTTGCACCTAAATCAACATACCATTCAGGTGAGTCATTAGTTACATGATATTGGGGGAGAGCCAAATATGTGTTAGCAACATGACCTTGGCGAGCATATGATGCTAAATCTGGACATGAGCTTGCGCAATGACCATTGGTCCTACAGAGTTGACAATGTGGTGAACGACGTCTACGGCCTCGAATGCCACTGTTAGAACCACATCCATGACCATAGGAACGACCAGAAGAGGTGTTTCCACGAGAATGAGAGGCTGATGAGGGATGTCGATTTGTAGTGAAGGCAACAACAGGAGTAGATGAGTCGTGAATGGATGTGAGGAACAACTCGTGTGATTCTGCTTGTGAGACCAGATCAAGAAAAGGAGTAGTAGGTTTGATTGCTCGATAAGTGGTGGAGAAATTTTCAAACGATGCTCCAAGTCCAATTGCAGAAAGCTGATCACAAAGACCCTTGAACTTGACACCAAACTCATAGACATTGGATGAACCTTTTGAAGCTATATAAGAGTATCCTTAAGTGTTTGCATTATTTCTTGAGAATCCTGTCGATAGGCTTATTGGAGAGAGTTCCATACCTCATGGGTAGTAGTTAGCCCTAATGTTTCAGCAATAGCAACTTCAGATAAGGAAGCTTAAATGATAAGAAAATCTTTTTTGATATGCTTCAAGTCATGCTGCATAGTCAGGATTTGGAGTAGAAACACCAGCAACATCAGGTACTTTTTTAGAGGAGGTCTAAATAAGGAACCATCAATGTGGCCCAACAATTTCTGATAAGCAAGAAGGGTTTGGATCTGATTTCACCAAATCAAGTAATTGGTGGGAGAAATGTAACGCCCAGTTTGTGGTATGTATTTTAATAAAGAATTATTCATTTTTTCAAAGGGACTCGGCGATTTAGAGGCCCCAAACTCGTCTAGTAGGAATGGGACTTTTGGACGCAGGACTTGAAGTTTACTCGACGAGTTGAGAAGCCTCAACTCGACGAGTAGGACTAATAGAGTGAAACACTAATTTTCAGGGTTTGCACCCTATTTAAGGACCTTAACACCTCCATGTAGCCTCCCTCATCACCTCCCTCAGTCCAACAAACCCTAATCCGTGATTTTAAGCCTTGTGAGTGTGTGTGAGTGAAAAAGGAGTGATTCTTTGCTATATCCTTGAAGGAGTGGAAGCTAGAAGTGTTTGGTTGAAGGAAGGAGCCTTGGATCCATAGATTTCATTGTCAAAATAGCCTTATTGAGGTATAAAGTCTATACCTTGTCCATTCATTTACTAGATCTCTTCATGGAGTAGTTTAGGGCTTTAAGGAGCCATTTTTGGAACCATTCATGGATGCAAGCATATTTTGGGGTCAAGACTTCAGATCCAGAGCCTTTGAGGGACTCCATGGCATAAAGGTGACAACTTTATGGCCATGGGAGTCCCATGCAACTTGTGGACCACTTTTTAGAGTCTTTTGAGCTAAATAAACCATGCATGCACATAAAGTTAGAAACTTCACGTGATATATCGACCATAGGGAACTAGATTTATGATTTGGATGCATTAAGCCTGACTAGAAACGACTGTATGGATTTGGACTATGGGGGACTCGATGAGTTGTTCATACGACTCGGCGAGTTAGGTCGTGGTCCCCCAACCTTTTTTGTTACTAAGTAAACTCGTTGAGTCTGGGAGATGACTTAGTGAGTTAAACATGTTTGGGCTTAAAAATTGAAAGAGAACTCGATGAGTTCAAGGAGGAACTCGGAGAGTTGCGAGCAAAATGTCTCGAATTTGTATGAAGGAGAACTCAACGAGTTCAATGAGGAACTCAACGAGTTGTGAGTAAAAGGTCTCGACTATGTTATAAGGAAGAATCCGACGAGTAGGATCTAGGTTTCCAGAGTTTTATGAATCATGGAACTCAACGAGTCCATGAAAGAACTCTTCGAGTAGAGTTAAGGTTCCAAGGTCTTATGGATTATGGAACTCGACAAGTTGATGGACCAACTCGGCGAGTTGAGTCAACTAGGATGTTGACTTTGACCAGGATGTTGACTTTGGCATTGACCATTGACCAGAGTTGACCCTTAAAGGGTAATTAAAAGAGATTGTTATGTTTAGGATTTTGAGAGAAGTTGATCCCAACACCGAGAATAGTTCAGCTACTTCATGACATTGAGGTGAGTTACCTTCCAGTAGAAGTGGGTCGAAGGCACCAATGTTGGCCTACTAGTAAGAGTTATAGTAGAGATTATTGTCTTTGTGATAATTATCTGGCATGTCACCATATGTTATGCTTATGTGCTAGTATTCTATGATGTTATGTGATAGTGGTAAGAGGGGTATGATAGACCCCAGTAGCGATCGATAGGGCCGAAGGGGTATGCCAACACCCGGATAAGCTAGGCAGTATATGACTTATATGTTTATGCACTAGGATGCTATGTGGTAGAAGTAGACGGTGAAATAGTCCCCGATACTAGTCGAAAGGACCGAATGGGTAGGCCAACACCCTGATATGCTAGGCAAGTTACCAGTTGAAAGAGATCGAATGGGTAGTTAATACCCGGATATGTTAGACAATATTTGTTATGTATGGTATGTGGTATGATGAGGGAACTCACTAAGCTTTGTGCTTACAATTTTTAGTTTTGGTTTCAGGTACTTCTTCCGCAAAGGGAAAGTAGTCAGCACGGTAGCAGCACATCGCACACACGATTTTCTGCATGTGAGATTCTTGGGATTTGTACTCTAACATTGTTACTATTTTATGACATGGTTTTGAGACATATGATCTATGGTTTTTATGAAATGAAATAACTTGATGATGTTTTCTTTAAATTGTTATATCAAAAATGAAATTTTTGGTCATGATTTTTGGGATTTTACAAGAAATTTTGACTGTAATCATGTGTAGAATAGTAGCAAGAGATATAGGAGAGTCTGAAGAAGAAGAAGAAGAAGAAGAAGAAGAAGAGCCGATGGTGGTCATGATGTAACTTTGGAAGAAGAATCGACACCTTAATCTGATACTATATAGTGATTTACAGAATTCACCTTAAAGATCTTGTGTATTTCACATTCTATGTATAATACATAGATATACAACAAAGTAACAAACTAATACTAAAATACAAGAGATAACATAAATCAACAACTATCTTGTATTATCTCTAATATAATAAAATTGATAATGTTTCTATATCTAAACTAAAAAAATACAAGTCCATGTATTCATAGGTTGCTTCTTCTTTGTCATCTTTATAGCTAGTGTCCCTCTTAGAGGGGACTACCTAAAATAAATATTTGTAGCAGTTGTTATCGACGGGAACAACCAGACCCTTCCTATAGCATTTGGTTTGGTTATGGAAAATAATCTCTACTGTTTTACCTGAATTCTGATGAGGTTAAAATAATCTCTCAGATAGGGTAGGGAAGTATGGTTCATAACAAATCTGGACGATGTCGTTAGTTCTTTAATAGAGCGTGTATTCCATGATTCTTATCATCAATATACTTCTAAAAAATGGTGCTCAAGTATATGCGCACAGGAGGAGACTCTAGCAAAACATTACAACCTTTTTCTGGATGACATCCAACTCATATATTGTGTTTGATTTTGAAGAAAACTTCCATCTGTTGGCCCCTGATGCTCGTGAAGTGCTTGCCATCATCGGTCATGCGAAATGGGCAAGAGCCTATTTCCCTAACATCCGTTGGAATGTAGTCAACATTGATGTTCCCTAATTTTTTTTGGTGTTATCGGTAAATCAATGCAATGTACCAATAATAACGTTTACCGATGCAATTCGTGACTACATTCAACGGACTTTCGTTGAACACGATTTAATGGCACATAAAATACCGGGTGCAATATTAAATTATTTAATTACTTGTACAAGAACCTTATTTGATCATATTTACTTTTAAGAGAGGTTGACTAACGTGCTCACCCGTATACTGAAATAATGCTTCAAAAGACATAACAATTATCCATATTTAAAACTAGATTACATTTTTGGCTGATAACTAGGAACTTGCATCCGATGCAAATTAGACGTGTCTAAATGACTTTCAAACAATTCCATGCAGGTCTCAATTAGTTTGAAACCATTATTAGTTAATTCAATTCGATCTTCTATTGTTGGAGTTGTCCTACGTGTTTCTTCGATGATGTACATTGTGTTCATCTTGGTTTATTTTTTGTTTTATTTTGAAACTCAACATCTTGGTTTTTTATCTGCAAAAATAAAATTCCAAGAATTTTTTAATACATTACCGTAAAAATAAATTAAAATTATGAAAATTTTGTTTTTCGATTTTACCTTTATCGGACACAATTCCGAAAACTTCTTTGAATGGAATATAACTTCATCGTCCGTAAAACTCACTTTTTTTAACAACATCTACGCAAACTTTTATTTTGGACTAACATGTATCTTGAGAAAACTTATAAATATAGTTATTTCGGATTGATATTCCGTAACATCGTTCCAGAATAGTTCATCGGGTTTCAGATCACGTTCTTCGTATTCCAGACTTAGATTACCATTCTAGAATCCCTAAATCCCTACTTTTGGAATAAAACAAGCGAGAAAAACATTTAAAAAAAGTACTTACATGAGATTCATACACGTACAAAGTACTTGTATTCCAGAGTATAATCCATATTTAATCATAGTATTCCGGAGTCGTTCCTCGTATTCCAGACCATTCCGCAATACGTAAATCATTTTATAAAATCAAATACAAAGTAACTTAAAGAGTAGAACTTACTTGGTTTGACGAATCCATGCTGGAAATTTAGTTCGAAATGTAGATAGATTGCGTTTCGAATTTGCAAATTTCGAAACATGTATTCCTGATTTTTTTTTTTTTTGTGGGGGACCCATATATATACAATTGGGCTATAATATTGGGCTTGGACCGGTTTTCAGGTTCGAAATAACCCATTCCGGACCAAATAGTTAGTTTTAAAAATTAAAAAAAAAGTTCTATTTTAAAAAAAAAACACCAAAAAAAATGATTAGTTACTCAATTTCCTTAGAAATAATATACAACACTATTTTAATCGTAATGTTATAATAAATGGTGATATTACAATCTACCATGGAAATTACGGTAGAAACATATGCTCATTCTAACCTATTTTAATCCTAGTGTTAACCACTCAAAATTTACATTCACACGTCACAAGGAAATTATAATCAAACTTATTTTAAGAATATTATGTAGATCGACAAACATTTAGATGTACATTTATTGCTAAGATACAAATCACTTTCACCAAAAAGAAATATTTACTTTTAATGGCAAATTATGATGACGGTGATTTTTTTGTCGATTTTGATGATCGTGATAATAATCGTGACAAAGAGATAGTAGTATGGCCACCATTTTTGTCTCTTCTCGTTAAATTTGTGCATTTCGCAGTTACTCCTATTTTGTGTGAGCATTTGTCGTGATTGAATTGCCTCATGTGATTTTAAATTTTAGTGTCTCTTATCTTAATACACATGATCTTCAAATTCAATGTTTCAATGTTATTCATTTTAATTTTTCAAGTATGACATCATTTTTTAGACATGTTTTTATATAGAATTTATCTAAACAATATTTAATGAAAATATAAAAAGACAAGGGTTTCCAGGTGTATGCAGGTATTTGAAATTAAATGAATAATTATATTTGCTCCCACACACAAAAAATCAAAAATATCATGATTGTTGGGTATTAAAGTCAAATTACAATTTTTTTTGGGATGAATGAATTATAAAGTACACTTTTTGAGTGATTATGATAAGTCGTCTCATAGTTAAAGGTAAATCATGGTAGGATACTGGATATATAGAAATGTCGATGTAGTTTTATATTTTAATTAACCATTTAAATAAATAATTATAAAAAAATGTTTTATTCTTTATATATATAATACTAATTGAAGTTTTTTTCAGTCAATGATAATAGTAATTATGATCATATACATCTTTTCATCAAATTGTTATTCCGTTCATGTCATTGTTTTAAATTGATTATTTATTTTAGTTAATTAAATTAAAGTTAAATCAAAATAATACCATGTTAAGAATATATATATATATATATATATATATATATATATATATATATATATATATATATATATATATATATATATATATATATATATATATATATATATAGCAATCATTCTTTTACTTTGTATGCATTATAATTCGTTATTATTGACCTTATATAATACAAATAAGCGATGACATGATATTGTCTCTCAATCTCAAATATTAATAAAATAGGTACCTATTAAAGGATAAAAACGTATTCTATAATTAACTATTTGATTAATTAATCCATTTATCATTAAATATTTGATTAATTAATCGATTTAGATGGGACCACTTATATTAATATGTTTATGTTTGGCTAGACAACTAGTGGTAGCAATACGTGCGATACTATGGAAATTTATAGAAAATTTGTGTTTATATAATAGGCAACATATGAGTTATAATAAAATTAAGTTTAATTATTTCTAGACAAATTTACATAAATGGTCTATGCTGTTTACAAAAAATCATCGTAACCTTCGGTTGATAAAACATGTACTTAATTATGCCAACATAATTTCACACTTGTTTGGCAATTGAATCAATCGTTGTTTTGATTGACTGCGAGTAACTCCAACATCTTGATCGGTGACAAAGATGTTGAGACATCGTTTGGCAGCATCAACAAGACCGATGTATCACTGTGGCGATGATGACGGCTGAAAAAAAATGGCTGAAACAAGTTTTATCGCTGTAGGGAAGGAGTGTTGGTGGTTATGTATTTGATGGTGATGTTGGGCACACCATGCATTCAAGTTTATAATGTTTGTAAATCGGTGTAATATCTCAAAAACCTAATTTTTCATGAGATATTCTACTTTTATTTTATTCAAAACAAAATTAAGAATTGAACAGTGATACAATATTGCCTACCATCATATGAAGCAAGTGGACTTGATTTTGTTGGATGTTATCATTGTATGTCATGTCGATTTTTTTTTATTTTAGTATATATCCGATTAGGACTATTGATATAAAAAAAAACAAAACAATATTGTTTTAACTTACAATCGCAACATCAGTAACTTCAATTTAACTAAGATGATACGAAATTTATCTGATGGCTAAAGTGCTAGACACGATTCATACATGTGTTTACAGATTTTCACTACGAAAATAGTGAAATAAGTAAAATAAAACATATCAATCAATTAAATATAATATATGAATACCAAGACAAAAAGCAGCGACGCAACAAGACAAATAATCAAAAATGATTAAGAAAACCACAAGGGGACACTCCATTGAAAGAGTAATGTAGAGCTTCTCTCTCTCTCTCTCTCTCTCTCTCTCGTTGTCTTAATATTTTCAACTCTCTCTCTCTCTCTCTCTCTCTCTCTCTCTAGAGGGTGAACTCTGTGTGTTGTGGAGAGGGAAAACAAATGGGTTGTTTATTCTGCTCTGATAAATCCAAGAAGAAACCTAAATTTCAGCAGAACAAGAAGCCAGAAGATCAGATCTCATCAGCTCCAGGTAACCAAAATTACTGAAATATTCCAACACATAAATCAAAATTCTGATAAACCCGTTACCAACATTGTTTTCTTTGATCAATCCAATTGCCCCAGTTCTCTATATCTTCTTTCCTTCTCAATTCCCAAGATTTTTTTTAAAAAAAAAAATTGTAGTTTCCGCTATTTGTATATTCATGTTCAAATAGGGTATGCTTTAAAGTTGTATAAACAATTTCTGGAGTCTGATCTGATTTGACCCAGTCAAATTGATTTTTAGGCAAATTGTCGTTTAGCATTTGAATCTCTCTTTGTCCCATTCATTCTTGATTATCATTGTGTTCGGCTCAGTTGCTATAATTGCAATCGCTAGTGTTGCAAAAGTGGAAAACGAGAGAATTCATGGTCAGTATTTGTTGAAATCATTATCAATTTTCTTTATTGTCCCTGGTGTTAATCATATAGTAGGGTTTCCAATTATTATCCTCAATTTTTCATTGTGAATCATTTCTCATAATTTCCAATTATATGAATCCTATGTATCGTTGGTAGTAAGCATAGATTTAGGGTTTAAATTTTTCCCCAAATTAGAAATCACAAAACGGAATGTATTAAAGGTGGAAACTTTAAGGGATTTGTACTCTGTTTTGAACTCTATGATGATGTGTTTTTTCTTAAATCATATTCATATCTTCCAATTCTATACTTAAATTTTTAGGAATTACTTGTTTTCAGATAAATCTAAGGTTAATTCTGGTGTGGGGTTAAATAAAGAAGCTTTGAAAGATGGAGGATCTACACACATTGCAGCACACACATTTACATTTCGTGAATTAGCAGCTGCAGCCAAAAACTTTAGAGCAGATTGTCTTTTGGGTGAAGGTGGGTTTGGTAGAGTATATAGAGGCCGATTAGAGAGCACCAATCAGGTTTGTTCAATTTATCAATTTTCTTTTGATGGTTAAATGCAAGAAATAGCATCTTACTTTCATTGTACTTTAAGAATGGCAAAATAACGCATAATCTTATTTGTAATGATGAGCGTAATTTATTGTAATTTTCTGAGCACATAAGTGATGTTATAAATGTCAAAAAAAAAAAAAAAATTGATGTAAATCTGTGAGGTTTTATTTGGATTTAAGTTGACTTGACCTCTTCTTTGTCTTTTTTCTCTATTTGCAATTGAGAGAGTGGGTAACATGTTGGCAATAAGTGTGTTTAATAATTAAAACACTTCAATTATTGAAACATAGATTATATCCATTCCAAAAAGTTATGGATTTAGTCCAGATGTTTAGTTTGTTGTAAGGAATGATCCCTACAACAAATTTAAGTTTTGTTGCATCCGTTAAGTTTAAGTAGAATGACTATTTTACCCTTACCATATATTATTGTGCAGGTTGTAGCGATCAAGCAACTTGATCGTAATGGCTTACAAGGAAACAGAGAGTTTCTTGTTGAAGTGTTGATGTTAAGCCTCCTTCACCACCCTAATTTAGTCAACTTAATTGGATATTGTGCTGATGGAGATCAAAGACTTTTGGTATACGAATACATGCCACTTGGATCATTAGAAGACCATCTACATGGTACTTTTAAAAATAAATAAATTAAAATGGTTTAGTTACTTAATTCTTAATTTATTAAAATATAATATATTTGTTTTGTTGTTTACATTGATTCAGACCTACCTCCTGATAAACAACAACTTGACTGGAACACACGGATGAAAATAGCTGCGGGGGCCGCAAAAGGGTTGGAATATCTACACGATAAAGCTAGCCCTCCGGTTATATACCGTGACCTAAAATGCTCAAACATTTTGCTTGATCAAGATTATAACCCAAAATTGTCTGATTTTGGGTTAGCAAAATTGGGACCCGTGGGTGACAAGACCCACGTGTCCACCCGTGTCATGGGAACATACGGGTATTGTGCTCCCGAATACGCCATGACAGGTCAGCTCACCCCCAAATCAGATGTCTACAGTTTTGGAGTCGTTCTTCTTGAAATTATTACGGGGAGAAAAGCAATCGATCATGCCAAAACCGGTTGTGAACATAATCTCGTTGCTTGGGTACGATACAAAATACAATAAAATAGATGCTGAATTTATTTATTTATTTATTGAAAATTAATTAATTAATTAATATGGGTGGCAGGCACGGCCTTTATTTAAAGACAGGAGGAAATTCGGGCAGATGGCTGACCCAATGCTTGAAGGGCAGTACCCTGTAAGAGGGTTGTACCAGGCACTTGCTGTGGCTGCAATGTGTGTACAAGAACAGCCTACCATGAGGCCAGTCATTGCTGATGTGGTCACTGCTTTGACTTATCTTGCTTCACAAAGATATGACCCGCGGGCCCGCTCCCGGTCCCGGTCCCAGTCTCAATCCCAGTCTGGCTCTTCCACCCCGAGAACACAACGAAACAGTGATGCAGCCAATGCCTTGAGGTGATGAAAGATTGATTCATGCTTTTTGCTAACGGGAAAATATGAGTCTTTTGTGTTTATTCTTTTCAACTTTGTTTATTTCTGTCCCACTATATTCTTTTTTTTTTACTTGAATTTTCGTGTTTTATTTATTATTAAAGGATTGGAGATTCTTGTAATTAGTTAGCTCTATATAAAAGATTAGCGGTCAATCTGGTTTTTTGAGTCTTGCAAATGATGGGTTTCTTTGTATTGCATTTGTTATGCATTGGACTTGAAATGATGTTGGTATGACAAATATTACAATTTGTCTCGTAAAAAAAGTGGAATAAGGTTGTTTGACCTCGGTATCCTGTCTACCTTAATGTCAAGTGGTCCTATAGAAAGCAATATCACTTTGTACTTGGTCTAGAACGACAAAAAAATGATAAAAGATACAATACCATACATAATTCCCAATTTTCTTTTTACATTTTCTCTTAAAACCAACTGGGGTTTTATTAATTACTAAACAAACAAATGGCTAATGAGCTATATATATAACTTAAAAGAAATTGTTTTAAAAGAAGAAAAAAAACACTAGTAATGTACGCTTCTCCCTCAAAAGTCAAAACCAACATAAACACAAGATAATGATTGTTTTCCTTGAGTGTATGATCCATCATGAGTCAAGGGTGGTCAACGATACCTGCTCCATTTCATGACCATTATGATCATGGTGTTCTTCCTGCACACGTTTAAGGTTTTCTTCTTCACCACCAATAGCAGCCTTAACATCAAGCTGTATATTTTGCACAGGTTTTGGGCTTTGTTCATCAACAGTAGTGGTAGTTGTAGTAGCAGTGGTGGCCTTTACATCCACCACATGCTCTTCTGCTGGCTTTGCCTGTGGGAAGTCACTAAATTTGTTAATGGATTTAGGGTTTAGAAAGATGACATGGCAAATGAGGTTTAGTATTTCACCTTGTTCTTGTCACGCCACCCCAGCACAAATGGTCTTGATAACAGACTAATCTTTCTTGCAGGTATCTCTTGTGTCAGTTCCTGACTTGTTCTTATTGTTGATGAATCTTGATTTGCAGATCTAAGTTTAAAAAAAAAAAAAAAAAAAAAGATTGTTATTGTCACTAGTGTACTGATACTGACACTGATATTGATATTGGTAATGGTGGTTACCTTGGAGAAGGCTGTGCTTTTGTTTGGCCAGACTGATATTGCAAGGTTGCCTCCAACATTGATTCTGCCATAACAACTCTCTTCTCCATTTCAGCAAGGGAAGCAGTCGCTGTTTCATATTTTTCCTGAATAATAATCATCCAATATATTTATAAAAAGAAAAAATCATTTGTTTTCTACCGATTGATTACCGAAAGTATTTGCATTATAGTTTTGTAACATTATAATAATTTCCTTTTTAACCTGAAGCACTTCAGTGGCATATCTCTGAGCTGCAGCATCTTGCTCAGCATATCTGCGAGCATCTTCTGTTACCTTTTGCTCTTGCTCTACCCGCATCAAAACCTTTAAATAAAATAAAAAAAATATTTTTTATGTAATCAAATGTGAATTGATTGATGTTATTAAATTAAATTAAAACCTGAATCATGGCATTCTCTTGTTCTTGTTTGTCAGCAAGAGCCTGTTGTAGCTCAGCAACATCCCGCTCTAATTGCTCAACCTAAAAAAACAATTATTAATTAAAAAAACAACATAATACTTTTGTTCAAAATTGCCCATTTTTGCAACGTACAACTTCTTCCAGCATACCTTTGCACTTAATTCTCGACGATTATCCTGTTTCACCATCTCCATTAAAGCAGTTTCCAACTCTTCAGCTCTGTAAACATTAAACCAATTTTTAAGAAAGATCATTAAGAAAATTTAATTTAATGCGTAACCTAAAATCATTCCAACAAAAATTGGAACTAAATATAAACAAAACCTGAGTATTGCAGATCTTTTTTCCTCTAGTACTTTGCACAGCTCATTCTTTAGCCACACAACCTACAAAGGACAATTTTGTAATTTTAGTATAGTATATATGATATGATGAAGGAATAGTAGATATATACAATGTGTAACCTAACCTGTTCTTGAAGATCTGGAAGGGAATCAATCTCCACATCCCCTGACACACCCACATACAGCTCATCTGCATTAGAAGATCCAGAATTCATCCGTGACAATGCACCATTTACCATTTTACCCTGTGAATCCCTCCACATACGAAGTCCTTTTGTTCTTTCTATTTGAGCAGCTTCAACAGCTGGCCTATGTTTGTTTCTTAAGTCTTCAAGTCTCTCTTCATTCACATTTTGATAACCCATGCAAGCTGTCAAAACAAGTTGACTGCTGTCAAATGTTGACCCTGCTAGTGACTGCAGCAGTGTCACTGCATCCCCAGCATCCTTTGTTGTCACTAATGCAGGTCCTGCAAAAAACTGAATAAAACTAAGTTCCAATTTATAAAAAAAAATATATTATCATAAATATAGATCAAAGAAAGGAAACACAGTACCATATAACTCCATTAATGAAAGGGCTGTTCGAAAAAGCATGACTCGATTCCCTTGAAATAGAAGTACATCCCAGACTCGAAGAACTGGAAGGAGAATTTTGTAAGTTTTTTATATTTTAGTTTTGTTCTTGATTAATAAATATAAAAACAAAGAGAAACTGACCACTTTCCCAGGGAAGCATATTCATAAACAGTGAAAGGAACCATGGTCCAGAGACCCATGCAATTTGCACTCCAAGGTAATCTAGGTGGTTAACTGCATCAAGAAAAATAATGGAGTAAAATAAATGAATATCATTATCATATAGTATAGAAAATAAGGTGATATATGAAAAACAAACCTAATTTAGGAAACCTCTCACGCACCAACTCCTCAAAAACAAGCTGGTCAACCTGGAAGAAATCAGAGTGTAAATATATTATATAAAATGGTGCACATTTTAATAATCTTTGAGATTATTATAAAGTACCTGAGACTCAATCATTTCCTCTGAATAATAGCCTTCAAAATAATCATCAAGAATACCCATTAAAGCCCTGAGATTAAATTGTAAAAGCATGTTTATTATTTGTTCAGGCAGCTGGGAAGGGTAAGGTTGATTAAGGCTCAACAACCTACCAAAAGGCATTTTCTTCAGGCATCAGAAGAAGTAATAAGCCAGCAAAAAAATTCATGGCCTGAATTTAATACAATAGATTAGCATAACATTTCACATAATCTATAAGAAATTTTTTAAAAAATATACAATATTAGTTGTCAAATAAGTTGGATGCTGACCTGGCAGTAGCCAACAGAGGGGTTGTGGCGAGCATATGCTGTGAGTAAACGTCTCAAAGCATTTCTACCACCTTCATCTAGAGCAGGGTGACCTGGAAAAGTCCGAGGCAAGTCCTGTGAAAATAAAACAGTATATCTGATTAGGAATTGTATAAAAAAAGTAACCAGGATTAGTAATTTACTACTGAATTGAATTAAATTAGGTGATGACCTTTTCAATCTGAAGTTTCCATTTCTCAGGTGCATTCATGGAGTCATTCTTCGAGTCCTTACTTGCTTCATCTACTTCTTGAATTTGCTGATCCACATTGTTATCATTCTTAGTATCAGAAAGTAGAAGATTCTGATAGTAATTCTTAATGTGGCGAGCCTTGACACCCACAAAAGCTTGCCATAGCTGTAATTACAAGTGGTTGGTTATAAACTAATACTTTGAAGCATTACATAAATAAAAGGAATTGGAAGAGTACACAGCCTACCTCTCCCCTAAGAGCCATTGGCACTCCACCTTGGACAAGAAACTCCAATTCCTGTTTCCATGGAATTGAAGATTCCTGTGGGGCAGCAGTGCCATCAGCAGTTGGAATTGAGGGAGTGACGCCATCACTTGCAGGGATATCTGGAGTTGTGTCTGACTCTGGCTTGTCCAAATCATAAAACTCATCCTCAGAGTCCTCAACAGAAGCAACATTTTCAGTTTCAGGATCTTCCTCTGTTTTTGTCCCACTAATCTTTCTCTTAACACGAGCATTCATCATATCCTCAATGGCTCTAAGTGATGGCCTAATATGAGCCCATATTTGGACCCCATGAGACTTAGTCTCAGAAACTTCATCTTCTTGAGGTTTTAAATCATCATGGCCAGGCTTCTCACTGCTCAAATCATCATCTCCTTCTGGGGTTTTATCAGAACCACCATTTACAGGCAATTGAGCACCCTCTGATTGCCTTTCCAGAAAGTCTTTCCACCTATCTGACCGTTCTTCCTCTTCCTCCTAAAACCATGTAGGGTTGCAGGTTTTATATTATGAATGTAAGTGAATGATATGTAAATAAGTAAGAAGATGGAGATTAAAGAGAGTAAAACCTTGTAGATATTTGCATATTCCCGGTATCTCTGTACATGCTGAGGTCTCACTGCAAAACCGTAGGCATCTCTGTCCAATAAAAAGTAAGTAAGTAATAAGATGGGGAGAATTTGGAACCTTGTACATGATTTTTAGTTTCACTTTCATGTGCTATGATTTTTTCTCTTGAGAAGTTCGTAATTCAACTGTTGAAAAGTATTTTAACTGCTCTAAAGTTAAAAAAATAGTAAAAAGGCATAATGTGGCTCTTTTATTAAAAAAGAGGGATTCCTAAATCAAATTTCAATAACAACAAACAAGATCATGTCCAAAATAATTGATCCTAAAAAGTGCGAAACCACTATTCATCACAAAGTTAATCATTTAGGCGTCCAATTAAAGAAGATCAAAATCAAATCCCTCACCAAGATCAAAAACCATTTCGATAATTTTCGTAACTTCCAATGTCACATTACACGATCACAGCAGTATACAGTATAAGTTTAAGTAATCATCCAATATGAGATATAGATCGAACATTAAACATGGAGAAAATGGGGTGAATGTGAGAAAAATCGAACACCCTAAGAAAAAGGGGGGAATTATGGCATAATAACCGAAAATATAGTCGAAACAACTGATACCTCTTATGTTCAAACGTGACAAGAGGAGGATTCAAGATTGGTACTTTGGTTGTCTTCATTATCGGAGGTGTAACCGGACAAAATCGATCTACTTCCGAACTGAACCCCTTGAATGACTGTTGACAATTGAACCGACGAGTTGAGAGAGAGAGAGAGAGAGAGAGAGAGAGAGAGAGAGAGAGTATGACTACTGCTTCTATTGCGAGTGAGACAGTCTACTGTAGTTGCTAGTTGGATGAACGGAAAGGGGCGGAGGCATGGAGGAGATCACGTGGAAAAGCCGAAATCAGCGTCTCACGTTATGGACTCGCTGTGTATAATTTGTATATGGGGTGGGTCTATACGATACATGTGCTCATTCCTTCACACGCAACTCGAGTTTCGAGTAGTATCTTCAGATCTAAAAAAATAGAACTTTTGGGATCTCTTCTTTATTTTTATTTTTATTTTTCTAACTCTTTAACTTTTAACTATTAACTTTTAACCCCCATATTTGACAGTAACTTCTTTTAACTCATACAATTTTATTTTATTTTTAAAATATAAACGCTTTGATTGAACCAAAACAACCAAATTAACGTTCCAAACAACTAGCTAAACTGAATAGTGCTTACATAATAGAAGGTCCAAATTAGCTATATTACTTTAGGTTGACCGAGTTGATCGGTATTTCTTTGTCAAACCATAAATGTCATATTCTTCTGTTAGCAAAATAAAATAATCTTGTGTTTGTAATTTTATACTTTGAAATTAGTTGTGTATTTTCTTAGAGTGTATTTATCATTTAATTTTGATCGAACCGACATAAATAGTTAATTTAAAATGAGAATAGGAAAAACATAAGGGCATACTAGACCACATGTACTTTCTCTATTCCGTTATCAGCGCTTTTCACCACCACCATCAGCTTCATTACTCACTACCATCTCCACCATTGCTAAGCAACACGTACGCACCTCCATCCACTGTCGCCTGGACCGGTCCTTAACAACCAGCACATGCACACGCACACGCACACGCACACGCACACGCACACGCACATACAAAACGTCGACAGATTTGACAAGCGGCTAAGGTAAAGGCGACATAATTCCTTGAGTTTTTCTACTTTTTGATGGTACCCACATGAAGTTATGTTGAAATTAACATATGTTTTTAACAATTATTGACATTATATGCATTAAATTTATTGGCTTTTGATTCTTTACATCATCTTCGACTGGTTTGCAGATATATAGAGAGGCCTATGTGGAATTATGATGAAATGAGAATTTTTTTTCATTAAGAATTGTTGATTTTAGGTTGTGGGTTTTGTTTCTTTACATAATCTTTGGCAGACAAATGAAATTACTACGAAATGCGCATTTTTTTCAAGAGTTATTGACCTTATTTTGTGGTTTTTGGTTCTTTACATCATGTGTGGAGTTTGGATTTTGGTCTTTTAATATTCCAACTCCTGCTGCTTTCATCATGTGGTCTTTATAGCTAATTCATATATATATTTTCTTCATCCATCGCCTTCTTAATTTTCTAAATTCTTAAAATTTAAAAGGATCTAATATATATATATATATATATATATATATATATATATATATATATATATATATATATATATATATATTAAAAACGAAAGAAGTTAGCAATAGTAACATTTGCTGTATCTGGGAATTGGTTCAGTTGTGTAATGAAATTGCATTTTCGTCCCTGTATCAAGGGTTGACGAGCTTTGGTGGATGGTGAATTCACTTCAAGTTGTATTATGCATCCAGACACTTAAACAAGGCATTCATAATTTGCCTTTAAATTTGGGCAATGAGCAACAAGTTGAACACTTCTGTAAATAACTACCTTTATTTCATTCAACTTATTACTAGACATGTTATTCCATCGCATAGTATTTTGGTTTGCTCATCATGATATCATAAAATTAACCACTATTTTCTTGAATTTTGTTGTTTTAGACCTGAAGAAACTTAAGCTGAATGACTAAATGCTAGAGATGGTCTCTCAAATACAAATTCTTAGCTAATTGGCTACCACTCAACATGCTACATGATAGAAATGAAATAATGTATGATAAAGTGAGTACTTATTGTAACGACCCAAAAATCACTACTAAAAAATTCTTTTAAAAAACAATACTAAAGCCATATTTATAAAAACCGCATCACAGTCATAACATAATTCCCGAGTATTAATCCAAAACATGATCTTATTATCAGAGTAAACATTCCCAGGCTAACTGACTATGGTGTGTGCACTGCAACCTCTCCGAGCTCCTTTTTTTGAAAACTAGGTACCTGAAACCAAAAACTGAAACCGTAAGCACGAAGCTTAGTGAGCTCCCCCAAACTACCACATACCATACAATAACATATAAAGCACATACTGGGCCTTGCCCACTGCATCGGACCGAGGTCTGGACTAACTGGGGCCTTGCCCCCTGCATCGGACCGAAGTTCGGAAACTGACTAGGACCTTGTCCCCTGCATCGGACCGAAGTCCGGACTAACTGGGGCCTTGCCCCCTGCATCGGACCGAAGTCCTGAAACTGACTGGGACCTTGTCCCCTGCATCGGACCGAAGTCCGGAACTAACTGAACATAGCATAACATAAACATATCAACTAACATGAATACATATATTGCATACTGCATCGGGCCGTAGCCCGGAACACATAACACATAAATCCTGTCTGAGCCACGAAGGCATCAAAAATACTAACTACTGCAACAGACTGAAGTCTGGAAACTACTGCTAGCTAAATGGGTCGGCATTGTGGCCTTAGACTCGTTCCTACTAGAAGGAGAACTCACCTGAACTGCTGAGCTTTGTTGATAACCCTCTGGCTGCTAACCGACAACCTTCTGAGGCGCTGCTCCTCTAGCTTTCCGTGCTACCAATATCAATATAACACTTAGTCTGACAGTCCTCCAAAAGTCAACTAAGTCAACTCTTGTCAAAGTCAAAGTCAAAGTCCTGGTCAAAATCAACCTTCCAGTTTGACCCTACTCGCCGAGTCAACCTACTAACTCGCCGAGTTCATAAGCTCAGAAACCCCTTTCATTCGCGACTCAACTCGCCGAGTTAGACCATGACTCGCTGAGTCTATTGATTTCTGAGTCCTGACCTGTCCAACTCACTGAGTCCCCACTCAACTCACTGATCCGAGTCTTAACTCGAAGGGTTTGGGGTTTCGCGACTTGACTCGTCGAGTCCAAGAACATACTCGCCGAGTCCAAGGCAATCTTTAACAGACTCGCCAAGTTGTTCTTCCAACTCGCCGAGTTCCTGCCCAACTTCATCTAACTCGCCGAGTCCACCCATATGACACGCCGAGTCGCTCCAGTTCTTAATCCATTCAGTGGCTTTTCGAGCCATGCAGGGGCTCCAAATCATAGATCCATACTTCCAAAGTCCATTCGCCATGTAAAGTTGCAAACTATACGTATGACTAAGGAGATTAAGGCTCAAAACACTACAAACTAGGGTTTAAGACAAAGAGGCTTAACAACCAACCCACAGACTGATGCTTTATGATTTTCTAGGCCATAATACACTTAGATCTGAAGTAGCAACTTCAGATTTGGGCTCCAACTCGAAATGATTCAAGGACATGGCATAAAAGCCCCAAAACTCATAACCAACATAGATCTAGATGCAAAGGAGTCCAAGTACTAGTTTATTACCTCCAAATGCTCTGAAATGTCTTCCCGATCCCGGACCTATAGCCCCTTCTCGCACCTCCAAGATCCTTCTTTCTTCTCCAAGCTTTAATGCACTCTTCAAGGCAAGAATTAGCCCAAAAACGGATATGGTGGCTAGGGTTTGGTGTTCTGGGTTAGAGAGGCAGTAAAGGAACCCTAGGGAAGAGAATGAGACGTTTAAATAGGCTCCAAGTCCCGAATTTAGGGTTTTCCTCGTTCATACCAGACTCGCCGAGTCCCCTTTGCTGACTCGCCGAGTCGATTACTTAATTGATCCCCCGGATCCCGCTCCGACTCGTCGAGTTCCTCCCTGGACTCGACGAGTTGACCCTTTGACTTAGGTTTTCTTTCCTTTCTTGACCTTTCTGATTTTGGGTGTTACACTTATTGAACCGTTGCTCGATACCTTCCAGGATAAGTCCGATTTGATGTTGCAACAACTTCAATTAGATTTACTAAGGAAAATTTGTAAGCTAATAATGGATTTTAATATGATATCCAAAGGGTAAATGCAAAAAATAATACCAATCCTTTTATTTATTTGTGACATAGCAACATACTTCGATTGATTCGGTTATTATAGTATCATACTTTCTTATATTCCTATTATAATATTGTAGTTTAAAAAAGTTAAAAGTAGAATTCTTTCCTTTCTTGACCTTTCTGATTTTGGGTGTAACACTTATTGAACCGTTGCTCGATACCTTCCAGGATAAGTCCGATTTGATGTTGCAACAACTTCAATTAGATTTACTAAGGAAAATTTGTAAGCTAATAATGGATTTTAATATGATATCCAAAGGGTAAATGCAAAAAATAATACCAATCCTTTTATTTATCTATAAGAAGTTGTTATGAGGCTTTTGGTATTTTTCGATTGCAATTTTCAACTTCTCATGCCTTGCTCATTCCATTTCCTTTTGGGTTGTATTGAGAAGTTGTTATGAATGAATGTATTTTGTGTTGAATGATGGTGGCAGTTGAGTGAAGTATATTTGAAGGCGATAGAGAAAAAGATAGATGAGTTGGCTTAAGATGTTGTGGCGTTTGTAGATGAAAGGCTTGCTCCTTCAAGAACTCAACTGCTGGAAAATGTGTTTGTTGATCCAAGAGGCCTTGGAATTGCACCTGATGACAATTACATTTTCATGTGTGAGGAACCCTAGTTTACCCAAAGGCACTGTTGTAATTTATTTAAGATTGCTACTATTTAAACAAGGTTAACTATAACAAAGGGTTAACTGCTTACTAAAACAAGAAAAAGCCCCTCCATCCACCTCTTAGTTAATAATAAATTTAATTTAATTTGTTTTTTTTTTATATATTTAACTTGACATTGCTCCAAATTACATTTTTTCTTTAATAATCTTTACAGAAAATAACTATGCATGTTTCTTAATATTTAAATATATACACTCGTTTTGTTGTGCCCGATATCGATTGGGTCATTGTCACTTTCAAATTAGTACAATATTGAACATTATATATATATATATATATATATATATATATATATATATATATATATATATATATATATAAAAAATAAAATGGCTAATGATATTAAAACTCTTAAATTTTCAGGTTTTTGTCGATTTTACTTAAAGTTAGAAACTGTTTGTTTTTTTGAAGTAAAAATCCATAAAGTCTGTGGACCACCTATGCAACCATTTGCAGTAGAAGAGGTGGACCAAACGGTTACACACTGTAATAAGAAGCGTGTTTGTTTTTTTTAACATCTGCATTGCGGGCATTAAAAAATTAAAATAAACTGATTTTTATAATCCGAAAATAGTTTTTTAAAACAAAAAGTTTAATAATGTATGATATTTCGGCAAAAATTTATGATATTTCAGCAAAAAATAATGATATTTTAACAAAAAAATAAATACATTTTATCATAAAATATTGATATTCCATCAACAAATTATTATTATTCAATATAGAAAAAAAAAGAAAAAAATTTCAACAAGAATAAACAAAAAAAACAAAAAAAATGTGAAATAAGATTACAGCAATATATAATCAATATTTTAGCAAGAAAAAAAAGAGGTTGAAAGAGTTAGAAAAATGCAAAACAAGTGTTGTGCCAAGAAGAACACGCACATAGGTTTTTAAATCCGAAGACTTCTAAATAACAAACATTTGTAAGGTGAAAAATGATACGCATGTGCTACGCCACGTAGCAATAAGAGGTCTGAAGATGTTTTTTCCAAAAAACAAACAACACCTTAGATTTAATGTATGTTTTTGCTCTTATATTTTCTAAAAAAATGTCCGTTTTTGTCATTTTACTGTTGATAACGGGTTTTTCTAGTTACCATTATATTAACTTTTTTTTTCTACCCACCCTTAAAGTTATAATTTTCTCATTTTTACCTAAGTATTTTATTTCCATATTACAAGTTCATGTAGAAAAAATTGTATTTATATATTTAATTAAATATTGTATTTACGTTTTTTAAATGTTATATATATACTACTTTTCTACATGAATAGTATAATATGAAAAAAAAAATACTTAGGGCAAAAGCATAGAAAAATTATAAACTTAAGGGTAAGAATGTAAAAAAAATTGTAAACTTAGGGTTTTTTTTTTTTTTTGAAAAGATAATATAATGGTAACCTGAAAACCTGTTATGACTGGTAAAAGGGTAAAACCGAACATTTTTTTAGAAAATATGAGAGTAAAAACGAACATAAAATTCAACTTTGGATAAAACCGACAATAATATGAAAACTTAAAAGTTTTTATGACATTAACCTTAAAAAAGAATTACACGAAATTGATTATCATTTGTTTAGTTGTTTGATCGTAGGGAAATTGAGCAAACTAAAAACATTGTGGTGTATTTTTTTTAAATAACCAATTTAAATAATTTTTTGTAAAATAACTATTTTCTCTGTAATTGGTCGTTTTCAAATGAACTTGGACTCGTTTTTTGGTGGGTTGGCCCATCATGTGTCTTTCGGAATGGCTATTTCGGAGTATATGTATGTATTCCGGACCAAAATTTTGAATTTTGAATTTCGGAATATAATCCGAAAAACTCTGGATCTTGATTTCATTTTGGATCTCGACTTTCTGATAGACTCCGACACACCACTACAACTCTTCGATTTCGATTCCGATCTCCAACAAGTCACGTCGACTCTCCGATTCCAACACACTAATTTGGAACTCCTACTAAAAATATGGGAGGCGATCACTACGACCCGGTTGTTTTACGGGTAAGTTCTTTACTCCAACTTAAGATTTTTGTTTATATTTACCTCTTCTGGAATGAACTGACAACGTTTTGGAGTTGCAATATAAGATGTCAGTGCATTAGGACAAAACCCAACCTTACTTTAGTTCTTTATATAATGTTATTATTCATCAAAAAGTAGTGTTTTAGAACAAAACATTGCATTCAGGAATGCGAAGAACACTTCCAAAATGAAATGAACTGACCACGTTCCGGAATACCAATAATTGATGTCAATGCATTAAGACCAAACAAAGGTATTTAGTTTACTTTTAAAAATATGGTTATTATACATCCAAATCCAATGTTTTGGAACATAAAATTTCATTCTGAAACTGGTCCGGAACATAAGGAATAGGTTTGGAACACGAGGAACATTTCATGAAATACTAAGAACTAATCTGAAATATTGGTCAGTTTTCATTCCAGAGTTCGTTTATAACAACATTTTTATTTGCAACACGACATGGTTTTTGATGCATCCATTACACTGTCTTGTAAACCCACAATCGGTGGGGATATTCTTGCGGCACTCAAAGACATACCATCATGCGAGAATATGTTCCAGAATTCTTGTTTTGGGAGGTGGTTAGACATTCCTAAGGTAGGTAGGGATCCTTTGATTCTACATTACGTGTTTTGTCACAAAGTTATCACGGACCCCCAAAGCGAAGTACAGGAAATGGTTTTTTGAGATTTAGGGTTACGAGCTATCTTTTGGGAAGAAATTTTTTTGTCTTGTCATCAGCATCCACTTTGGTGACTATTTTGCTGCTTATGGTTCCGGTGCCACCATCCATTCCCATGTCTTTCCTATGGCCACGAGGAATCTCTTTGTGAAATTAGACGATGTGATTCGTGTGTTTAAACATCACTTAATGAGTTATTAAATGAGGATGTGGTTCATATATGTCTTCTATATATGTTAGAGAATGGTTTTAATTGTTGGATTAGTGTCTAAGTCCATAACTATTTTGGTATGTACTTGGCTCGATGGTGCATGGTCCTTTTGGGTTGCCTTCACCAAAGCAACTTGATTGGAGAAATAAATAAAGAGAGAGAGAGAGAGGATATTATGATTTATTAATATGTTATAAGAATAATATATTAAAGGAGAAATCATATTTGTTTAATTAATATTGGTAAATAATTAATTAGGAATTAATTTTGTGATCAAGTGTAATTAATTAAACTAGAGGGGCTGATTTGTAATTATGTGATAGTTACAAAATAAGGTAAGGATTATCTTAAATATATGGTGAACGAATTTGAGGTGATAAGGCCTTAGAATTCGACTATGATAAGGATTCAAGGATTATCTTATGGGTTGCTTTGTGTATAAGCAACTAGATAATGATAATGACTGAAACCCTATCTCTACACCTATATAAACACCCCTTGGCTCATGAATTCGTGTATCCCTTCCCAAGAAGTCCTAAGGATGAATTCTAACCTCTCTCCTCTCTCTTTATACCTTCTCCATTTGCTCTTGGTGTTTGTAAGCCATTAGGGGAGTGACACTTGTGACTCTAAGCATTCCAAAGTCAATTCAAGGAGGAATTGGGATTGTTATTACTACATAACAATCAAGGTAATATCTTAAACCTAATTATATGTTAATATTGATTTCCATATGCTAGAATTAGGGTTTGAAGTCTTGGATTCAAAGCATGTACAATAGAGGAACCTAGATCCAAGCATTAGGGTTTGTATGAGCACATAGGATGTCTTATGACCAAAACCCATCATTAATGGGCGGTTGCCTAAACAACTTGTGACAGAGGAGTATTTCGCTTTGCTATCTAACCTTGATGAATTCAACAGCTATCATGTCATTAATTTGTAATTATAGATTATAATTAGTTATGATTACCTATGTTTTTTACAAATTTAATTGGGAATTTTCTATGTTGTAGATTTCCGTAGAGGATGATAATTTGTGATCGTTTGTACTCACAACTAATTACTGTATTCAATAAGGTAAGTACACAATTAATATTTTTTTTTGAAAACATTCTAATATATGGGGGAGGATAACATTCTTTGAGCAGTTGGTTTGGTACCCGACAAGAGAATGTATGACAACCCGAAATTTCTATCTTGAAAAGCCATCCATTTCAATCAAAAGTCAGACTTGTTTCTGCTACCTTCTAGCTTTGTTATGGGTCTGTTTGAGTGTTCTAAGCCTAGTACATCCAATGAATGAGTATTAGGAAGTATCTGCTTGAGTTAAAAACCATCACACAAGCCATAAACTCCATCATGAGGAGTTTACGGCCACAACACATGAGTTTATGGCCATAAACTCAAGGTGGTCGTAAACTCATGCCCATAAGTCTCATGTTCCTTCACTTTTCTTCATTATTCACAATTCCAAATCAAGAAACACCCATTCTCTCTCAATTATCATAAGTATCTTCATCTTGATCTTCAAAAATGTAAGTGATTCTTCCATTTCTCTCATAATAGCCTTCTTGATCTAGCGAAACTCTATGGTTTTTCATCCATTGAATCATCTCTTTTTGAGTTAGATCATCAAGAACACCAAGAACATCTCCTTATTCTTGGTGGCCGTAAACTCCATAAAGCCATCAAAAGTGTGAGTTTTTCCTCTATCATCTAGTTACACATAAGAAGCACTTGATTCAAGACCTCTAAACATCATATAACTACATAACTCCAAGAGTTTATGGTCGTAAACTCTTTGTTATGGCCGTAAACCCTTGTTTTGGGCATGTTTTGGCCATGAACACTCCTTAAGACCAAGCATAGGACCTTGAACCCTTAATAGATGCTAGTTATGGCCTTAAACACCCCTTAAACACAAGTACTTTTAGCCGTAAACCCACCATATGACCGTAAACTCCTAAGGAGTGGTCGTAAACTACCTTTATACAATCATATGTGATTGTAACACTTCATGTCAAGTGTTTCCTAGTCCCTGAGGTTGTTCCATTACATGATTATGTGTTACATACACTAATTATATACATATATGTGTTATTATATGCTCAATAGGCTCTGTTTGTGCTCGGGATATCACTTGGCACACTTAGCATCATATATCAGTCTTTCATCCGAATCACTCACTACATGTGAGTTCATACCCCTTAACTTACCTTTTAAATGATTTTAAATGCTTTTATAGGGTGGGGGGTAGGGGTGGTGGAATACAAGTAGAAAACATGTTAGTTATATAATCAATCACATGTGATTTATAACTACAAAGTAAAGATTTTCTTATATTTCAAATGTATTATCAACCAAGCTGCTTCAAATCACTTTATAAACGTACATCAAGTCATTTATGCTTTCCCAATATTAAACTCTTTTCATATTTCACAAAACTTCTTTTCTAAACTTATAAATATTATCAAGATCATGTATATGTAGATATAGTTATATAAATAATGTTTAAAGGGTTTAGGACTAACAACTCGCTTTACTTCCTTTTCCTTGTTTGGATGTGAACTTAGAGTATCGATTGTCTGTCCAAAGGTTGTTTAAATCTTAGTTATATATTATGTATATGTATGTAGATATAAAAAGTACTACCAATCAGTTCGATGTCTTTGGGTAGCAAAGGTATACATTTGTGGTCATTAATTCAAACTACAAAAGTTACTAGTAAATTATAATAGGCATAGTTTAGAGAATTACTGCTTACTATTTCTAGAACATTGAAACTTACATAATTCAGTACTTACATGAGTCAATTTTTACATGAGTCAGTTCAAACAAATGATAACAAGTACATAAAGGAACATGCATCCTTTTCAAGAACAATATAACTTTTATGTGAGTCTACTTCATGGCATAACAACAAGTTTGTTGTGTCATGTTTTGTAACAGAGTCTCCTGGAGGGAGAGCGAGAATTGTGTGTATAGATCTATACGGGACTGACAAGCCCGCATCCTGACTATTTGCTACAGTTGGCCGAAAGGTCATGGGTGACAAATGTCACATTTACTTTCGACGCCAGAGGGTCGTCGTGTTAACTACTTGTCGATTTAGCATGGTTATAACCACATCACATCCAAACCTTAATTAAAAAACCGGTTTTAAGGTAATTAGTGTTTCAATAGTTAATTTTTACAACATTACTGTACACTTTCATTTTTCTCGTTTCATTTATATAGTGATATTCTCACATAAAAGGTAATGAAACTACTTTCTAGAATAGATAGTCTTAAACATCGGGAAAACACACAATACATACTATTTCATGTACAAACATACAAAATAGTCGGGTCTTGGTAGAAGACTAGATTACATCATTTTAAGAGAAACAATCATACAAAACAGTTAGGTTTTGGTAGAAGACTGCTTTCCATATTAGTAGAAAAATACAGGATTTTCTAGGAGATTTCAAATGCATACAAACACTTTCACAAACATTTACATCAAACATTTATAAATAATTATCATTAAAATACTTACGAGGACTTCCAGGTTTTGAGAAGACAGAGCACTTCCAGACTCGTCTTTATTTTGATTTAACTTTTTGGTGCCTTAGTACTATCTTTACACCGAGCACACTTGTATGAAATTATATTATTAATGCAATGGATGATGTTATTTCTTGTTTACTATTATGCATTGTTATGATATTGTACATAACGTCCTCCGCCCCCAAATGTTTTCGCCAATTCGGTTTGGGGGTGTGACAAAATGTGATCCATTGGGCTGTTGTATGGTCGAAACTAAGGCATTTACATGCACTTTGAGTGCAACCAGTTTATAAAATCCACAACGTATGGTTATTTATATATTTTAATATTTTCTTTTATATGTATAATTTATGTTTATTTATAATTTTAGAATTTTGTTAGCAGGATAATAGACTTGTACAAAAGTTGAGAGTCGTCCTGGGTGGTGGATAGTTAGCTCGGTATGGATAGATCGCCCTGGTTTTCCTAACATAGAAGTTCATAAGGCCCTTTCCATAACATCATCATCCAAACACTCCCCTACCCATGACCCTCGACAAAAGAAGGCATGGATTGATGTTCCATCTCACCCGCCATCACCACCGTCGCCGGTTGCTAAACCCTCAACTGATAAGGATAGAATTATTACTAGCTTGTAAAACGAGGCCTGTTAATTGCAAAACTAGCTCTGTGAATGTCGTGAGCATATGAGGTCACATGATAAGTGTTTAGCAGAACATGATGCTACTTTATCCATGCTTCAACTTCTCATGCCTTGCTCATTCCATTTCCTTTTGGGTTGTATTGAAATGTTGTTATGAATGAATGTATTTTGTGTTGAATAATGGTGGCAGCTCAGTGGAGTATATTTTGAAAGTGATAAAGAAAAAGATATATGAGTTGGCTTAAGATGTTTTGGCGTTTGTAGATGAAAGGTTTGCTCTTTCAAGAACTCGACTGCTGGAAAATGTGTTTGTTGATCCAAGAGGCCTTGGAATTGCACCTGATGACAATTACATTTACATGTATGAGGACCCCAAGTTTACCCAAAGGCACTGTTGTAATTTATTTAAGATTGCTACTATTTAAACAAGGTTAACTATAATAAAGGGTTAACTGATTACTAAACAAGAAAAAAAAGCCCCTCCGTCCACCTCTTAGTTAATAAAAAATTTACTTTTATTTGATTTTTTTTATATATATTTAACTTGACATTGCTCCAAATTATATTTTTTCTTTAATAATCTTTACAGAAAATAACTACGCATGTTTCTTAATATTTAAATATATATATATATATATATATATATATATATATATATATATATATATACACTCGTTTATTGTGCCTGATATCGATTGGGTCATTGTCACTTTCAAGTTAGTACAATCTTGAACATTATATAAAAAAAGAATGGCTAATGACATAAAAACTCTTAAAATTTCAGGTTTTTGTCAGTTTTACTTAAAGTTAGGAAACTGTTTGTTTTTATTAAGCAAAAATCAATAAAGTCTGCGGACCACCTCTGCAACTCTCTGCAGTAAAAGAGGTGGACCAAACGGCTGTACACTGCAATAAGAAGCGTGCTTGTTTTTTTAACATCTGCATACTGCTGTAGATATTAAAAAATTAAAATAAACTGATTTTATAATCCAAAAATAATTTTTTAATACCGAAAATGTAATAATGTATGACATTTCGACAAAAAATTATGATATTTCAGCAAAAAAATAATGATATTTTAACAAAAAATAAATGCATTTTATCATAAAATATTGATATGTTATCAACAAATTATTATTATTCAATATAGAAAAAAAAAGAAAAAAATCAACAAAAATATACAAAAAAAAAACCAAAAAGATGTGAAATAAGATTTCAACAATATACAATCAATATTTTAACAGAAAAAGAAGAAGAAGGAAGAGGTTGAAAGAGGTAGGAAGAAACAAAACAAGTGTTGCGTCACGAAGAACACGCGCAAATGTTTTTTAATTTGAAGACTTCTAAAAAACAAACATCTGCAAGATAAAAAGTGTTGCGCGTGTGCTACGCCGCGCAGAAATAAGAAGTTTGAAGATGTTTTTTCCAAAAAACAAACAACACCTAAGAATATGTATAATATGAAAAAAAATATACTTAGAGCAAAAGCATAGAAAAATTATAAACTTAAGGGTAAAAAAAAAAAAAAAAAAAAACACTTAGGTTTTTTTTTTTGAAAATGTAATATAAGAGTAAAAACGAATATAAAATTCAACTTTAGACAAAACCGACAATAATTTGAAAACTTAAATGTTTTTATGGCATTAACCTTAAAAAAGAATTATACGAACTTGATCATCATTTGTTTAGTTGTTTGATCGTAGGGAAATTGAGCAAACTAACAACATTGTGGTGTATTTTTTTAAATAACCAATTTAAATATTTTTTTGTAAAATAACTTTTTCTCTACAATTGGTCCTTTTGAAATGAACTTGGACTCATTTTTTGGTGGGTCGGCCCATCTTGTGTCCTCCGGAATGGCTATTGTCACACCCCCAAACCAGAACGGCGGAAACGTTCGAGGGCGGAGGACGTCATATTCAGTATCATAACAGTTCATAGAAAAGAAAGTACACACCACCATATATATTAAGTTTTTCAAAATGTTTGCATAATTGTATTCGTTACATGATCAAAAGATAAATACATAAACATCTTTCAAAAGAAGTAATTAACGTCAGCACGTTAATCCCCAAAAGTTGATCTCCAAACCTGCTTAGCGGTTCCCTGAGAATACAAGTTATTTCAAAGAAAAAGTGTCAACAATTAAGTTGGTGAGTTCATAAGTAGTGTTTTGAGAAAATGTACGCCATTCAAAAGTTCGTGTATGTTTTCCAGAAAGCGCAGTATTTCAAATGTAAAGAGTTATGATTCGTTGTGTTGACAATGAATGTATTAGATCCAGAAAATCTCATATTTTCCCTAATGATTGAGATACGAACTGTTGTGTTTTCCAAGAAAAACCCTTATTTTCTTATAAAAGTATGAAATGCATATGAATGTTCGTGTTATAAGTTGTAAGTAATTGCACCAGGAAAATTCCTTATTTTCCTATTAGTTGTTTGGTTTGTATCCAGGAAAAACCCTTATTTTCCTAACATAACTAGCAGTGTCTAAGACCGAAAATCGCAAGCAACCGACATGCTTAAAAGTTGTAGCATAGTTTTAATAGCTACTCGTTCATAAAAGCATAATATCGTATTAATTGTATATCCGGTGAGTTTTATAACCATACTAAACATAATATGCCTGTAGCGACGTTCTTCAGGCGTCGTAGCATTATGACAAACTGTCACCCCAAAGGATGGACTGTAGCTAACAGTCAGGGCGCGGGATCATGACTTCCCGTATAGATCTATACACATTTGACACGTTCTCCGAACGGGAGACTCTGGTTATAGACAGGACTTGCAGCATTACTTTCTAATAAAGAAAAGTAACGTTTGAAGATATACACGTCTCATGGATTCTCAACTAAGCATGTATTAAAGTGATAGTTTTTGTATGCAAAGTTTATCCTTTTTCACAATGTTTGACAAAGCATAAATCATAAGTTTTTAGAATGTATAAAACGACTTAACAATGAAAAGTACTTTGAAATCATTATATACTTTGCGTAAGTCTAATGCACACAAAGTATGACAAGAGTTTTCACATAGTAGTAATAAATCACAAGTGATTCATTTGATAAAAACGAGTAAAGTGAAAATTTTGATGTAGAAGACAAGTTTGTAAACAAAACCTATATATGTACATGGTTATATATATGTATAAGTTTTAAAAGATGATTTGGTATGTTTCGTAATTGTTGTTCATATTCTTACGTTTTTATTAGAAACTTTGCATGAAATAATCCTTAAGTTTGATACTAAAGACCTTTTTGTACTTATCACTTTTGTAAAAATGGTAATTAAACATATTTAAATGATTGTGTTTTAACTTCCTTAATGTATAAACATTGCTCAAAAATGTTAGAAGGTGTTAATAAATCTATAAACCACTTTTGACAGTTTTACCCTTTACTGCCCCTGTTTTTAGAAAGCTCATAGAAAAATCCTCGTAAGTCAAAAACTGAATCTGTCACCTCTGAGAGTTTATAAAATGAGTCTACTTTGTTCCTAATTTTTATTATGATTTTTAGTGGTCTCAAACTAGTGTGAAAATGAACATCTTCACAGACTGGTCCGAAATCACTTCTGAAATGACAGGCAGTTTTATAAAAATCGCCATAAATTGTAGAAAAATCATATGAACGCGTGCGAGTAGTCATTAGAAAGGTATAAACTTGAACTATTTTCATATTGTACAGTTTTGAAAGATATTAAGTTTAAGATGGTCAAAACAGTCCGTGAACAGGACTCAACTTTTCTGTAGAAAGCTGTCATTTAAATTTAAGTTATGTTTAGTGTTCTAACTTGTATTCCCCCCCCCCCCCCCCTTAAAACTTGAAGAAAACATGAAAATGTAGGGGTATGAACTCACCTTATGTGAATACTTGAAGAATGGAAGGTTGAAGATGAACTTTTGGTTGTTGGTTTGATGCTCCAAAACAGCCACTCTTTTGGCTATGTTGCTGTCACGAAAATTTCACAGCAAAAGAGCAAGAAAAAGGGTAGTTTACTCACTGTTTTGAATCAATAATTTTGAGTATCCAAACAAGTAACTTCCAGGGGTATTTGGTGGTAAAAATATCAAGCAAAAGGAAGGTGTAGATGGGTGAAATGGTGGCTGAAACACAAAAGGGACAGCAGCCCTTTAGTTCATGGTTTTGATGGCTTTGGAAGGAAGTTCTTGTGCTTGAAAATGAGATGAAGGTTGAGAGAAATTCCCTGGTGTATTTGCTGGTCAAATGAGGGTAAAATGAAGATGAAATTTTCGTGATTATGAAGGAGAAAAGAGTGGAAGAGGATAAGGGGACAAAACCTAGACTAGCTTGTGATGGGATGTGAGTTTAAGTGATGTGATCTTGTCTAGCCACTTGCTTGGGTGGTTGTTTAGAGATAGAGTTAGTTAACTAACTAACTACTAGTTATTTAGTTAGTTAGGAGTTCTAGTTAAGGAGAGGGAAGGTCTTAATCTCGAAAATTAGAAGAGGGATTAATAAACATTCTTAGTAAAATGTCTTAAGTGATTAAGCACTTATTAGTTAAGTTGGCACTTATCTCCACCAATTCTCTTATCTTAATTGATTTAGACATCATAAAACTTACATGAAATCACTTTAATTCATGACTCATACCTAGTCATTCACTAGATAATAATACATATATACAAATACATACATGTATACTTAGTATAAAATAACAATGTAGTTTTTGTGTATTTGAACTTTAATGTTTATGTTTTATTCTTTTTATTCAAAAACACTTAAATACATTTTAATTATACCTTATAATAATTCATTTTATATTTTAATTTATTTAAATATAAAATTTATTGAGCAATGTATAATTTCGTGACATTTAACCGGTTAACCATATCGTTAAACACGTTTTGTCACTTTGGTTCGTATATTTGTCAAATTTAGATCCTTCACATCTATTACGCAAACGTTTTACATAGAACCTAACTTACTTATCAACTAGAGACATGTTGATACAAAAATTAAGTTTGTTGCGTTTAAATGATGTTATATGTTAATTTCACAAACCGGTGATGGTTCGTAGTCATACATCATAACGAAATTATCGTTAGTTACTTGTTTTATATTTCACAAGAACTTATTTAAATAAAAGAGGTTAAATTCTTTCAACCATTCTTGATAAAATACTCATATTGTTTAATAATCAAAACATAGCATCGTACGATTATTCCTATTTTTACCAATTGTTACAGCTATGTCGGAATATCTGTATGTATTCGAGACCAAAATTTTGAATTTTGAATTTCGGAATATAATCCGAAAAAATCCGGATCTTGATTTCATTCTGGATCTTGACTTTCCGATACACTCCGACACACCATTTCAACTCTTCGATTCTGATTCTGATCTCCAACAAACCACTCCGACTCTCCGATTCGGACACACTAATTTGGAACTCGTACTAAAAATATGGAAGGCGATCACTACGCCCCGGTTGTTTTACGGGTTAGTTCTTTACTCCAACTTAAGATTTTTATTTATATTTACATCTTCTGGAATGAACTGATAACGTTTTGGAGTTGCAATATAAGATGTAAGTGCATTAGGACAAACCGTTGCAATATAAGATGTAAGTGTATTAGGACAAACCCAAACTTACTTGTTTATATAATGTGATTATTCATCAAAAAGTAGTGTTTTAGAAAAAGAAAAAAAAAACATTGCATTCAGGAATGCGAAGAACACTTCCGGAATGAACTGACCACGTTCCAAAGTACCAATAAATGATGTCAATGCATTAAGACCAAACAAAGGTAGTTAGTTTACTTTTTAAAAATATGGCTATTATACATCCAAATCCAATGTTCTGGAACATAAAATTTCATTCTGAAACTGGTCCGGAACACAAGGAACATGTTTGGAACATGATAAACATTTCATGAAATACTAAGAACTAGTCTGAAATGTTGGTTAGTTTTCATTCCATAGTTTGTTTATAACAACATTTTTATTTTCAACACGACATGGTTTTTGATGCATCCATTACACTGTCTTGTAAACCCACAATCGGTGGGGATATTCTTGCGACATTCAAAGACATACCAGCATGCGAGATTATGTTCCAGAATTATTGTTTTGGGAGGTGGTTAGACATTCCTAAGGTAGATAGGGATCCTTTGATTCTACATTACGTGTTTTGTCACAATGTTATCACGGATCACCGAAGAGAAGTACATGAAATGGTTTTTTAAGGTTGGGGTTACAAGCTATCTTTTGGGAAGAAAGAATTTTGTCTTGTCATTGGCTTCCACTTTGGTGACTATTTTGGTGCTTCTAGTTCCTGTGCCGCCATTCATTCTCTTATCTTTCCTATGGCCACGAGGAATGTCTTTGTGAAATTAGACAATGTGATTCGTGTGTTTAAACATTCACTTAATTAGTTATTAAATGAGGATGTAGTGCGTATATGTCTTCTATATATGTTAGAGAATGGTTTTAATGGCTGGTTGCCTAAACAACTTGTGACAGAGGAGTATTTCTCTTTGCTCTCTAACCTTAATGAATTCAACATGTATCATGTCGTTAATTTATAATTACAGATTATAATTAGTTATGATTGCCAATATTTTTTACAAATTTAATTGGGAATTTTCTATGTTGTAGATTTCCATAGAGGATGATAATTTGGGATCAATTATACTCATAACTAGTTACTGTATTCAATAAGGTAAGTACATGATTAACAATTTTTTTTGAAAACATTCTAATACACGGGGGAGGATAACATTTTGTGAGCATTTTGTTTGGTACCCGATAAGAGAACGTGATCCATTGGGCTGTTGTATGGCCGAAACTGAGGCATTTACATGCACTTGAGTGCAACCAGTTTATAAAAATTGATGAGGTATGGTTATTTATATATTTTAATATTTTCTTTTATATGTATAATTTATGTTTATTTATAATTGTAGAATTTTGTTAGCAAGATAATAGACTTGTACAGAGGTTGAGAGTCGTGTTGGGTGGTGGATAGTTAGCTCGGTATATATAGATCGCCCTGGTTTTCCCGACATAGAAGTTCATAGGGCCCTTTCCGTAACATCATCACCCAAACACCCCCTACCCATGGCCCTTGATAAAAGAAGGCATGGATTGATGTTCCATCTCACCCGCCATCACCACCGTCGCCGATTGCTAAACCATCAGCTGATAAGGATAGAATTATTACTAGCTTGCAAAACGAGGCCTGACAATTGCAAAATGAGCTCGGTGAATGTCGTGAGCATATGAGGTCACATGATAAGTGTTTAGCAGAGCATGATGCTACTTTATCCATGCTTCTAAAACTTATCAATAAGACTCCCGAAGACGTTGTTGGTACCTCGAAGGGGGTAGAGGTACATTATTACTTATTTCACTCTTATACATTTTTATTTAACTTTATGGTCCTTATGTTTTTGCATCGTTTATAGTTAAACACTATCAAACTGTACATACACCCTCTTAATGTGTATGCATTCATCAACATAGGAAAAAGGTAAGGAACTAATATCATTTTCTCAGTAAAGGCTGCAACATATTCATTGTCGCTCATATTTCCTTTATTCAGATTATGGAATTCCTTGCATATTTCCACAAGGTCTCTTTCTGAGCAGTTTTCTATATTTAACTTCACAAGGAAGACCTCCCATGACATCTTCCTTGCTTCTCCCTTCGACATAGTTAAATAAAAATTGTATGAGAGTTAAGTAATTAACAATGTACCTCCACCCCTTTCGAGGTACCTACATCGTCTTTGGGAGTCTTATTGATAAGTTTTAAAAGCATGGCTAAAGTAGCATCATGCTCTGATAAACGCTTATCATGTGACCTCATATGCTCGCGACATTCACGAAGCTCGTTTTGAAATTGACGTACCTCATTTTGCAAGCCAGTAATAATTTGTTCCTTATCAGTTGATGGTTCCGTGAACGGCAGTGGTGGGGATGACGGGTGAGATGGAATATATATTTGTGCCTTGTTTTGTCGAGATTCGTTGGTAAGGGAGCGTTTGGTGATGTTGTTAGGGAAGGTGTCATGTGAACTTTTGATTCGGGAAAATTAGGGCGATCAATCCACACTGAGCTAATTATCCACTATTCAGCACGGTCTCAGCTTCTGTCGGCTCCAACTTTTGTACAAGTCTATTATCCTGCTAACAAAATTAGAAAAGTATAAGTAAACACAAATTATACATATAAAATAAAATCTTAAAATATATAAGTAATCGTACGTCATTAATTTTTATAAACTGGTCGCACTGAGTCTGTTGTAAATGCCTCGGTTTTGACCATGCAACAGCCCGAGGGATCACATTCTCTTGTCGGGTACCAAACAAACACCTCACATGAAAAGTCTCAAGAATCCATATATGAAAAAAATCATTTATTACAATGTTAGAAACAAAAAAAATTGTTACTTATGTACTTACCTTAAAAGTGTATAAAAGGTCGTTTAGGGTGTAGGTTATTTTTATGACGTCCCCATTTTCATGGCCAGAAAAGACAGATATAATTATGCTTTATTTCATTTCAAAGTATCATTTTTAAAGAAGTATAATGTGAAGTTTGTTCCCAATAATGTGTTAATATTATTACCAAGCATTTATGAAGAAATGTGTTTCATTAATAAATTTCGGGATGACATCGTCAATACAGAAACACAAGCATAACGAGTCCTTACATTTATTTTCACTAATGATCTACATCTCATTTAATTTCTCAGTATAATGTACCTTCGTATCGTTACCTATGATACAGAGAAATTGTGTGGGTCAGGTTGGGAAACCTGATGAGCACATAGGGTTTTCAACCCATAATAATATAGTTAATATGTTTGATTATCACACAGTTAACCCGATTACCCATCCATGTTTTCTTTTTTATTCTTCCTTAAGGATCTATCTAAGGGGTCATCATAGTCATCATTACTGATAGTAATGTTACAAGGATTTCTCCGTAATATGTGTCAGTGTGTTTTCTTTCTATTTTCATTCCTAAGGATCATCTTTATCATCGTTGCTAACAATACTGGTATAGGGGTTTCTCCACAATACATGCCAGTAGGTTAGAGTACATCAGATGGGCACGAAGTCCATCGTTGCATGTATTCCACAAGACGGTCATAAATAGTTTGGTGGTCATCAGATGTACTCTGCTAAGTGATTACATCATCGGTACACTAGTACTGTTCCTACATCATTTGGATGCTAATACCATTTCTAGATTGTTGGTATGCTAATACCATTCCTACATCTATAATCGTACTAGGGCTTCTTTTCTTTTCATCATATCATGACATCTTTTATTACCCTTTCTTACCCTATGTATTATATCCATAAAAATACATATACGGTATAAATCATATAACATTCCATATCACACATAACATTTTTGCATATGGAAACATATAGCATTTAATTATACAGATACTTCATATCCATGTGTAAAGTGAAAGTAACTATGCACTCACTTGATTAGAGTGGATGCCTTGGAATTTAGGAAAAAATCGCCTTGGTACTTTAGCTTTTCTTTTAACGTGAACTAGATTCATAATACTAAATCTTAGTCTTTTATTCCTGGTGACTAATGATAGTTTAGATTCCTCACTAGTCACATGTGACATCTCCAATTTCACGGCTAGAAAATACTGATTTATTTATGCTTATTTAAAATCAGAGTATCCCTTTTAAAGAATAATATTGCGCAATTTGTTCCCAAAAACATTATAATGATATTATCAAAACATTTCCAAATAAATGTATTTTATTTATATTAAAACATTGGGATGTCATCGCCAATATAGTACATAAGCATATACGAAAATAATGTAGGTCTTACAAACATTTGTTATTCTATTGGACTATAATCCACAAATCCCTCATCAATCATCACACATGTTCTTTCGTAACACTACTTGTAATACAAGAAACTGAGTGGGGTCAGATTTGAGATCCTGGTGAGCATATAGGGCTTTCAATACACAATAATTAAAGTCTTTTAATTATATATTTACATCAAATCATTCAACCCGATTACCCATTATCTATACATCTTTCATCTATCCATCTCCACCCAATATATTTATAGGTATAAAAATACATATATAGTTTAAATCAAGTAAAACATTTATAAATCGTTCATCAAGCATAGATATCATGAACACATGTAATAGGTACATATATCATATAATTATTTTAAATAATTCATATCTATATGTAATATGAAAGTAACTGTGCACTCACTTGTTAAAGCAGATGACTGGAAAGTTAGACAGTGCTTCGCTTCAGTACTTGCCTTTTCCTTTGATATGACCTAGGTTCAATTATCTCTAAGTCTTAATTTATTATCTCTTACGACTAATTAATAGTATAAATTCCTCATCAATCCCAATGTCAACATCAAGATCTATCAAGTAAGGAACAACCATGTAGAATCATATCGGATGTAAGGTCAAGCTTGGACCTCAAATCCTTTGAAATTTTCATGAGGTTGCCCGTTAGATGTTTTTCATCCATTTCCTTCCTTAGAATTGTGCACTCTCCGGTGTCGGTTTTTCTCTTGTGATGCTTGTAATATTTCTCTTTCTCTTTGTCCGCCTTAGGATGTGTTTTCTCAATGGTATGTAACTCAGCTCGGTGGTTCTGGGTCTCATCTTTACTAAACAGGAAAAATCTGTGGGACGGGTGTCTTGAGTGTCGGCTCTTCTTGTCATGGTTTATGTCATGGTAGTCTCGGTGGTTGGGGCTTACGTAGGAGTTGCTTCTTCTTACTTTATATATGCGTTTGCGATGACCTTTAGGTTGGCTTCCATCCTTTCCTCACCCTCGATCTGTCAGAGGTATTTCTCGACTCTATATTTGAGTTTGTCTCTTGACTAGGGTACTGTAACTTGCATCTTCTTTTACATAGGGTCAGGGAGTAGACCTTGGGCGAAAGCGCTAGTTACAAGGTCTGGGTCCTTACCCACGGTGGAAGTGATGACTTGAGAGTGGTGGGGTAAAGTGATGCCAACTTTTAGACCGACAAAGATAATTTATGTTCTCATTCGGGCTGTATTGACCCTGAATGGAGGAGCAATAACTTGGAAAAGTTCCAAGCACGAGACAGTAACTGATTCAATGTGCGAATCAGAGTACATAGCAGCGAGCGAGGTAGCGAAGGAGGCGATATGGCTGAAGAACTTCATTAGAGACCTTGGAGTTGTGCCAACTAAAAAGGAGCCTATGGAGATTTTTTGTGATAGAGAAAGTGTTGTTGCCTTACCCAAGGAACCAAGGGATCATGACAGCTCCCGACACATCGACAGAAAATATCACTTCATAAGACACTGAATAGAAGAAGGACTCCTCGTAGCAAAGAGGGTATCGTCAGAGGAGAACCCAACAGATCCCCTCACGAAGGGACTGAGTAGGGTTAGGCATTTACAGCATGCGAGGCGCATCAGGCTGAATGACGATATTAGTTTTAATAATTAGATAGTTTGGAAACTTGTAATAGTTGAAATGTAATTGACATTTTATGATTAAATTAAAGGCGTTTTTTTATTTACAAGTATAGTTACTGTCCTGTGTCAATAATCTACTATTGTTTCACTTTACATGTTTTGAATTCCAGAATAATTAAAATTATTCAAACTATCCACAGTCGATCATACGTTGGAAGTAGGTATTGTGGCAAGACTGTCATGAATTTGGCTTATAGATGTTTGAATGGTTTAGATATAGCAAATGATTGCTACAACATTCATGAGTGCTCATTAGGTCTGAGTATTGGATTAAACCCACGCTTACTTGTATCACTTCATGGAATTTATCTTGAGTGACCGTGAGATGATAATATCATATAAGTCTTCAAACCAAGAGATATGAGTTATTGACTATGAGTTGGTTGTACATTGATAGTACGAAACTGCATCAGTAACTTGATGCTATAAAACGTGCTGTTATGTACAATCTAACAAGTAGTTAGTACAAGCATATAAGTCGAAGTTTATCTGTTCCTTTTAGTCCCTGGAGGATTAAAAGCAATATGTTGGGCCTCTCGATGATTTTGTTTTGACTTATGTGTTTGGGGCCGGTCAGAACTAAATTGATGTGTTCAATTAAGTTCTATGTCAAAAAAATCGGAAATCAGGAAACAAACTATTGGACAATAAGTATGACGTTGTTCCATGTATTTGTCTAGCTGATATCTTGAGAACAGAGGACTATATGATCACTTATCTAAAATGGTACGTCTAAGTTCGACAAAGGATTTTAAGTGCTACGATTGATAGTCGGATCCTGAAGTTATACTTACAACTATAGTTATTAGACTTATCCAAGTGGGAGATTGTTGGATAAGGTGTCTAAGTCCATAACTATATTTGGTATGTACTTGACCTGAGAGTAGCATGGTCCATTTGGGTTGCATGTCACTGGAACAATCTGAAGGATGAACATTTGAGAAGAGGTTAATTATGACTTATTAATATATTATAAGTTCTAATATATTAATATGAAATCATATTATTTAATTATTATTGATCAAGAATTAATTTGGAATTAATTTAGTGATCAAAAGAGACTAATTAAATATAAGGGGTTGATTTGGTAAATCAATGATTCTTGTAAAGTGGGCCAATGATCCATCGTTCTTTAGGTCGGGCTAAACCAATGTAATGACCCATGGATAGCCCATGGAGGTTTAAACCCATGGAGTATAAGGAATATGGAAGGTCATGTGAATTAAGGTTTACATGAATGTAACCCTAGTTTTGCCACATTATATAGGAAGACCCTAAGCTCCTAAAATCGGTACCTAAGTGATCTTTGGAAGAGCATAGTTGATTTTGAGTGCAAGTTATCCTCTCTCAAGTCCTCCATTGTTGGTGGTGGTGTGTGAAGCATTTGAGGCATCATAATTTGGGGTGCTAGGCTCTTAAAAGGTTCAAGGTTTCAAGCTACAACAAAAGGTAAGTTATCTAACTAGATTTTTGTATTATATATACTCCATTGTATGATAGTTAGGATGAGTGCGTTGGAAAAATGAAAATGCATGTATAATTAGAGAAAGCATAGATCCAAAGCATCTAGGATTGCATGTACACCATAGGAGTGTTAGAATGATCAAAACCCATCAGTGATATCAGAGCCTAGGATTGTTTTTTGTTATACTTGATGCTAATTGTTTTTTAAAGTTGAAAAAATCAGTTTTCTGCCTTCTAGACAGTGTACTCACCAAGTCCACTGAGTGACTCGACGAGTCCACTCAGAAAAGTGCCAACTCGACGAGTCCAGTTCGCGTACTCGCCGAGTTAGTGCTCCAGTGTGCAGAAATTCAAGTTTTTGGTAAAAATTGGATTAGGATTATTACCCCAAACTGTTTTTTGAACCATGAAATCTGTTTTCATAAGTTAATGATCATGCTTGTCCAATTAAAAGATAATTGTCAAAGTTTCAAGATTTGTATTAGTTTATGTAATTAGCTAATTTCTTGAAAAATGTTGATGTGAATTATCTATGCTTATGAGTTTAACTAGATCATAGATATTATTTGACATTTTTTGTTAGTTTAATTGTTGATCTAAATGCCTTTTAATGGACACCATAACTTGTACTCAAATTATGGAAAACCAAATGTCTTTTCTTTAAAAGTCATTAAACTCATAAGTTAAGAAAATGAAAAGTTTTGAATAATGTCAAAACTTGTTCCAAGTTTTGGAATTTGTAAAGTTACACTTTTGAATATTTTAATTCCAAACTTTAGAATTTTAAAAGTTAAATTCAACCCTTATACTTTATAATATTATAGGTTTAATATATATATATATATATATATATATATATATATATATATATATATATATATATATATATATATATGAACAAGTCAGTCTTATCGTTAGTAGGCCTTATTCACGGATCCGATCTATAAAGGGGGTATAAGATTACTGCCTATAAATTAGTGGTTTAATGGATGTCTACTCTCACCCACCACTTCCTTGATTGGTGGAGGGCCGTTAGCCGAACGGGTAGGATAGGACACTAATTCTCATTAAAAGTATAATGATATTTATAAAGTAACTAAATGTTTTATTAAATTCCCAATCTTATTTACTTTAGGAAAATGCGAAATTGATGCTAATCCTTGAAATTGCACTTTGCACCTTGCCAAGTCGTTAATGGAGCATGTGTGGTTAACCGGCGCATTAACCTGGACTAGTAAGGATGGAAAATGGTAGCTTGATGTTTATCATAGATCAGTGGAGCGTGTGTGGTTAATCGACACATTGATTAGGTGATAAATGACATTAAGAGTACCGAGTTAATTTGCATGGTTATTCACACCTTGTTTGTGATCCTCGCTATCCAAGTCACAAACCTGAAGGGCATAATCGAGATTTAAACAAGCCATTGAAAAGTCTAATGAATCTCAAAGGAATCTAGGAATTTCAGTCCAATTAAAACTTAATAATCTATTTCGTTTTTCATGATGGAAATTGGTAAATAGTCATTTACCTACCTTCGAATATTTTGCAAGTTGGATTATGGCATCCTTCTTCCACATTATAAAATATTGTGTTGGATCCTAGCCTTAATATTTAATTTGGGTGTTATATTAAGGACTCTTATCTAATCTAAAATTTGTCTTTCTTTCTTTTCAGATGTCTTCCAACATTGCTTCTGGCTTAAAACCCTACTGGCTCCTTCTCTCTCATGAACCTTTGCGGGAGAGTCATCTTTGATGGTACTAATTTCAATGATTGGATTAGGAACATTAGGATGGTCACTCGCTATAAGGACAAGGAATATGTCCTCGATAAGGAGCTAAAGGAAATTGATGAGTCTTCTGCTACTCCTCATGAGATTGTTGAGTTTAGGGCACATAAGAAGGATGCCACCAAGGTAGCTTGTATCATGCTTGCCACTATGTCAGTTGAACTCCAGAAGTCCTATGACGACTTCTACCCTTTTGAGATGCACCAAGACCTGATGGAAAGATACCATCAGAGTGCTTTTCAAGAGAGGTATGGAATCATCTGCTCCATGATTACAACAAAGATGTGTTGGGTTTTGGTATACTACAACATCCTATGGTGCACATACAACCCTAAATACCTTCGATCTATGTTTTCACTAATTATACATGCAAATGGTTTCCAAGGTATTAATCTTACAACTAGCATGCATTTAACATAAAAAATATAATATACTAGTTAGCATGACATACCTTTTGATGGAGCTTGAATTCTTGGTGTATTTGGCCTTAAAGAGCTTAACCCCAATAGTGTGGAAGCCTCAAATGGAATCACAACACACCATGGACAAAGGATGAACTTGAGAGAGAATTCCATGCACACATAAGACACCATGAACTCTAAAAGGGTACAAGTGGCGATTTTGGGCAATGAAGTATCTATTTATATGTGGGATTTCTAGGGTCATGGATATAACCCAAATCCATACGCATGGGTTTTATGATCCATGGTTCATGTGACCCAACTCTATGTATCCATACATAAACTTGGTCCAACATGGATCCTAAGCCCAACACATATAAATATAACTAATTATCATAATTAGTCCCTATAGATTTAATTAGTCTTTTTCGACCACTAAATTAATTCCAAATTAATTCTTGATCAATACTAATTAAAACATATGATTTCATATTAATATATTATTACTTATAATATATTAATAAACCATAAATAACCTTCTCTCAAAAGTCCATCCTAACAAATTGTCCTGATGATATGCAACCCAAATGGACCATGCTACTCTCGGGCCGCATACATACCAATAATAGTTATGGGCTTAGACACCTAATCCAACAAGATGAAGGATGGTGAAACCATCACGACCCACTTGTAGGAAATGCAAAGGTTTGTGGACCATTTGCTCAAATTGAATGCGAACTTTGATAAAGAGTTGGCCATAGATATCATTCTACACTCTCTACTGATGGGTTTTTAGCATTCTAACACTCCTAAGTGTACATGCAACCCTAGAAAACCTTGGATCTATGTTTGTCTAAAATACATGCAAAATATGATTTCCAAGGTTCATAATCCTATCTAGCATACATGGGGAACTTTTAAACTAAAATATGGCTAGAATTACATACCTTGTAGTTGATTTGATTCCTTGAAAACCTTGAGAGCCTAGCACCCCAAGTGTGATGCCTCAAATGCTTCACACAACACCGAATGCTTTGGAATGACTTTGAGAGAATGTATAACACTCTAAAAATCGGATTGCCCTCACTTGTCCTTAGTGTAACCGATTTTGGTGTGTATCATGATCCTTATATAGTGTGTCACATCTAGGGTTACTCCATGTAAACCCTAACGTGACACAACTCTTCATTTCCATGACCCATGGGTTTGTAACTCCCATGGAGTATCCATGGAGCATCCTATGGGTTTAACCCAACTTGATAATCCATGGAGCCTTTTAGCCCACTATACAAGTTATGGATGATTTACATAATCAACCCATATATTTAATTAGTCATCTTTTTGATCACTTAATTAATTTTAAATTAATTCTTGATCAATACTAATTAAATAATACTATTAATATATTAGAACTTATAATATATTAATAAACCACAAGTGTTATTTCTCTCATTAAGTCTATCCAAATGTATGATGCCATGCAACCCAAATGGACCATGTCGGGTCGGGTCAAGTGGATACCAAATATAATTATGGACTTAGACACCTTATCCGACATCTAACTCCATGTTATGATCAGTTTCGTATGACTTATCATATGAATAAGGAGGAGGTCACTTTGAGCAAGCTTCAGGGCCTTTTAAGGACTACTGAAAGTGGTCTCAAAGGTAAAAATGTTTATCTAATCCTACTGCTAATGCCCCTGTTATGGCAATTGGATAATGGAAGGGGAAGAATAGGAAGGCACCTTCTAAAAGTTGCAAGGGAAAGTTTCTTGATGGATCACCTTCAAGTGGAACCAAAGGTGGTTCTACTGCTCCCTCTACCATTCCTGAGGAAGCAGAGTGTTTCTATTTCCATGAAAAAGGGCACTGGAAGTGAAGCTGCCCCAAATACTTGCAGGATGGAAAGGATGGGAAGGTTAAACCCACCTATGTAGGTATTTGATGGGTTTTGAGAAATACATCATTCCTATGGTGTATATGCAAACCTTAATAGATTTTGGATCTAGTTTGTCTAATGAACATGCAATTGAATATCCAAAGCTATAAACCCTAGATCTAGCATACAATTAATCATATTAGTAGGTAATAGGGTTTTGATCTGACCTTTGATTGTTATATAGCAATAACAATCAATCCTTAGCTTCAGAAAGCTTAGTGCCTCAAGTGTTGCACCTCTAATGGAGTCACAAACACCACTAAGAAACTTAGATGAAGAGGGAAGAGAGGGGAGGCACCAAAAACGGCTGGAAACACTAAAGGAAGTGTTTAGCCACGTTTTTGGTGCCCAAGGGTTCCTTATATACTTAGGCAATTACGGTTATCAAACAAGGAAACCTTAATTTGACTGCTTAAGCCCTAAGCAATCCATGGACCCTTTCTGGAACATGTCTTGGACGATTTCTAATGGGCTTCCCCATAAAATTCGTCCAACCTATTATTCCAAGGTGATCCATAGCCTAATTGCAATTATCTCATAATTACAATTCCAATCCCTTAAGTTTAATTAATCTCTTTTAGCCACAAAATTAACTCTTGACTAATACTAATTAAACATTACGATTTCACCTTTAATATATTATTCTTATAATATATAAATCATAATTAAACCTTTCTCTCCTTAATTCATCCTACATATTGCTATGGTGAAGGCAACCCAAAAGGACCATGCTCATAATCGGGTCAAGTACATACCAAAATAGTTATGGACTTAGACACTAATCCAACAGTGTTTACACTATTCTATCTAAAAACTAATCACATGCTAACTCTAGGGTTATTGACACAATTTGTGGATTTATCATTTAATCTGATGTGCAAGGCCTAGAAAGAAGTAAGGATGTGGAGCACGGGAAGATAATCTTGATCATGCGGAATAGGAAGGTTTCATCTATCACCAATATTGGAGTCTACTCTTTATTGCTTAGTAGTGGGTTAGATTTAGATTTGAATAATCGTTGCTACTCGTCTGATATGGCTAGAAATATTATATCCTTTCATGGTTTTTTTAAACAAGACTTTAGCTTTTCATATGATAATGAAATTGGTGCTATTAATGCTTTTTATAATGGTGTTTTTTATTTTAAAGCATTACCTTGTAATGGTGTATATGAAACCATGATTGTTGTAGACCACTTAGGAAATAATGTGTTGCACATTGATTCTTCCAATGAATTGGATAAGGCATGCTTGTGGCATAAGAAGCGCATAGGCCAAATCTAAAAGGCTAGAGTTTTGGAGTTATTCGACTTAAGGTCGGATGACACTTGTAAATCTTGCTTACTTGGAAAGATGACCAAGTTACCCTTCACTGGTACTTGTGAAAGGGGTGAGGGTTTGTTGGATCTCGTACACACTAATGTGTGTGGGCCCTTCAAAACTGCCCCAAGGGATGCTAACCGCTTTTATGTGACTTTTACTGATGATTACAGTAGATATGGCTATGTCTACTTAATCAAGCATAAATCAGAAACCCTTGAAAGATTCAAAGAGTTTAAGCAAGAAGTGGAGAATCAGCTGGGCAGGAAGATAAAGATGCTCCGATCCGATCGGGGTGGTGAGTATATTAGTATCGAGTTCCTAGACTATCTTAAGGACTGTGGAATTGTTTCATAGTTGACGCCACCTAGGACACTGCAGCTTAATGGTGTGGATGAGAGGCACAACCGAACCTTGTTGGACATGGTTCATTTCATGATGAGTCGAGCTTCGTTACCAATCTCATTCTGGGGGTATACCTTAAAGACTGCCGCCCATATCCTTAATCTAGTCCCAACTAAGAAGATTGCCAAAACACATCACGAGATGTGGATAGGGAAGGTTCCCTCATTATCTGTAACGCCCGGGTTTTCAGGGCTAAGCATTTTTGTCAATGTAATAGTCTAGGTCAACTATTGTAACTCTTTTTGAAGTAATAAATATGAAATATTTGAGTATTATGTGAATTATGTGTGTTTATGTGTTTATTATTTAATTATAAATGTATAATTAATAAAGAATAAAAATGAGCGTCAAAATTAAAGTGTGAGATAATCCCGATATCTCTACATAAAGTTGTAGAATATGTCTCAAGGTTTCCGTACATATAAAGAATGCCCAAATCCGAGCTATAACGAAGAAGTTATGGCCCGCCGAAGTTTTACGGCTAAACCGGCACGACACCGGGAGACGTAAATAGTGAATTTACGATAGAAGACTTTTTAGCCTTAGCAATCTAAACAAAAGTCGTAGAATGTGTTAAACTAAGAACATCGATAAAAAGAACGCCCAAATCTGACTTCGTATGAAGAAGTTATGATTTTTCTAAGATTCGGCTTAGCAGTGCACGGCCTGAAACTCGAATTTTAGTTCGAGCGGTTTTTGGCTTACGCAACGTAAATGAGAGTTGAAGATCTCATTAATAGGAAATCAACGGTAAAAAGACAGACAAAAACAGAGTCCGTATGTAGAAGTTATTAATTTTACGCAGACGTTTAACAGTATAATCTCCTTGTACTGTTAAATTTAAGATCGGTCGAGAATTAGCTGACGGTGTCAAAATGAAAATTGTAGATCTTATTATTACCTACGCGTGGATATAAAGAACGTCAAAAAAGGAGGTCGTATGTGAAAGTTACGGATTTTAGAAGTCGGAAGTGTGCTGTGCGAAAATGGGTGATGTGGCACAATCTTGGCCATTGCTTTCTCCCCAAGGCTTGCCACCAGATGGTGACATGTGGCACCAAGTTCAGCCACATTTCACCCTATAAATACCACCTCTCCCACCCTCATTTTCTTCACACCTTTCCCATTCTTTCTTCTCTTTACTTTCTCTCTCTCTCTAGAACCTCTCTCTAGCCCCGAAATCCCCCGAAAAGCCTAGGGAACCTCCCTAGCACGAGGCGGAAGCCCCGGAGTGCTCGAAGGCTCCGAGAAGAAGAGCTTTTCGGCTCGGGAACGCTGCTCCAAGCAAAGCCCGGTTTTCTATAAAACCCGCTGTAAGTGAGCTACGCCTACGCTATTTTTAATATAACTTTTATTTAATTATAGTAACGTTATTAGGAACTTATAATAAATACTTGGGCTATTATTATGGGTTATATAAGTATTTTTTTGACGCTTATATAATAATAATAATAATAGCTAGACTATTAATTAGTCTCGACGAATAATAAACTAAACTCTAGTGGTAATAATACTAGGTTTCGTCGAAGAAAATTCTTTTTAAGAAGCGAAGCGCTGTCTGAGTTCGGAATCACCACCTTTTCAGGTGAGTGCATAGTTACTTTCAGCTTACACATAGATATGAAGTATTTTATATAAATTACGTGCTATGTGTGCATATTATCTGAATACTTGCTATCTATGTTAGATGAACGTTGTTATACATGTTTTCAATGATTTAAACTGTATATGTATTTTATATCTACGAAAATGTTGGGGTAAAACATGGGTAGATGTAATAGGTGATGTGTGATAAAATGATGAGAGGCCTCGATGTTGTTGTTGTTGATCCAGTCATCTAGCGGAGTATAGATGACGACCACGGACTCTTCTAGACAGTCCAGTGGAACACTAGCAGGCTCGCAACCTGTAGGTGTTGTGAACGATGTGTTCACCGGTGTACTCCATCCCCCACATGGTTGCCTATTAGGACATTTATTGCTGAGGAATCCCCTTAGCAGTAGTGTTCGTCCCGATGATGATCCTTAGGCTAGGTCCCTTATGATAGGTGTTTAGGGACGTAAAGTGAGGATAACGGGAACGGGTAATCGGGTTATTGTTGATTGATGAAATTAATAAACTTATTTATTGTGGGTTGAAAACCCTATGTGCTCACCAGGCTCCCAAGCCTGACCCACTCAGTTTTATGCATTACAGGTAGTGGCGCATGAGCATAGGTGTGATGTTTTGGACGAGGGATTATGGATATAGGCCTATAGATATGAAATAATGTAGTAAGGCTTATATTGTACTGTTTATACTTTTGATCTGTACGAACATGACATCCCGAGTCTTTTAATGAAATACATTTCTATGGAAATGCTTTTGATAAATCTTTATCATATTATTGTTTTGGGACAAATTCCGCAACCCTTTTATTAAAAGATAACTCTGATTTTGAAATAAAGTATAAACAAAACCGGTCTTTTCTGGCCGTGATTTTGGGGATGTCACAGTTGGTATCAGAGCATTAGTTTAAGCGAACTAGGAATTTGTAGGATTTCTAGACTTAAACTTAGAATGCTAAGCGATGATTGTGAGGTGTGAGCACTAGCTTATTTTAGGAATTGTGCCTAAAATGCTTTTATGTGCTAAATGCTTTATGCATGATATGCTATTATTTTGTTCGGATCTATGGTCTGTTGCCGACCGGATTTGGAAACCTTATGTGTTTAGGATTCTAAACGTACGACTACGCTATTAGAACTAGCATGTAAACATTTCGGAGTGATAAGGACGATTTAAAACGTCTCTCCTAAATAAAGATCTAAATCCACCTTATTCGGTGTATAGATCAAGATGGTAAGGACCCGTAGCGGAAACGTAAACGCAAATGGGAACGGACACCAACCCCCCGTGATCGAGCAAATACCAGTTGTGGAAGCCGCTGCCGGACCAATAACGATGGCCGGAGTGCAAGCGATGATCCAGGCAATGTTGGATCGTCAAATGGAGGAAACCAGGCGTTTGCTCCAGCAAAATCGAGAGGAAGCGACTATTCAGATCGAACAGCCCGAGTTGAACGAAGGGCAGACTGAAGAAGGAAACTACAGTGGGACTATTGGTCAAGCCAACCCACCGATAGTTAGGCAAAACCACCAGTATGGAGGAAATGATGGACGTGGATGCAAATACAAGGATTTCATGGCATCCAAGCCACCGAGTCTATCCGGAAGCCCGACGCCGGTGGAAGTCATGAACTGGATCTCTGAGATGGAGACAATGTTTGAGAGTTGCGAGTGTAGCAATAGGCAGAAGACTGCTCTTGCAGTTCCTCTATTGAAATCTGGAGTACTAAGCTGGTGGAAGCTATTAGCTGATTCAATGCCCAAAGGTGAAGCAAGCAAAATGTCGTGGGAGGATTTTCTGGTACAGTTGAAGATGCAATACTGCTCTGAGCAGGATCTTCTGGAGATCAGCAACGAATTCCAGAATCTAAAGAAGGGAAGAATGAGCGTTACTGAATACGTTGCAAGCTTTACTGAGAAAATGAAGCTTGTTCCTCACCTCGTCCCAACTGAACTCTCCAAGGTTAACAAATTTGCCCTCGGATTACCAGCGGACTTCGGTCCAATGGTCAAGCAAACTACCACTCTAAAAGCTGCCATCTGGGCTGCTAAGAATGTGGAGACCCAGATACGAGAAAAGGGTCTGGAGAGAGCGGAAGTGGGAGAGAAACGGAAATTTGACGGATCCTCGAGGTCCAGTAAGAAAGGTAGATTCTCGAAGTCTAGTTCGAGAGGAGGAGGATCAGAAGCAAAGTGGTGTGACAAGTGCAAGAAGAAGCACTCTGGGAAGTGTGATGGAGGGGTCACTTGTTACAAATGCGGAAAGCCTGGGCACTATGCCAATGAATGCACCCTTAACCAGAAGGCCTGTTATGGGTGTAATGAAGAAGGGCACATTTTGAAGGACTGCCCGAAGAAGAAGGAGGCAGGAAGACCCAACGTACCACCAAAGCCGAAGGCGAGAGCCTTCCAGATGACGCTCGAGGCTGCAAAGGAGGCAGCAGACGTCGCTTCAGGTACCTTTCTTGTAAATGGTTTGCCTGCAAATATACTGTTTGATTCCGGAGCCAACTACTCCTTTGTGTCGCATAAATTTAGTGCGAAATTAGCATTACTTGTAGAAAAACTTGATAACGCCCTAATTGTAGAAGTTGCCAGTGGCAAATTTGTACCTGTTAGTAATCGTATTAGGAACATCATCATTGACCTAAACGGAAACGAATTCCAGGAGGAACTATTACCCATAGAGTTAAACGGTTTCGACATCGTTTTGGGTATGGATTGGCTTAGCGCCAACGATGCCGAGATATTATGCCGAAAGAAGATAGTTAGGATAAACCCACCCGGAAAGGAATCATTTATGGTGTACGGGGACAAACGCAGAGTGAGTTCTGGAATCATCTCCTTGATGAAAGCCAGGAAATGTTTGTCCAAGGGATGTGCATCGTACTTGGCATTCGTAATCGATGCTAAGAAAGAAAAGAAAGAGGTGCAGAATATACCGGTTGTGTGCGATTATCCGGAAGTCTTTCCTGAAGATCTTCCCGGATTACCACCTGATAGGCAAGTAGAATTTCGTATAGACTTATTACCAGGAACAACACCGATAGCAAAGGCACCTTACCGATTAGCACCGACGGAGATGAAGGAGCTCATGATGCAACTTCAGGAGCTGTTGGACAGCGGTTTCATTCGACCTAGTTCATCACCCTGGGGAGCTCCGGTGTTATTCGTGAAGAAGAAGGACAGAAGCATGAGGATGTGCATAGACTACCGAGAGCTGAATAAGGCAACGGTGAAGAACAAGTATCCATTGCCGAGGATTGATGACCTATTCGATCAGCTGCAAGGTTCAAGCTACTTCTCAAAGATCGATCTTAGGTCAGGATATCACCAGCTGAAGGTGAGAGAGCAGGATATTGAGAAGACTGCATTCAGAACAAGATATGGACACTACGAGTTCTTGGTTATGTCATTCGGACTAACCAATGCTCCCGCAGCATTCATGGATTTGATGAACAGGGTTTGTAAACCATTCCTCGATAAATCCGTGATAGCGTTCATCGACGACATTCTCATCTACTCGAAAAGCCAGGAGGAGCACGGCAAGCATCTACGAGAAGTATTGGAGGTGTTAAAGAAGGAGAAGCTTTTTGCAAAGTTCTCCAAATGCGACTTTTGGATACGGGAAGTCCAATTCTTGGGTCATGTTGTTAACCAGGAAGGAATAATGGTTGACCCTGCTAAGATCGAGGCTGTAATGAAGTGGGAACGTCCGAAGAGTCCCACGGAGATTCGAAGCTTTCTAGGATTAGCCGGATATTATCGACGGTTTATCCAAGGTTTTTCTTCGATAGCTGCTCCATTAACAGCTTTGACCCATAAAGGAGCTACGTATACATGGAGTGAGAAACACGATGAGGCGTTCGAGAAGCTAAAGAAGAAGTTATGTGAAGCACCGATACTTTCTCTACCCGATGGAGTCGAAGATTTCGCAGTTTATAGTGATGCATATGGAGTCGGGTTAGGTTGTGTTCTGACCCAAAGAGAAAAGGTGATAGCATACGCATCTCGACAATTGAAAGAGCACGAAAAGAACTACCCCACTCATGATCTGGAGTTGGCAGCGGTAGTATTCGCCTTAAAGATATGGAGGCATTACCTCTACGGCACGAAGTGCAAGCTCTTCACTGATCATAAGAGTCTCCAGTATCTCTTTAATCAGAAGGAGTTGAACATGAGGCAACGACACTGGCTAGAACTTCTCAAGGACTACGACTGTGAGATACTTTACCACCCAGGTAAAGCAAATATTGTTGCTGATGCTCTCAGTCGAAAAGTCAATCTTGAAAGTAAAAGGCCAAGAGCGTTAAGAATTGAAGTCGTCTCGACGATTGTGGAAAGTATCAGGAAAGCTCAAGAAGAAGCCTTAGAAAAGAATGACCGAAAGGAAGAACGTTTAGGAAAAACGTTAGTGTTCGGTACGAACAGTCGAGGACTGAAGGTATTCCAAGATCGAATTTGGGTACCTAAGACGGGAGGAATAAGAGATCTTCTAATGGAAGAAGCACACAAGACCATTATCAGTTTAAAGCTAGCAACTACATTGGTACATTTGGATGAACCTAGCAACTACAAGGAAGCCATGGCACGCCTTGAATCTGCTAAATAGAAAGTTATGTCTTTAACTTTTAACATATTATACTTAATTTATTAGATTTAATATGTTGTTGTATGCAAACCATTATCAGTTTAAAGCTACAACTTTTAAACAATTTGGATAAAATATCTATACTGTTATTTTAAATATAACATTGCATGGCCAACTTAAATATAAATTTCAGTTCTACTTAAAAAACCCAAATAATATCTTGTGAATAGTAAAAAGTGATAAATTGTAGTGCTAAATGCAAAAACTAAATTGTAATATCAATTTAACTAAAATATTTTCTAAAGATATTTTTAGAATCATTAAAAAATTTCAAATAAGTAGATTAACTTATAATAGAAATAGTTAAAAATAAGTATATATAAATGATTATATTGTTACCTTTAAAAGTTTGGTGTTTTAAATAATTACAATGATAGAAGTTAAAACGTTAAGCTTATAATTTTTTTTTAAAAAAATAACAATAACAACAACTATATAACATTAAACCATATATTATTTTTTATTTTCATTCATGAGTAACTCGCAGACAGAAGTCATTCGAACGATTGAGATTATGCAGTTTTAATAGATGTATAGATAATCATATAATTCAAAATAATCAATACATTATATCAACTTAGTATATGAATTATCATATCAAATTTAACAACAACACTATTGTTATATTTAAGAAAACATATATTTGTAAAGATTTCAACTATATAGGTGTTTATGCGCAACGCAAGGACATTCACCAAGTATCTTATAATAGAGACATTTTTTACTTAAACCATATTCATTTCAAACATCCTATTTGAATGAATACCACTCAAAAGTCTCTTAATAATGATTAACCATTCAAAGCTTTTATAACTTATATAATATGTTTATTAATCAATTAATGGATAGTCTGCTATAAAAATATCAATCTCTTTGAGTAGACACACAAATACAAACCACTTATAAAATTTACAAAGAAAACAAGTTTAAAGGTGTTGTATTGGTTTGAGGGTTTTGGACTATTTTTCGAGCCATGTTACTATCTTAAAGTTTTTAATTTGTAAGTTTGTTATATATTAATTCTTTTTTTATATTTTTTCTTGGTTTAAGTTTTATTCTAAGACAATCATTGTATGTTATGGTTGAAACTTTAATATAAATTAGATTAGTTTATATTATCGTTCATATGTTATGAAAAGTGATATAGATAATATTTAATTAAATATTGTATATATGTTTGTATGTTTGTGTTGCTTCAGATCAATAATTAATTAAAAATAATGGATATGCGATATTATCCATAGTATCTATATAAGTCTCTTTTTAAAATGCAAATGATCTATCATGTCACTTTATATTTTAGTATATGTTTACATTTTAATTATAATAATAAGTGTCTTTTAAAAGTTTTCTTTCATTTAATAATAATAATAAGTGGTTTTAAAATTAATGAATAATAATTATAAATAATAAAATCAAATTATAAAAATCATGGATATGTCATATTATCCATGCAAGTCTCTTTTGAAATAATAATTATCTATTTTATTGGTTTTTTATTTAGTGTATGTTTCAAATTTTAATAGTAATATTAAATGTTTCTTAAAAGTCTTATTTACTTGTTAATAATAATAAGTTGTTTAAAACTAAAGAACAATAATTTTAAATTATAATAACATCAATTTATAAATTACATAAAGTTAACAATACATAATCTGTATTTTAGATGAGCATCATTATTGAAATTAGAAAATAATAGTAAAAATTTAAATTAATCAATCATAACAATTGTTAAAAATAAAACTAAATAGATAATTTTATTAATAAAGAAGGTGGGTTGAGATCAATGAATGATATTGTTCAAAATATTATATCAAACATGATCATATTAAACATATATTTTTCAATATTTTAACCTGCTTACACTAAGCAACGACACGAAAATTTGTCTATTAAACATTTATATATAATCACTTTACAAGACTTGATCAATAGTCATGTATAAAAGTATATTTAACCGATGATGATAACCCAAAATTTACGTTTTAAACATCGATTCGTATATCATGCTCATAATTCGTAAGACATACGTAAAATTATATTATACTATATATTAAAATAAAAGTCTCTATGAATAGTGTACTTTTATATTTTCACATTTTGGTAACATATGTTTCATATTTTACAATTTAACCACAAAAACTCATTTTTTTGACATATTTAGTCCATCGACTATAGTTTTGTGGTTTCACATTTTTGCCACAAAAGTTTTTTGTTGATAAATTTGACCATTATACTTTTATATGTTGTCATTTTTCACCCCTACCTTGTAGAATGTAACATTTTACCCTGCTATTTTGTAAAATATCACTTTTATCCCTTAAATTTGAACATCAACATTTTAAATCCTTTGAACTTTTATATACTGACATGTTTGTAGGTTTTGTCCTTAGATTTTCGTATGTCGGCAAGTTTGGTCCCCCACAAACAAATAACCCATCATTTTGTAAAAATGAACACTACCCCCTCCCCCATCCCCCTCCTACCAAATCGTACACACAAAAGAAAACGTATTAAGCAAAATCTTGTCCACGTCCTCCGCAGAGCGGGAAGGGCAGTTTTTAGTAATAGTTATAACAAAATCAATTCTTCAATCATATTTCTTTTTGCAAATTTTACAGCGTCAATTTGGAGGAGGCTTGATCGCATTTACTTGCAAAGAAAACTTAACACTGATACAAACAAAAACATATATCAAGTATTATAGGACCAGGTTCACAAATCCCATCCATATATCCACTTCTTACACATGAATCTGAACATTTGCTTTTGAGACATGGTCCAACCCATTTCACTTTTTTGCAAACATTATCATCAACAGATGTCGTTGTCACCTCTACTTCTGAAACTTAACTCAACAAAATATATATATTCAGTCAGTCATTCAAATCATATCAAATTGCATTAACTGATATAAAAACCTTATTTTTAACATAAAGACTTACCAGTAGTAATGATCAAAAATTGCAACACCAAAATTACATATACAAGTTTCATCGTTATGAATATATGAACGAGTTGCTTTCTTTATTCTTAAAAGTAATTGCTTTAGCCTTTATATAGAAGGAGGAATATTATATTTTTCTAATCATCTAAATGAATACTTAATAAAATCCATACACCTACAAAAGTCAACCTTATTTACTCTTTCTTACTGTTTAACAAGTGTCTGTTTGGATGTGTCGAAATATATTTATTATTGTATAACATGTAGCTGTTATTTTTTTTTAATCGTCAAACTGAATCTACTTCTAAACTAACACTTAATTCCACATATATCAACGATGAAACTTAAACCCTCAACCTCAAACAGAGAGGATAACACCTGCTATCCATGAGCTAGAAGCCCTTTGGTACCTAGCTATAACTTAATAAAAAGATTTTGATTATTTATTTTTTACATTTTAAATAACATAGTAATTGCTTGAAAAGGGAGTATTCATTTATTACTCTATTATAGAATATTTGATTTTCAAAATACAAATACAATACACGATTTGGAGCTTATCAATTAATATTATTGTTGCAATTACACTTTTACAAAATATTTAACACTTTAACTTTATTAATATAGTTTGACTACAACCACACCAATATATATATATATATATATATATATATATATATATATATATATATATATATATATATATATATATATATATATATATATATATATAATTGCTTGAAAAGGGAGTATTCATTTATTACTCTGTTATAGAATATTTGATTTTCAAAATACAAATACAATACACGATTTGGAGCTTATCAATTAATATTATTGTTGCAATTACACTTTTACAAAATATTTAACACTTTAACTTTATTAATATAGTTTGACTACAACCACACCAAATAAATAATATATATATATATATATATATATATATATATATATATATATATATATATATATATATATATATATATATATTTGTTTTATAAAGAATAATGTTACTAATTAATAAACTTCTTAATCATGTATATGAAACAAAAGACTTGCTCGCTTACAAACTTACGGATGTGAGAAAATGACTTCGGAGGTACTTAAAATTTTAAAATTGTACAAAACTATCATTTAATTTTCTTTAGCATAAAAAATACCAACCAACTATAATATATATATATATATATATATATATATATATATATATATATATATATATATATATATATATATATATATATATATATATATATATATATATATATATATATATATATATATATGATCATTAAAGTTATCGTTTTGTTTTCCGTTTTTGTTTTTGTTTTTTATTTTTGATTTTTTAAATACCTTCTCGTTATCGGCTATAACAGATTGATAGATGTTTTGCATGTTTTTTTTTTCTTTGCAGAAAAATAACTTCGAAAAGCAACAAAGTTTCAAAATCCTATAAAAACACCACTCAACTTTGTTTAGTATAAAAAAATACAATAAATTATAACACTATACGCATATGACCATTAAAGTTAACGAAAATTATAGAAACACCCTTCATTTTTTTAAAATACAGTTTTATCCCAACAACATTTTTTGGAGTGTTAAAAAGAGATCTTTGTAATTTTTTTCTAGTTTTACCTTATTACATTTTTTAAGGTTACCTTGAAATAAAATTCGCAAGAAAACCGTTTATATATATATATATATATATATATATATATATATATATATATATATATATATATATATATATATATATATATATATATATATTTTATGTTATTATATGCATAAATGTAGGCCAATCAAAATTAAATAAAAATTTAAATAATTAAATACATAAACAAGAGTATTTTAGTATTTGGATAAATAGATTCTACAAATAGTCCCTGTAATCATGCTAGCATTCACTTTAAACATATTTTTTTTTCTTATATACAACCGTCATCAGTCAAATACCTTCTCTCCATCGTTTTCTAGTCGTCGGCTTCTGATTGCATCAACGCATCGTCCATCGTCGCCTCATCCCTTCATCGGTGCTTCTGGTTCACGTTGGTGTCAATGCTCATCGTTCACGTCGGCGTCGGCGCTCATGTTCACCCTCCGATCAAATCCACATGTCGTTGCAACCTTCTTGTCCGACGCAACATCCTTCCCTGACGCAACCTCCTTCCTCGTCGTTGGTCAGCCGCCCTTCATCGCGTATGTTTTTTTCTGCTTATAGTTGCTTCACCTTTTTTTATTTGTTTTTTCTTTTTGAATTCTTGTTGAATCTCGATTATATCTTGCAAACTTGTTATGAAACTGATTGTTCCTGAAATCAGTTTCTTAGAAATTGATTTATGTTCCACGTATTTTTTTTTTGAAATTGATATATTCTCTTGGTAATTTTTTTTTTGATTTATCATTCAAATGTTGTTAAAATCGATTTCATTTTGCTAAAAATGATTGTTGTTTCCAAATATTGTTGGTAAGATTCAGAGACATTGTTATTGGTAGGCTTCAACAAGATTTGTTCCCCCTGAGATGAAAAAACTATCAACTGGGGTTACATTTGGCTCTCTTGTTGTATTGTTTGTTAGCCGTGGTACGACATTTGTTTCAATTTTGAATTTTGTTCTGCTTTTGCAGTTGATACCACGAATCTTCATACGCATATACCCTTTACAATTTTGTTTCACGAGAGAGGTGTGGAGCAAGCTTGGTCGTATGCAACATGTGTGTTTCTATATAAGTTCTTGATCTGTTCAAGATAAGTGAAAACAAGCTTTTGAATGGTGGTAAAGTTATTAATTTGATGTGTAGGTGTGTGAGCACTAGGTGTTTGACGATTTGTCTGAGAGAAATAATTTATTTGTCGTAAAGTGTCAGATTCTTTTCTTAGATTATTGCTTTCAAGATACAATATCCTTGTACGTTTTTTGGTAATGCTTAGATCTTTTAATTTCAAACCTTATTACTTGTTGTTGCTTAATTTCAGAGGAATCGAGTAAAGAGCAAGTTAGAAGAACTTAATCATATTTGCACTGCTACAGATGGTGGCGAATTCCGATTCTGTGGGAATTAAATCTCGATATTTCCTTTGTGATTTGTGTATTTTCTATGATTGTAGTTCTATCGGGATAGAATCATGAATTCCAATTCTACTGGAATGGAATTCTGAATTCTGATTTTGTCATAATAGAATCTTGAAGATGCACAATGTATGAGATGAAGATGAACAATGACCACCAATCTTCCAAAAAAAAATGGATTATTCTACCATAATAATATACAATGTATTGAAAAACATATATGTAATAGTATATTTTGGTAGAATGATTTATATATTGTATTTTTTTGTTATTAATAAGTGTAATAGTATATTCTGGTAGAGAGATTTACTGTATTCTATAAGAAATTATGTATTTTTTGTTTTTATTGTTCAATTGATTATTCAAGAATTTGTTATTCTACAAGAAGTTGTTAAAGTCATGATCAAGAAATAGGTTCAAGAATATTTTTATTATTTATGGTCTAAGAATATTTTTATTTTGAAATATACTCATAAACATATTCTGTCAGAATATCTGAATTAAAAGAATTATAATTCATAAAATCGGATTTTTAAAATTAATAAAATTTATGATCCCTTAAAATATGCGATTTTCCTTTATTAAATCTATATTAATTGATTAAAATACCTTTGTAATTAAATTAGATGATATTTTTCAATTATATTTAATTCAAAAATATGTATTAATCACTTTCTTAAAATAAGTAAAATTGATTGGCCCACATTTATACATAAAATAACAATAATTACTTTGAATAGAATAATTTAAGCCTATATATATATATATATATATATATATATATATATATATATATATATATATATATATATATATATATATACACCTTAAAAAGCATTTACCACATTTTGCTGAATTTTAAGAGATACAAGCCTTATTTAACTGTTTACAATCATTTTTATGCTTTCCAAAAAGAATCGGATCTTATCTTGTCAACTATTGAAAAAGTCATAAACGATTAAACAATTGAACAAACTCCTTGGTCATCCCTTATCTTCAAGCCAATTGAATAGGCCAACACTAAATATATTTATATTTGCGTCTACTCCCTCAGATCGATCACAAAGAAATTCCATTCATCACCACTCAGAATCCATCGCATGTTTCCTCTCTCTATCTCTCTGTGAGTCAAAGAAACCCTAACTATGGAATTCTGACGCCCACTATAGTCGCTATGCCTCCTTCCACCTTCTACCACTAACCACCGTCATCATAACCTTTTCCCCTCCACCTTTCCTTTCCCTTATATCTCCTTTATTTCTGCCCTATAATGCTATATATCTATTGGCCATTTATATAACCCTCCTCCACCTCCATTTTTCTCTATTTCACTCCTATCTCCACCTCTACCTCTGTTAATCTTCTTCACCATTCATTCTACCACCTACATCGGTCACGCCTACAGTAGAAAACCCACACACCAAACACCGCTGTCTCCACAGGTAATCTACCCCCAGGGAAAAAGTTTGTAACAGCCGGATTTTTCAGGTATCTTGTATATTTATGTTTTTGGTGATTTGAGAGGGGACTCGGCGAGTTGGAGCTCAGACTCGCCGAGTAGGGACGCGGATCTGGTCACGGGATCGCGCCTGGACTCGGCGAGTCCAGGATATGGACTCGGCGAGTCAGCACTGTGTAATGAAACCCTAATTTCTCGGGTTTGAGACCTATTTAAAGGGCCTAATGGCCGTCATTTGTGCTCACCGGTCCCTTGAGTGAAACCCTAATCGAGTGTGAGCATTTGGAGCAAAGTAGAAGGCCATTATTGATCTTGGAGGTGTCATTGTTGCAAGGAAGGCGAAGAACTAGCCAAGGGAAAGCAAGTGGAGCCACTTCTGAGGGTTTGGAGTCCAGAGAATCACTATTGTGGTAATAATTTCGAGTTATCTTCTTCCTTGTTGATGTTTATCTAGATTTAGGGTTTGTTGAACCCTTTTGTGGCAAGATCTAGTGCCCCCTTGGTCCCTTATGAGGTTTGAACCATAGATCTGGACCCTTAGAGGTCCAGACTCCAGAGTGTCCCTTTACCCAAGCTTTTTGGAAATCAATGGAGGCTTTGGATTGGAATCCTTATGCCTTAGGTCAAAACTCCATTTATGAGCCTTGGGGTGTGTTATGGGCACCAAGATAGAAGCTTTACGTGATGAATCAGTCTAGGGAGGCCAGATCTATATATTGTGGAAGCAGATCTGACCTTAGAAGCAAGTTGGAGTGGTTGCATGGCATGGACTCGCCGAGTCTGTTCATCAGACTCGGCGAGTAGTTTGAAGATTGCCTTGGGATTGCTCAGTGAGTGGTCCAATCGAGTCATGGGTAGACTCAGTGAGTCAGGGTGAGTTGGAGAGGGACAACAAGTGGACTGAGTCGAACTGGGACTCGCCGAGTTGTTCTTGAGACTCGGCGAGTTGAGTCGGGGTGGCCCCACGATTCTTCCAGGTGAAACTCGTCGAGTAAGAGGGGGAATACTCGACGTGTAGGAAGGGAATTTCAGAGGGTTGGTGAAAACGTCTAGACTCGCCGAGTCGCCGTAGCACTCGCCGAGTCCGGTCAAAGTTGACCATTGACCGTTGACCAAAAGTTGACCTGTGTTGACTTCTTGGGTATAATCAACCTTAGAAGATATAAAGTGTTAACTAGAGGCATACGTTGTTATAGGAGGAGTAGAGCTTGGAGGATCGAGCACGAGGGATATTCAAGATTTGTGAGATACCGAGATACGCGAGGTGAGTCTTCTCGCTATACTTTACCTTGAGTAGGTAACCAGAGATATGTGATAGAGTATTTGTATGCTATGTATGTTATGTGTTGTACTGCATTATTTCTATGTGATTTATGTGGTGCATGTTTATCAGAGTTAGAACCTGAGGGTTCACAGAGTTTGGGTGCACGGATCCACAGAGTTATAGCCTCGAGTGGCTATTATGTGTTAAATGTGGTATTTTGGGGAACTCACTAAGCTTTGTGCTTACAGTGTTTGATGTTATTGTTTCAGGTACTAGTGACAAGCGCGGGAAGGCGCCGGCTTGATCCGTACACACACACTCGAAGTTTTTACATTGTGATCTTGGGATTTTGTATTGACCTTAATTGGATAATTAATATGGTTGTTTGATGAATATTAATTGAATTATGTTTTATAAAAATTTGAAAATTTTGTTTTGAAATTTACGGTGTTACAAAGTTCAAGACCTAATTGCCGCTCCCTCTGAACCACCAACATACACCAACAATGTAACGCTCGTAGATCCGGGCTAGTCAATTTAGAGATAATAGGGGTCGAAAACGACTTTTCGACAAAAGATTATTTATAATAAATAATCTTAATCAAGTTGTAGAATATGTCACAAGGGTTCCGTATATATAAAGAACACCGAAATCCAAGTTATAACGAAGAAGTTATGGCCCGTCGAAGTTTTTCGGCAAAGCCGGCACGACATCGGGAGACGTAAATAGTGAATTTAGGATAGAGGACTTTTTAGCCTTAGGGATCTAAATGAAAATTGTAGAATACATCTCCACCTAAACGTGGATATAAAGAACGTCAAAAACGGAGTTCGAATGTAAATGTTATGGCATTCCGAAGATTTAGCTTTTAAAAACCCTAAACTAGCTAATTCACGACGTGAGAATTATGACACTCACGACATTCTATCATAATTCGGAATCGAGAAGCTGCGAGAGGATAAGATCCAATTTACGACGTGAAAGTTATGACACTCATTATATTCTGTCATAATTCGGAATCTAGAAGTTGCGAGAGGATTAGATCCGATTCACGACCTGAGCTTTATGACACTCACAACGTGAGGTGTCATGGCCACCATCCGAAGCTAGGGATGCAAATGACAAGTATACAGAGTGAATCATGAAATTCACGAAGTGAGACTTATGACACTCACGACGTGAGTGTCATAAAAACTTACTATAAATAGCTTGCGAGCCATTCCGAAAATCTCACACCTTTCTTCATTTCTTCTCTCTCTAAGGGTTTTAACCCTCCCCAAAGCCTAAGTGATCCCCTAGCACCCTAAGGAAGCCCCGAGGCTCCCGGAGTTCTGAGAAAAAGAGTCTTTCGGTTTCGAAACGCTGCTCCAAATAAAGCCCGGTTTTCTCTAAAATCCGCTGTAATTGAGCTACGCTTACGTAATTTTTAATATAGCTTTCAAATAATTATAGTAATGTTATTAGGTCCTTAAAATAATTATTTGGGGTATTATTATGAGTTATATTGAGTGTTATTTAACGCTTATATAATAATAATAATTAGACTATTAATTAGTTACGGTTGACGTTAGACTAAACCCTAGTGGAGTTTATACTAGGTTTTATCGAAGGAAAATTGTTTTGAGAGTATCGAAGCGTTGTCCGAGTGCTGAGTCACCACCTACTCAAGTGAGTGTATAGTCACTTTCACCTTACACATATATATGAAGTATTTTCTTTAAAATACGTGCTATGTGTAATTATATTAATTGTTTAATTAAGGTGACTGTTGAATAGATGTTTTATACAAGTTTTAAACTGTATATGTATTTTTATCTACAAATATGTTGGGTAAAACATGGGTAGATGAATTGGATGATGTATGATGAAATAAAAGGTGATGAGAGGTATCGATGTTTAAGATGATCTAGTCATCTAATAGAGTATAGACAACGGCCACAGACTATTTTAGATAGTCCAGTGGAACGTTAGCAAGTTTGTAATTGGTAGGTATGTTTGAACTATATGTTCATAAGGTGTTCTTAAACTATATGTTCATTAGGTGTTTTTGAACTATGTGTTCATTCGTCAGTTCTTCTTTTTGACACTATTACGTGTCGGGGTGCGGGAGCGTACGGGAGTACTTTATTAGTATTTTCCATATACCTTTATTTTGAAGAGATTTGGAGTCTTTGTTTCTTTTATGAAGTGATCGGATGAGCTTCATGAGTCAGTGTTTCCATTCTCGATGTCGGATAGGAGTGAGTCTGTGGGTTATATACCTCATGATATTCAGACTACAACCTAGGCATTAGTTAGTGTTTCCATTCTCGATGTCGGATAGGAGTGAGTATGGGGGTTATATACCTCACGGTATTCAAACCACAACCTAGGCATTAGTCAGCGTTTCCATTGCTGGATAGGGTGCGTGTAACACCGTAAATTTCAAGACAAAATTTTCATTTAAAATAATCATTTTATTCATAGAAAACGCTTGTTTAAAATCTCATTCATAGTTGAATTACAAAACATAACTTCCATTTTCACTTGCATAGAAAACCAGGATCCTCCAAACTATGACTTTTTCTCTGGTGTGTAATCAAGCCGGTGCCGTCCCGTGATACTGAAAGAAACCTAAAAAACATCACACAAAACACTGTAAGCACGAAGCTTAGTGAGTTCCCCAAAACACCACACATAACACATATTAGCCACTCGAGGCTATAACTCTATGGGTCCGTGCACCCAAACTCTATGAACCCTCAAGTTCTAACTCTGGGAACCTTCCGGTTCCAACTCTATAATATGCACAGCATAAATCACATAGAAATAATACAGTACAACACATCACGTACATATAGCATACAAATACTCTGATCACATAACTTTGATTACCTACTCAAGGTAAGGTATAGTGAGAAGACTCACCTGGCGAGCAGAAAGCAGATATCCCCACACTTAAATCTCGAACTCGCCACCGCCTAACACGTAAGGAAAATACTCTCATGAATATAACTCTCGAGACTAGAATCAATCCTCTCATGACACCCTCTTAAGGGTAAAAGACTATTTTACCCCTCTCTTGGCCCAAAGGCCACATCGCTGACCAAACCCTACAAGTCAACGGCCAACCCTTGGTAAAAATCAAAGTCCTCAGTCAAAGTCAACCCCTGACTGACCCTACTCGCCGAGTCAACCCTGTGACTCGTCGAGTTCCCATAATCAGAACTTCACTCAATCCACGACCTAACTCGCCGAGTCCAACAACTCTGAGTCCACTCGCACACAACTCACCGAGTCATCCCTCGACTCACCAATTCTCGACTCAACCAGAGTATGTCGGGACCCTTCGACAAGACTCGCCGAGTCCAAGAACAGACTCGCCGAGTCTAAGGCTATCATTAACCTACTCGCCGAGTTGTTCTTCCAACTCGCCGAGTCCCAGCTCATCTTCAAGCAACTCGTCGAGTACACCCATGTGACTCGCCGAGTACCACCGGTCTGAATCCATTCAGAAGCATTCCAGGCCATGAAACTGCTCCAAGACATAGATCTAGTCTCCTACCACTCATCCATCACGTAAAGTGGCAAACTTTACGTGAATCCAAAGAGATCTAAGCCGTTTGCACATTGGGATAGGGTTTGGGACATGTAAGCTTCACTAAACACTCCAACACAGAGACTTTCATGCTCTCTGATTCTTCTCCCTTCCAGATCTGAGGTAGCAACCTCAGATCTAACCTCTAGACTTCCCATTTCATCCATAGACAAATTCTCACAAACCCCAAAATGAAGAAACAACATAACAACAGCTCAATAACGAGATATTACCTCTAAGTGATGCCCCAACTGCAATGTAATTCGAATCCAAGCAAAGCCCTTTGCTCCAAGCCTTCAATCTCCCAAAATTCCTTCAACAATTACTTCTCCAAGCTCCAATCCACTCAACAATGGTGCTTCTCCGTGATTTAGGGTTTTTTCTGGGGCTCAAGGGGGTGATAAAGAGGTTGGGAGGAAAACATAATGATCTTTATATAAGGCTCAACCCCGAGAATTAGGGTTTTCTCCACTCAGCGCCTACTCGCCGAGTCCATCTCACTGACTCGCCGAGTCGGCAACTTAACACGCGACCAAGTCGCGACTCTACTCATCGAGTCCATCCATGGACTCACCGAGTCACTCTTTCACAACTTACTCTTTTAGCCCCATTCAACTCTACTCTTGATATTTCGGGATGTTACAGTGCGTCTGGGGGTTATATACCTCATGATATTCAGACCACAACCTAGGCATTAATAATTACCCCTGACTTAATTGTCTGGTGGTTCTTTCTTTTACGAACAAAGGTTCGTGGTTAAACTTATTCCATTCATTTGATGTCTTCTTCGATCCTCGTTTGCTGCTAAGGAATTTCCAAAGCAGTTTCGTTAGTTGGTTGTTCATATCGATCCTTTAGGCTAGATCTAGTACGATCAATGTATAGGATTAGTAGGTGGGGATCGATGTTGTTGGTGCTTGTAATATAAACCTTGAGTAGCGATGGAATTGGTGCCTATTCCTTAGGATGAATCCTTAGTAATGAGTGATAGTTGATTTTTAGGGTAAATCCTTAAGAAATGAATAAGATAATGGGGATTGGGTAATTGGGTTGATTGTTTGATGTTTAAGCATAATAAATTTATTTATTGTGGGGTAAAAACCCTATATGCTCACCAGGATCTCAAGCCTGAACCACTCAGTTTAATTGTATCACAGGTATCGATACGAAGTTGCTTTACACTGAGAGATTAAGGAGATTTATATCACTAGTGAAATGAATGTAAGTTCTGTTTATGCTTATGTTTCTGTATTGACGATGACATCCCAAATGTTTAAAATGAATAAAATACGTTTCTTTGGAAATGCTTTGATAATGTATTTATCGTGTTTTTCTGGGAATAAATTCCGCAATATTTTTTATTAAAAGAGGTACTCTGATTTTCATAAAGCATAAACAAAATCGGTCTTTTCTGGCCATGAAATTGGGGATGTCACAAACAACCAGGACCTCAGATTTGCAATTGCCTCATCGCCACTACCACCACCACCATCAAAAACCCACCATTTTACTCTCTCTCTCTCTCTCTATCAAGAAAACCAAAACCCTGCCACCATCGAAATCAACCATCTTCTTCTGATACACCTCTTCTGCTCACCAGAAATCGAAATCGACCATCTACATCTTCTTCTCACTAGAAAAATGATGCTTATGGAATTGGAATTGGAATTGGAATTGGAATTGACGAGACAAAAATGGAATTTGAATTGGAATTTGATCCCGATGATTTGCAATTGGAATTTCGCCATATCTAGGTATGTTTGTTTTTCCATTTGTATGTGCAATATGTATATGTAGATACTTCTATATATGTGTGTATGTTCTTATGCGTATCTGTGTGCATTAGTGCCTATTTGTATTTAAATCGTGTGTATATGTGTGTATTCATATGTGTCGGTGTGTATCTATTTTTAATGATGTTATGATGTTTGCATGTGTTTTTTTAATATTTGGTCTATTATTTTCTCAAAAGTTTGATTAACTTTTGACTAAAAAGAGATTAGGGAAGTACAAATGTTGAACCTTTTTTGGTGCAAATTTGTTGTAATTTGTACTGTTGTTTGAAGAAGGAAGTGGCTCAATTTACTAGAAATACATGGATGTGCCTAAATCACTGGACTGGTAAGCTTACACTTTCATGTTTAATGTGGTTTGGTTTTTCATCTTCCAATTGTCTGTCTATATGAGAATTTGGTTGTTATATCTCTCTTCTTAAAAGCATTATTTTAACTATTATATAGACTTTAGTTGTTATATATCTCCTTCTTACAAGCATTATTTTAACTATTCGTGGATTTCACCTTACAGGTTCTGAAAACTGGCATCATAGATGGAGATGTTGTTGGTGGAACATGTGCTAATAGTTGTGTGCACCTTCAAAGGTTGTTGTTGCTATAAGAGATGAATGTGTGAGCTCTAAAATGAAGACACCATAAAGTTATTTGGTTTACATGTATGTACATTTACCATCACTAATTTTTATGTTTTTTTAACCATATGTTAAAGGCTGAAAAATTCTTACTAAAATTCGTATTTATTTTTGCTAAATGGTTGTTGTTGTTATTGTCGGGTATGACTAACAAGGGGTAGTTGATCATACCCACAATCATTCCTCCCTGTTAACACAACACTAATATTTTAAACATTAAAATTACAAAAAGATTTCTGCATTTTGCTTTCAGTGATTGCTACTAGGATCTCATTTATTATTTACAGAACATTGATTTTGGCATCTGCAAGGAAGTTCGACGAGTCGGCCAAGGAGTTTACGACCGCAAACCTTAGGAACTCGATGAGTCACTCTAGTGACTCGACGAGTTGGCGAGTTATGCAAGTAACTCAGCGAGTAGCTCAGGGTACTCGACTAGTTGAGGTCAACATGGACTGTTGACCTTGACAGTTGACTTTGACTTTGACCAACAGTTGACCAATGGGCTTCTAGGGACGTTTTTGGAGGTTGGAGATTCACAAGTATGGTTTTTCAATGAATATAGGTGGTGGAGTTTGGGTCAGTAATCTAAGAGTTTGAGGTCGACAGTTACAAGGTGAGTTATCCTCATTATATCAACAGGGTCTAAGACACTAAGGTTGGCCCTCTATGGATTGTATCTGGTTATGGCATGATATGCTTATTGGTTTGCATCCTGGCTGTTAGGATGAGATTATTTTTATGCTTAGCGACCTGGTTAGGTTAGTGTCCTGGTTATAGGATGGTGTTATATGATATGCTAGTATGATCTGTTAGATTGATATCCTGATAGATAGGATGGTATTATGTGCTATGTGGTATGATTTTGTTAGATCAGTTGTTGTCTATAGACTGTTATGTGATTATCTGTTATATGTGCACATGTTTGTTTGGTGGTTGAGGCTTATCTGCTTTGAGCGAAGGCCAAAGACCTGGGCATTCCAACCTGTTGGTTGTGGGCAATGAGTATTCCATCCCGAGGATGATTGGACTCATAGTATGTGGGCATTCCAACCTGTTGATTATGGGCCTGGGGGATTCCATCCCAAGGATGATTGGACCCATAGTATGTTGGCATTCCAATCTGATAGTTGAGGGCATGGGGTATTCCAACCAGATGGTTGACTGGACCCATAGGGTATTCCAACCCGATGGTTGACTGGACCCATAGTATGTTGTTTATGATTATATGTGTATTGTTATGAGTATGGGTATTTTGGGGGGACTTACTAAGCTTTCGGGCTTACAGTTTCAATTTATTGTTTCAGGTGCATCAGGGGATCGTAGCAAGGCGAAGGCGTGATCATATAACACCACATGTTTTATTATCGTTTCTAGGGAAAACTCTGATATAGACTATTTTGGAAACAAATTTGTAATAATTGTTGGTTTGAAATGTTTTTGAAAAGTTTTAAATTGGTCTAAATTTTATGGTTGTTACATGGCACAAAGGTGTAAGACCCTGGGGGATCCCATGGCATCCTTATAGGTTTATGTATGCATGGCTTATGTGATATGTAGCTTTCTAGCTAATATGATATGTGATATGTGGACTGTATGTGTGGTATGCTCTGGGGAACTCACTAAGCAATTAGCTTACAGGTTGTGGATTTGTTTCAGGTACTTCAGATCCCAAGGGCAAGGACAAGGTGTGATGGCGCGGCTTATACTCTCTCCAAGGTATTTTTACGGGATACTCTGATGTTTGGAATAAAAGTTGTATTTGAATTGTGTTTTGAAAACAATTAGAATTGGATTTCTTAAATTATGGCAATGTGTTTGATTCTTCAAAAATGAAAATTTTCTTTGAAAAATTGGGTCGTTACATAACTTGAGGAATCAAGAAGGTGAACGGAAGGAGGTCAAGTGTTACTTATGCGATGGTCCTCACTTGATCCGAAACAAGAAAAAGGATGAAAAGAAGCTCACATGAGTTCCATGCGACTTCTAAAATCTATGAAGAAAGAAGATATAAATGAATCGAAAGGAAGTGATTCTAATATAGGAAGTCTCATGCTATTCGAAGCCAAGGTGAATGGAGGAAATACCAAGGTGCAAATAGATTCAGGTGCAAATCACAATTTCCTTTCTAAAAATAAAGCTAAGAGATTGGGGATCTGTTACACGAAGAAGGTAGGATGGTTGAAAGTTGTCAATTCCCCATCTAATCCTATCCTAGGAGTTTCATGTGGGGTGCCCCTGAAAATCACAGAATGGGAAGGCACCGTTGACCTAGTAGTCGTACCCATGGACGACTATAACATGGTATTAAGAATGGAATTCGAGTACGCCCATGGTTATTCGAAAATGATGACCATGTGTATTACTAGAGGTACAATAATTCATATCGTACCTCTGGAAAGGAATAGAACAAGGTCTTGAACGCTATCAATCGTGAAGTTCAACAAAGACCTTAAGGAAGTTGTGAATATACAGAATGATACCCTAAGTATGAATAAGAAAGATAACTTACAAGCAACTAGTGACCGTAATGACAGAATCAAGAAGTATGTGAGACTAAACAATGTAGTTCAAGGTATCGATGCATGTCGATGCAAAATAGGGTGGCAATCCAACTTAAGAACTGGTCTGATATTTCATAAGGCTACGAGAAGACCCAAAATAGGCAAGGATGTAAGAATGCAAGTGTCACCTCACTTGAAATATCACTATACAAGAGGACTTGACGAGTACGTTAAGTGTTCAAGTGGAGGAGGGTGCCACAGACCAATTTTTAGAATTTTCCTCGATCATCTAGAGAACGTCAGAATGATAGAGAATACCCAAGGAGTCTCAAGAGATATCAAGAATACCCTACCATACCCTGAAAGACGTTAGAATACTATAGAAGTCCCAGGTATAAGATGGAATGGCCTGAAGTTATCAGGAAGGCGCTAGACGAAGCTAGAATAACTCGAGAGACTTTGGAACGATCTAGAACACACTAGATCATACATGAATGACTTGGATAATATAGACATAGACTAGTATGTTATATTTTAGAAACTTGTAAATATAAATATTATGTTGGAACGATTTAGAATAGTCAAGAAAGATCGGGATCTAGACACTTCCATTTGAGGAGGTGTAAAAACCCTATAAATAGAGGTGGAGCCATTACTAGGATCGAGGAGTTGTTGTAATCTCTTAAGTTCTTAATACAAACACTCTTTGTATTCTCTAAGTCTTAGTCTCTTGTTTTCCAATTTCGTTAGTACATCTAAGATCATCTAAGTAGCCAGACTTAGTCGAAGAAAAACTAAGTGGCACGCGAGATAGACTAATTGCAAGAGTCAGCGCGTCACAAAACGCTCCAGGTGTAGCAAATATGGGCATATCTCCATCATTTGCCTAAAAAGAAGAATGATACGAAATGAACAAAAAGTGAGTTTGAGAAAGAAAATGGTAAAGGGATGGTCGACAAGGGAGATAAACCATGTGTGAGAACTTCAAGATTCCAACGCAAGAAAATAAAGGTGTTGTTTGGTATGCCAAAACCAATCCACATGAGTATTGATTAAGTTTTGTACAATAACTATTACTATTTCTAGTTTGTTAGATAAGAATGATAACTCTAATACTAATATAAATCAAAAGTGAAAGGCATATTTTTTTATTAATATTATATTATTCTAAAATATTAATAAAATTATTTGCAGGTTAAAATTTTTAATGGAACCGTCAATATTTAATTTTATATCAATTACTTTAAAAAAATATTATTCAATATACTGATACAAACTTATTACACAATCTTTGTTGATGTATGAAACAAAAAGAGTGATTACCTGTATTTTTATCTATATACCACCAAAAATAGTTAGTACAGTATACTGATACAAACTTATTACACAATTTCTGTTGATGTATGAAACAAAAAGAGTGATTACTTGTATTTTTATCTATATACCACCAAAAATAGTTAGTATTCATATTTTATTAATAAATGAAAAATAAGAAAGCGTTTATTGCCTCGTGCTATAAGTGTGCTATAAGTGAGTGTCGTTAAATAGGTTCCACAATGATACTTTTACATACAAGAAAAATGAATTCTACTACATCCAAAACCCATATAAGTGTAATAGCTCTAGCATTGTTGCTCTTGATTGTTTGTAATGGTAAGTTTATTTAATATCATACCAAACTATATATATATATATATATATATATATATATATATATATATATATATATATATATATATATATATATATATATATATATATATATATATATATATATATATAGGGTTAGGTTCATTTGAGACCATCTATATTTTGTGAGATTGTGAGACGCATTTTTTTATTTTTTTTAGTTAATTCATGTTCCAAAAATAATATTTAAAAAAAGAATTTTTTGATTTTTCCATTTATTTTGCATTTTAAAATTATTTTTAGAATATATACAATGTAATATTCTATTTAGAATATTTCACGTATTTTTCAAAAAAAATAGAACTTTTTTTATTTTATTTTTTATTTTTTTTTAGTTAATTCGAGTTCCGAAAATAATATTTACAAAAAAGAATTTTTAGATTTTTCCATTTATTTTGCATTTTAAAATTATTTTTTAGAATATGTAAGTGTAATATTCTATTTAGAATATTTCACGTATTTTTCAAAAAAAAAAAACGGAAATTTTTTTATTTTTTTTATTTTTTTAGTTAATTCAAGTTCCGAGAATAATATTTAAAAAAAGAATTTTTGGATTTTTCCATTTATTTTGCATTTTAAAATTAATTTTAGATTTGGTCTCACGGTCTCACAAAATTAGAATGGTCTCAAATGAACCTGAACTTATATATATATATATATATATATATATATATATATATATATATATATATATATATATATATATATATATATATATATATATATATATATATATATATATATATATATATATATATATATATATATATCAACAAATATTATGTTTAGTTGTTTACAGTCGAATTTTTTTTTTTTTTTTTTTTCTAATTGTGGCATGTATATTGTGTTTACGGAAAGTGGCAAGAGAGGAGAAGGTGAGCTCAGTTTGTAAGCGCATGAAAGCATCGGACCGGTTTGCGATCTTGGAAAATGTAAGGAATCTTGCAAGGCAGATAAATATGAAGGCGGTCTTTGCAAAATTATGGATCCCACTAAGAGGAATAAACCGATGTGTGAATGTTCGAGGCCTTGTGCTTCTTCTTTTCACTTGTAAATGAGCTCCTAATTCCCCCCAAATTGATATTTTGATATAAATGCATCAGTATGTGATAACTAAATAAATAAAGTCGTAATTGTTTAGTTGTTTATCATTATCATAATTTATAATATTACTTTTGTTTTTATGATGTTCACAAGGCCGACTTGAGATTTAGAAGGCGCTGTGCAAATTGATAAAAAAATAAAAAAAAAATAAAAAAAAGTCATGAACTAACAATTTTAGCAAAACAATTATAAATTTTCATTTTTATTCCAAAATACATAAATTAAAATTTGCATTCAAAATAAACACAAAGAAATTTACTTCTACTTAGAAAATTGTAATCCTTCTAAAGAATAATATTTTGATTCAATGATTTGCTTCTTGGTTCTTGATTCTGAAGAATAGAAATCTGATACAATGATTTACTTCTAGTAAAACTGTAAAGCATAAATGAAATAAGCAAGTTATATTACATTACCAAAAAGTAAAATTCTTATTTGCTTCTATATAAAAAAGCAGAAATCATAAAGTTACCTTTTGATTTTCTAAAACTTCAAAAAAATATGAAATCAGAAACTTCTAAACCTTAAAGAAGGATTGACAGTCCATAAATTGTTGCTTCGATGCATATGAATTCAATAACATAGGAATAAGAAAAAACGAAAGAAAAAAAAATTGATTTACTTCTTATAAATAAAAAATTATCAGTATTAAAAATAAAAAACGAACCTGAAAGGAAAAACGTAATTTGGTTTGTTTGTACCTTCAAAAATCAGAAATTGATTTTCTTGTTCCTCTTAGTTTCCAAATCGATTTCTTTGTGCCTTCCGATTTTCGAAACTACTTTGTATGTACTTTCAAAATCAAAAAATCAGAAATCTCTTATCTTCTTACTTCAAACACTTCAAACCATAAAAGCGAAGCACAAAAAATAGAACTACAAAAGGTCAAAAATCATAAATCCCTTACCAGAAGATTTCGAAACCTCAAGGTTGATTTTTAAAGCAGAGAAAAAATATTTTAAGATTCGTTTTTTCTTTTTTTTTTTCCTGAGATTGTAAGCACTCAAAGCTGATTTTCAAGTAAATTGTAGAATTGTTGCATTTGATTTTCGAGAAGAAATAAGAAAGAAGTGAGATTGTTAGAGATTGTTGCCTCTGTAATCGTTTGACTGGATATCATTAATTTCCAATTCATGCGTAAATCGAAAAACATGAAATCAAAGAGTTTTTTTCTTTTTCCGAAGGTTCGGATTTTCCTGCTCAATGCCTTTGTGTGTTTGTCATAACTCGTACGTGTTGTACCTAAGAACAATATTAACCTAATTTGAATTGGGCCAAGAACTTAACATAGGCTAATATATAAGTTACAAAAATTTTAGTGCCTATGATTTAATGGGTCCTGTTCGTGGACACAACTTCAACATCTCTTTGTATTAACCATATGTTCACTTTCTATACATTATTTAAGAACTAAACAATTATTCCTACTTAAGGAAAAAAAAGGTTAAGTGTACATAAAAAAGTAAAGAATACAAGGTTTTTTTTATGACATCATTTATATTTGTAATAACATCTATGTGTCTATTTTAACTATAAAATGTATATATGTACAGCGTACAATGTTTGTCTAATTTATAATAAAATTAAACGAATGTTTGCGTGTTACGTAAAATAAAATTATTTGGTTAGAATTTTGTAGATGCATGGTGAAAATAATTATGTTATTGAAATTAACTATAAATAATAATGGTTACACTAAGTTGATATTTAACATTATAATCAAAGTCGGCCTAATGATTGCCCATAAACAGGGCCAAAAAAATCAAAGGGCCCTTTTTTTGCATTCTTTAATAGGGTATGTTCATTCGGCCCAAAAAAATTAGGTTATACCCATTTATCATCGGCTGACACGCAAGAAGGAAGCAAGAAAAGAGGGAGTGGGAATTGAATTTTCGGGAAAAAACATCTCTTTGGTTTCTTTATTGATAACGCATGCATGGGTAATAGGAATCATCTTTACTGGAACGGTAACATCAGTTTAAATTCATTTTATCATTTATCATTTGATTCTATTCCATCAATTTAGATTCACTTCTTAGTTCTTCCTTATTTATTGTAACATCCCAAAAAATATGACCCAAAATTTTTTGTTTAAATAGTAATAAAAATCATATACTGTTTGTCATATCATAAAAACCATGTGTCAAATATCTCAACTCATAATAAAATGTCATGAAACAACTGTATCAAATCAAACTACAAATCAAAACAAACTCCCAAGATAAAGACTGAAGTTGTGGTGTGTACGATGCCATCAACCCGAGCTCTTCCCCTTACTTGTGGAAGTACCTGAAACCAAAACTAAAACTGTAAGCACGAAGCTTAGTGAGCTCCCCCAAACTACCACATACCATACAATAACATATAAACATGTACTGGGCCTTGCCCACTGCATCGGACCGAAGCCCGGAAACTGCATTGGACCGTAGTCCGGAACTGATTGGGACCTTGTCCCCTGCATCGGACCGATGTCCGGAACTAGCTGCATCGGACCGAAGTCCGGAACTGACTGCATCGAACCGAAGTCTGGAACTAACTGATCATAGCATAGCATAAACACATATCAACTAGCATAACACACATCATCATAACTCATATATTGCATACTACGTCAGGCCGTAGCCTAGAACACATAACACATAAATCTTGTTTGAGCCACGAAGGCATCAAACACACTAACAACTGCATCGGATCGAGGTCCGGAAACTACTACTAACTAAACAGGCCGGCATTGTGGCCTTAGACCCGTTCCTATTGGAAGGAAACTCACCTCGTAGCCTAACTGCTGAAAGGACTGCTCCGGAATCTGTCTGCTGCGTCTCCAGTTTCACCCCAGCTACAATATCCATGAGCACCATCAATCAAATACTGATAATAATAATAATACTGAGGGTAAAATGACTCTCCTACCCCTGGTCTAAGTCAACCTAACTGTCAAAGTCAACATTCAGTTGACCTGACTCGTCGAGTTGTGCCGCCAACTCGTGGAGTCCTTACTCTTACTTCCTTGATTCCACTCGCTACTACTCGTCGAGTTTTGGTGCAAACTCGGCGAGTTCCTCTTCGCTACTATCACTCCGAAAAACTGCATCCGACTCGCCGAGTTGTATGAACAACTCGTCGAGTTCTTCTTCATCAGATAATCATTCTAGCTGTGACTCGCCGAGTTGTATGAACAACTCGTCGAGTCTGTTCTTGAAGTATGAAGATGGCCTTGGACTCGCCGAGTCAGGGTATTGACTCGCCGAGTTCTTCTACGAATGAGTCTAACCCTCTAGCTCACCGAGTCCACTTCTCACTCACTGGTTCCACTCGACATAACTCGAAAAAGGAAACACAGGGGACTCGCGACTCAACTCGCCGAGTCGTATGCATGCAAATACTATACACTCGATTTTGCTTGAAACTAGTCCATGCCATTAATAGATCTGGGTTCCTAGGACTTGATTTACACGTAAAGTTTCCAACTTTACGTGTAAATAGCATCAAATGAAGGTTTTAAGGTTAAAAGCACACTATAATAGTAGATCTAGAGCTTTCATGCAAAATGGATCCATAAAGGTACTAGATCTAAGCTCCTGGAAATCAAATCTAGCTAGATCTGAAGGTTAATCAATGTGACATCCCCAAAAATCACGGCCAGAAAAGACCGATTTTGTTTATGCTTTATAAAAATCAGAGTACTTCATTTTATAAAAATGTTGCGGAATTTGTTCCCAGAAAAACATGGTAAATACGTTATTAAAACATTTTCGATGAAACGTATTTATTTCATTTTAAAACGTTTGGGATGTCATCGTTAATACAGAAACATAAGCATAAACAGAACTTACAATTATTTACACTAGTGATCTACATCTCTTTAAATCTCTCAGTGTATTGTGACTTCATATCAACACCTGTGATAAAAATAAACTGAGTGGGTCAGGTTGGGAAACCTGGTGAGCACATAGGGTTTTCAACCCACAATAATATAATTATTTTTTTTAAACATCAAACAATCAACCCAATTACCCATTCCCGTTATCCTCACATTACGTCCCTAAAACATCTAACACAAGGGACCTAGTCAAAGGACTATCATTGGGATGGAGTATATCTGGTGAACACACAGTTCACACAGTTCGAATAAACACACAGTTCGAATAAACACACAGTTCGGTTAAACACAAAGTTCAAATAAACACCTACAGGTTGCGAGCCTGTTAGTGTTCCACTGTACTATCTAGAATAGTCCGTGGTCGTCATCTATACTCCGCTAGATGACTAGATCATCAAGAACATCTATAACGAGGCATCTCATTATTTCATTTTATCACACAGCAACTAATACATCTACCCATGTCTTACCCAACACATTCTGTAGATATAAAATACATATACAGTTTAAATCATTGAAAACATGTATAAAACGTTCATCCAGCATAGATAGCAAGTATACAGATAATATACACACACAGCACGTAATTTATATGAAATACTTCATATCTATGTGTAAGCTGAAAGTAACTATGCACTCACTTGAAAAGGTGGTGATTCCGAACTCAGACAGCGCTTCGCTTCTTAAATAGAATTTTCTTCGACGAAACCTAGTATTATTACCACTAGAGTTTAGTTTATTATTCGCCGAGACTAATTAATAGTCTAGCTATTATTATTATTATATAAGCGTAAAAAAAAAATACTTATATAACCCATAATAATAGCCCAAGTATTTATTATAAGTTCATAATAACAATACTAATTTTAAATATAAGCTATATTAAAATAAGGTAAGCATAACTTACTTACAAGGGGGTTTTAGCTAGGAGTCGGGCTCTGCAGGGGCAGAACTTCGTCGCTGAATCTTTCTAAGAAAGATTCATGCAGCGCTTCAACGCTCACCTTACTATACTAAACTACAGAAAGAGAAGTCGAATCACGAGGGACCGAAATGCTCGGGGGATAAGGAGAGAAAGACTCTTGAATCAAGAGAATGGTGCAAGAAATATGAGAGCCCAAGCCTCTTATTTATAGTAATTGAATTTACAAAAACTACCCTCCATAATTACTTAATGACCTTATAGTTATATAAACAACCAAACACCCCTCTATAATACTATTTTAAATGGATTTAATGATATTTGTACTAAACTAATGTCGAAAGAACTCAACATTAGTCTTATAATGACCGCATTATCGATACCTTTCTAATGATATATACATATGTATATATATGTGTACGTATACATGTTTTATACTTTATTTTAATACGTAAATATGCTATTATAATTTGTAACTCGTTCATACGAACTCCATTTTTGACGTTCTTTATATCCGCACGTAGGTGGAGACGTACTCTACAACTTTCGTTTAGACTCCGTCGGCTAATTTTGACTTTATTTTTAAAGTTATATTTTTAACAGGCCGGGACAAGATTGGTCCGTTAAAATCTCATAACTTCTTTATCCGACGTCCATTTTCGTCTGTCTTTTTATCGTTACGCTACTAATAAAGAGATCTTCGATTCTTGTTTAGGTTGTGTCGGCTAAAAATCAATCGATCTAAAATTCGAATTTCGGGCTGTACACCGCTAATCCGAAACTTCGAAAAATCATAACTTCTTCATACGAAGTCAGATTTGGGCGTTCTTTTTATCGATGTTCTTAGTTTAACATATTCTACGACTTTCGTTTAGAGCGCTAAGGCTAAATCTCTCTCTATCATAAATTTACTATTTACGTCTTCCGGTGCCGTGCCGGTTTTGCCGTAAAACTTCGGCGGGCCATAACTTCTTCGTTATAACTCGGATTTCGGCGTTCTTTATATGTATGGAAACCTTGTGACATATTCTAAAACTTGGTTAAGACTATTCATTCTAAATAATCTTTTGTCGAAAAGTCATTTTTGACCCCTATTGCCTTTAAATTGACTAGCCCGGATCTGGGGGCGTTACAATTATCTCCCCCTTAGGATGATTACGTCCCGGAATCATCAACGAAACAAGGATCATATAATGACTCCATACGTCATCTCTTCATCCTAGGTAATAATTATAACTTCTTTATTCCTTCAAGTCTATCTCTTAGACTTATTGACTGTAAGTAGTACTTGATCGTGCACCTGCTCTCTACCTCACACTAGACTTCAAATTATGACCTATCATTATGTGATGCACGTTTAGACTTAGGTCTCTTAGAGTTAAATTCTAAAATAGACTATGCCTTCCTTCATGTTCTAATGTGATATAATCACACTTTAACATGTAGCGTTTCTGGCTACCAACTTCTTTAACAACGAACGCGATACTTCTATTGATCGCTTTGATTTCAATTGTTTGGTTTAAGTCGGATGCTACATCGAACTTGGTTCCCTGAACCACGCAACATACTCATCGTAGTCGGACTCAATTCGGTACGACCACTAGGGTCGGAAATTAACAATCTTTTTAGTCATTATCGAAACGATGGTAATGACATGCTTGAAAAAAACAGAATCAGTTACTAGCTTCTTGGTAACCTTGTGACTTTCCCTGATCCAAGTGTGAGTCATGTGCTTCCGGTAGTATAGGCCTCTACTACCATTCACACCTACTCATACTCGTCCCAAGTATTGTCCCGCAGTCTCTCCAAGTCACCATACAAGAAAAAAACAACTTAACACATCAGATAACAAAACAAAGGTTTCATATTATTTCTTGAAACGATTACATATGTGTTTAAGTTCACCCTAGACTATGCCTCTAACAGGCTACATCATATGATTCTATGGCTACATTATAACTCGATCCTTGGATGTCAAGCCGTCATTCCTGAATCCTCGCATTGTCATCTGCTTCGTCTAGGATCATATGAAATGCTCTTGCCTTCGGTTTTGGCGGAATGTTTGGTTTTTCCGCCTCTTTCTTTTTCGGGCAATCCTTAGCAACATGCCCTTCTTCACGGCATTCATAACACACCCTTTTGCACTCGTTGGCGTAATGTCCGGTCTTCCCACACTTGTAGCAAGTCACTTCTTCGCTACATTTCCCAAAGTGATTCTTTTTGCACTTCTCGCACCATTTCACTTTGTTTCCTCCTCCGCTAGACTCCTTTGAACCAGACTTGATCTTCTTATTGGGCCTCGTAGATTCCTCAAACTTCCTCTTTTCGCCAACCTCAATCTTGTTGGTAGCTCTTCCCTTAATCATATCTTCCACAGACTTGGCAGCCCAGATAGCTGCCTCCAGAGTAGGTGCCTGACGCACTGGCACCGCGTACTCCCATGGAAGTCCCTTTGCGTACTTGTCGATTTTCGTCAGCTCATCCGGAACAAGACGCAAGGCAAACTCCATCTTTTCTGTAAAGTTGTTCGTGTATTCATCGATTGACATGCTTCCCTTCTTCAGGGTTAGAAACTGGTTCTCTAGCTCAAGCAGGTTTTGAGCTGAGCAGTACTTTCGTTTGAATTGCACCAGAAATTCTGCCCATGTCAGTTGCAGGGGCTCATTAGGGCTCAGAGTCTTCCCCAAGGTATTCCACCAACGTACAACACTTCCTCGAAACTGACGCACTGCAAATGTGGTCTGTAGCTTCCCTCTGCAACCGCATGTCATGAAGGCTAACTCCATCTCTGAGATCCAATCCATGACCCCGATCGGATCCTCCTTTCCAGTGAAAGTCGATGGCTTGCAAGTCAGAAAATCCTTGTACTTGCATCCATTCCTCTCGACTTCGTCATCTTGGTTGTTTTGTCGAACTATTGGTGGGTTGACTTGACCAACAGTCCCACTGTAGTTTCCTTCCTCAGTCCGCCCTTCGTTCAACTCGGGCTGTTCGATCTGAATAGTGGCTTCCTCACGATTTTGCTGGAGCAAACATCTAGTTTCCTCCATTTGACGATCCAACATCGCTTGGATCATCGCTTGCACTCCGGCCATTGTGACTGGCTCAGCAGCGGCTTCTATCACCGGTATTTGCTCAATCACTGGGGGTTGGTTTCTGTTCCCATTTGCATTCATGTTTCCACTACGGGTTCTTGCCATCTTGATCTATACACTGAATAAGGTGAATCTAGATCTTTACTTAGGATTGATGGTTAAATCATCCTTATCACTCCGAAACGTTTATATGCTAGTTCTAATATCGTAGTCGTACGTTTAGAATCCTAAACACATAAGGTTTCCAGATCCGGTCGGCAACAGACCATAGATCCGAACAACTAACAGCATATCAGGCACAAGTATTTAGCACATAAAAGCATTTTAGGCACAATTCCTAAAATAATCTAGTGCTCACACCTCACAATCATCGCTTAGCATTCTAAGTTTAAGTCTAGAAATAAATCCATATTCCTAGTTCGCTTAAACTAATGCTCTGATACCAACTGTGACATCCCCAAAAATCACGGCCAGAAAAGACCGATTTTGTTTATGCTTTATAAAAATCAGAGTACTTCATTTTATAAAAAATGTTGCGGAATTTGTTCCCAGAAAAACATGGTAAATACGTTATTAAAACATTTTCGATGAAACGTATTTATTTCATTTTAAAACGTTTGGGATGTCATCGTTAATACAGAAATATAAGCATAAACAGAACTTACAATTATTTACACTAGTGATCTACATCTCTTTAAATCTCTCAGTGTATTGTGACTTCATATCAACACCTGTGATAAAAATAAACTGAGTGGGTCAGGTTGGGAAACCTGGTGAGCACATAGGGTTTTCAACCCACAATAATATAATTATTTTTTTTAACCATCAAACAATCAACCCAATTACCCATTCCCGTTATCCTCACATTACGTCCCTAAAACATCTAACACAAGGGACCTAGTCAAAGGACTATCATTGGGATGGAGTATATCTGGTGAGCACACAGTTCACACAGTTCGAATAAACACACAGTTCGGTTAAACACAAAGTTCAAATAAACACCTACAGGTTGCGAGCCTGTTAGTGTTCCACTGTACTATCTAGAATAGTCCGTGGTCGTCATCTATACTCCGCTAGATGACTAGATCATCAAGAACATCTATAACGAGGCATCTCATTATTTCATTTTATCACACAGCAACTAATACATCTACCCATGTCTTACCCAACACATTCTGTAGATATAAAATACATATACAGTTTAAATCATTGAAAACATGTATAAAACGTTCATCCAGCATAGATAGCAAGTATACAGATAATATACACACACAGCACGTAATTTATATGAAATACTTCATATCTATGTGTAAGCTGAAAGTAACTATGCACTCACTTGAAAAGGTGGTGATTCCGAACTCAGACAGCGCTTCGCTTCTTAAATAGAATTTTCTTCGACGAAACCTAGTATTATTACCACTAGAGTTTAGTTTATTATTCGCCGAGACTAATTAATAGTCTAGCTATTATTATTATTATATAAGCGTAAAAAAAAAATACTTATATAACCCATAATAATAGCCCAAGTATTTATTATAAGTTCATAATAACAATACTAATTTTAAATATAAGCTATATTAAAATAAGGTAAGCATAACTTACTTACAAGGGGGTTTTAGCTAGGAGTCGGGCTCTGCAGGGGCAGAACTTCGTCGCTGAATCTTTCTAAGAAAGATTCATGCAGCGCTTCAACGCTCACCTTACTATACTAAACTACAGAAAGAGAAGTCGAATCACGAGGGACCGAAATGCTCGGGGGATAAGGAGAGAAAGACTCTTGAATCAAGAGAATGGTGCAAGAAATATGAGAGCCCAAGCCTCTTATTTATAGTAATTGAATTTACAAAAACTACCCTCCATAATTACTTAATGACCTTATAGTTATATAAACAACCAAACACCCCTCTATAATACTATTTTAAATGGATTTAATGATATTTGTACTAAACTAATGTCGAAAGAACTCAACATTAGTCTTATAATGACCGCATTATCGATACCTTTCTAATGATATATACATATGTATATATATGTGTACGTATACATGTTTTATACTTTATTTTAATACGTAAATATGCTATTATAATTTGTAACTCGTTCATACGAACTCCATTTTTGACGTTCTTTATATCCGCACGTAGGTGGAGACGTACTCTACAACTTTCGTTTAGACTCCGTCGGCTAATTTTGACTTTATTTTTAAAGTTATATTTTTAACAGGCCGGGACAAGATTGGTCCGTTAAAATCTCATAACTTCTTTATCCGACGTCCATTTTCGTCTGTCTTTTTATCGTTACGCTACTAATAAAGAGATCTTCGATTCTTATTTAGGTTGTGTCGGCTAAAAATCAATCGATCTAAAATTCGAATTTCGGGCTGTACACCGCTAATCCGAAACTTCGAAAAATCATAACTTCTTCATACGAAGTCAGATTTGGGCGTTCTTTTTATCGATGTTCTTAGTTTAACATATTCTACGACTTTCGTTTAGAGCGCTAAGGCTAAATCTCTCTCTATCATAAATTTACTATTTACGTCTTCCGGTGCCGTGCCGGTTTTGCCGTAAAACTTCGGCGGGCCATAACTTCTTCGTTATAACTCGGATTTCGGCGTTCTTTATATGTATGGAAACCTTGTGACATATTCTAAAACTTGGTTAAGACTATTCATTCTAAATAATCTTTTGTCGAAAAGTCATTTTTGACCCCTATTGCCTTTAAATTGACTAGCCCGGATCTGGGGGCGTTACAATCAACCCCATGAATCCTCTATGTTACTACCAAGCTAAGAAATGGATCGAGAATGGCTTCACAAAGGAGATTTAAGCATAGAAACAAAAAAGGGCCAAGATATACCTTACTTTCTTCTGAAATTCCTCAAGGATCTAGGATCTCCTTCTTCTCTTCTTGATCTTCCTTCCTTTATCTCTCAAAATCTTCAAAGAACACACCAAAATCACACAAAATGCAAAGAGGGTTCTAGGGTTCGAGTATGATGCTCTGAGGGGTGATGGGGGCTGACTTGAGGCCCCCAAAAGTTGTTTATATAGGGTGCAAACCCTTGAAATTAGGGTTTCATCCAGACTAGCGGACTCGCCGAGTCGCCAACTTAAACGTGCTCGAAAACGCAACCCTACTCGACGAGTCCGGCTACTGACTCGTCAACTAAAATCAACGAAACATGCAAACCCTGAAGCAAAATCCAAAGGTCCCATTCTTTTTTATCTGCAAAATTGATGAAAAAAAAAAGTAAAAGGATGATGAAAAATTAAATAGATTACATTGTTCATGGGTGTGAGCTCTTAATCTTCTACCGACTTCATGATTTTGTATCAATCTGAACTAATCAAGTCCCAAACAAAACACATAATCTTATAAACGAAAACCCAGGAGAGAGGGTGCAGGAAAAACCCATCAATGTCACCACCATCATCACCATTACCGTTCACTTTCATCTTCCTATCACCATCGAAAACTAGCACATACGCACAACAAGACCCAAGATATTTGTTCTTGACATTCTAATCGATCGAATGAGATCGAAGGGGAGATAAGTAGAGATTGAGGGTGTGTTTGGGATTCCTTTTTTAAGTTAAAAGTCCTTTTGTAAAAATGACTTTTTCTAAAAGAACTTTTTAAAGAAGGTATTTAAAATGTGTTTGGGTGGACTTTTAAGACTTTAAGAGATAAAAGCCAAAAGTCACAAAAAGATAGGATTTTATGATTATTAAAAAGGCTCCTTTTTTGTCATGGCTAAAAGTTAATTTAAAAAAACTTTTCTATTTTACCAAACATTTTTTGGAAAAGTTAAAAGTCCAAAAGTTGTTTTAAAAGCAAAGCTAAACACCCCCTGTGTTTTAAAGATAAGGGTGTAAGTTCTTTTTCTTTCTTCTGCAACCAACTTAAAGCAACAAAAAAAAAACAAAAGAACAGAGCATATAACACATGGGTGTGTGTGTGTGAGAGAGAGAGAGAGAGAGAGACGTGTTATTTTCTTTATAATAAACAAATAAATAATTAGACAAATTAAGTGAGCTGACATAAGGGGTAACTAGGTTACCCCTTCATTTTGGCAAAAGGGACCTATTCAATCCGACAAAACGATCTTTGTTCCCTTAAAAGGCACGAAAATAACTTGAAATACATAGTAGGGTCGTTGCTTCATTTACAATAAAGTTTCTATGTTTATTTATTTATGCATCTTATGAAATAAAATAAAAAACAATAAGTTTAAAAATTAAGAACAATGTGGCAAATTTCCATGGTGTTATATTATAATAAAAATTAAGAACAAAAAAATTGAAAAATAAGATTTTTTATAATTATTTTTATGGCATTTTTAAGATCATATCTTTATTTTTCTATTTATCTAAAAAAATAAAAAATAATAATAATAAAGTTAATGGAAATGATTATATAATCATTATTTAAAAGTAATTAGGGATTGCCGTAAATGATTGGGTTGTCTAACTAAGAAGGGGTGTCTAAATAGGTAAATGATGTGTTTCTTTAGCCAACCCCTTAGTATAACATGTAGTCAACGAGTTATGGTGTTCACTAATTAATTAGTTGACTTTTAAAAAAAAAACAAGTTGTTGTTTGGTATGCCAAAAGCTTAACACCAGTCCACATGAGTATTGATTAAGTTCTTTACAATAACTAGACAAACTTGCAAGAATGGTCCATGTTATAGGTTAAACTAGCAAGTTTGGTCCAAAAAAGTTTGGACTCGCACCAGTGGTCCAATAGTTTGATTTTGTTGCGACTTTGGTTCAATGGTTTAACAGCCGTTACATTGGTCTCGTTAATTTCCTCACCCCCCCCCCCCTCTCTCACGTGAGGGTATTTTAGTCCATTCATGTATTCTCCTCTATTATTTTATTATTATTTACATTCATAAAGGGACTACAAAGTTTCTATTTTCGTCTCCAGCAACAATCCTTAACTCTCACTCCCCGGTGATATCATCATCTCTAGCGACAATGGTGACGTGCTTCTGCAGAACGTGGGTCATAATTCGAACATCGTAGACAGATAACAACCTAGAGCGCCGATTTTGGGGAAGTCCTGAGTCGATAAGCACGTTGCAATAGTGAGGTTAGATAGTGGAGTTGGAGTCTACCCGATCCATAATTTGTTTGGATATAAACTTTGTTGTTGCTAAGCTATTAGACCAAATTCGTAATAAAACCAAACTATTGTACCATTTGTGCGAATCCAAAAATGTTAGATTAAAATTGTTAGTTTTGACATTCGATAGGAACCATTTTTGCAATTTAATCCAATAACTATTACACTTCATAGTTTATTAGATAAAAATTGCAACTCTAATACGAATATATCAAAAGTGAAAGACATATTTGTTGATTAATATTATATTATTCTAAAAAATTAATATAATTACTATTGGTGAAAAAAATACTTTTATTTATTTATTTATGTATTTGTATTAACCACAGGATTAGTGGTTAGCAGTTAGTATCACGAAACCGTCAACGCTTAAAATAAAACTCGAGACCTTCAATCTAAGAGTCAATTACTTTAAGAAAGATTACTCAATATACCAATACAAACTTATTACTCAATTTTGTTGATGTACTAAAGTTATTACTCATGTTTTTATTTATATACCAACAAAAATTATTCATATTCTATTTATAAATGAAAAATAAGAAAGCGTTTATTGCCTCTTGCTATATAAGTGTCGTTAAATATTAAATAGGTTCCACATTGATATTTTTACATACAAGAAAAATGAATTTTATTACATTCAAAACGCAAATAAGCGTAGTAGCTCTAGCATTGTTGCTCTTGACTGGAAGTTTATTTAATATCATACCAAACTATATATAACACGATTATTATTATTATAAATATTATATAAACAAATAAAATTTGAACAAAATAAATATAACATAAGTTTGATTTGTATAGTTGGTATATAGAATTACGTAATCTTTATTTTACAGTATTCACTAAAATCATGAATGATTTAAAAGGTTTTTAATATACGATAAGATTTGTGTACGAAATATTGAAATGATTTTGATATTCTTACAAAGAAAAATGGATTTTGAAATTTTTAGAATTAATATTTCAGGATTTAGTAATTAAATATTCTGACATTTAATAGAAAAAATTAGAAGCATGTCACATGGCAAATAAGCATTGTGGAATAGAGACAAATGATAATATTATGTTTTGTTTATTAGAATAGATAGATTAGAATATAAGATAATGTAAGTAATTTAAATTAACCAATAATCACAGTTTTATATTTTATCAAATTAATTATTTAATCTTATTAAATTATAAATTTCTCCAATATAAATAATAAATAAAATAATAATTATTATTTTATTTTATTTTTAATTAGTTAATAATTTATTTATTTATTTTTTATTTTTTAATGTTTAATTTACTAAAAATGTAGAAATTTCAAAACTTTTAGCCCGTATTAGAATTTTACCATCGGTTTTATTTTTAAAGGAGTGAAAGTAAGAATGTTAAAATAAGATCAATTTTTTAACTTGCTATAATTTACCATGGTCATTATGAATATGAATTTAAAAAAGTCAATCATACTATTAAACCCAAAATGCAACTCTCTATTAAGTTCTTGATAAAAGTTATTGATACACAAGTAACATAATACATAAAGGAGAAGGAAAGGCACACCTCTATCTGACTAAAACTCTCAATTATGTACAACTTACAAAGAAAAATCAACTAAAGAAACAAACGCAACATTTTCAATAAGATCAAATTTCTATAAGCCGAAGTAAACTACTTTTATTGAAAGAGTGGAAACATCAAATACCGAATGGAAAAAACACTGCTTATCATATTTGTTGCTCCAGTCAAATAGATAGTGGTTTATAAACCATTTATATAATGAAAATTTTCTAAACCCAACACGATGAATGGTAAAAATCTAACTTTAACAACATTTAAAAGTAAAGTTATTGAAAAAATGAGGTTTTTGAGATTAAGAGAGGTGTTGATGGGTCTATGTAAACTTGAATGACAGATAGATAGTATTGAATAAAATAGTATCTTTCATTTAACACAAGTGGAACTCTAGCACCATAAACTCCATTCCTTGTAGATTACCCAAACAACATCAAGAATGAGTATGGTTCGTAATGTTATTTGTTTCTACATGCCTTCATACTAGACTCCACTTATCTACAAAACCAAGATCAACATCATCTTTTGCGAAAACTAAAAATTTGAAAGTTGAAACTAATCCACCTGTAAAAATGAAGTTCTTTGATGCCCATTTCAAAAAAGAAAATATCATGTTCTTTGATTTCCATATGAAGTAAACTAAGTTCTTTAATAACCATGTCAGATTCTGAAATCATAACAAATTGTGATCTTATTGAGGTTACATTTAATGGTCGGAACCTATACATCACATTTGTATAGACTCTTTTCAGTTTTCAGATACATTTTCTCAACCCATTATTATTATATTACTTTCAAATGCATAGTGACGATGCATACTCGACAATAGATTCGGTGAATTCACAAACACAAAACATATACCATTTGGAGAATTTTTTTACCTCTTATGTGTAGTCTTTCTCTAACCTTCACACCCATTTAGAACATCAAACTCCCCAAATATCTTCCTATGAAATATATGATAAAATTGAATCAAACAAACTAAAATTAAAGCTACTAAAATGCCGCTTACCTTTACAACTTTGATTCTTGAAACCAAATATTTGTAGGAAGATAGGTATTGTTGCAATAAACCCAAGAAACCTAAATCCCCAAATCAAGAATCGAACAAAAATGAGAAAACTCAATAGATGCTATGATTGTTTGATTGTCAAATTACTCCATACCACCATTAAAGAAATTGGACGTCGAAAACTGTATAATAGGACATTAACTTTGTCCAATCGCTCAATTAGCGTACCAGGGCGAAACTTTTCGAACTTAAAAGAAATTAGTAAATTGTGAATGTTGCAAGAACCAAAAAGAAGAAAGTGGACAAACCTGCATGCATAAGGAAAACCTGAGTTATGTAAGATGCATAAGGAAAATATGGGAAAAAATGCATCAATTGACAATAAGGTTGTGAGGAGGGGCTTTCTCCCTTAAAAGGTGAAGAAGATGATTCATGTGGAAAAAAACATATAATTCAAACAACAAAAACATTAATTCCTTTTTCCAGGAATGCCTACGTCAAGTGAGATATAAAGAGCGGATAGAAATTTAGGTTGAATTTGAACTTTGAAATTTGAAAACCGGAGAAGATTACATGTCTTTTTTCTCGTGGAACTCATTGATTTGATAGTGTTACAAATAATAGTCTGGTAAAATTGAAAGTAATCCCAGTAAATCAGCAAATTAGTTACTAAAGACAAAAAAATAAAAACGGTAGAAGGTGCCACATAGCAAAGGAGTAGGCTAGGAAAAAGATACATGGTAGTAGGAGATTTAACACACACACACACACACATATATATATATATATATATATATATATATATATATATATATATATATATATATATATATATATATATATATATATATATATATATATATATATATATATATATATATATATATATATATATATATATATAGACACACATACACACACTAGGCAAATGCTCGCGCGCTGCGTAGAAGCATCTATATAGCTGAAATCTTTACAAATATATGTTTCTTTAAATATAACAATAATGTTGTTGTTAAATTTGATATAATAATTCGTATACGAAGTTGATATAGTATATTGATTATTTTGAATTATATGATAATATATATATCTATTAAAACTGTATAATCTCAATCTTTTGAATTACCTCTACCTGCGGGTTACTTATAAATAAAATTAAATATAATATATGGTTTAGTATTATTTAGAGTTGTTGTTATTGTTAATTCATTTTCAAAATTTATTTGTTTAACGTTTTAATTTTCATCAGTGTATCATTTAAAACATCAAACATTTTTTTTTTTATTTTAAAGGTAACAATATAATCATTTATATAAAGTTATTTTTAACTATTGTTATTGTAAGTTATTTTAAGCTACTTATTTCAAAACTTTTGACGATTATAAAAATATATTTAGGAAATATTTTAGTGAATTGATATTACATTTTAACTTTTGCATTTAGCACTACAAATTATCATTTTTCACTATTCATAAAATATTCTTTGGGTTTTTTTAAGTAGAACTGAAATTTATATTGAAGTTGACCCTATATAGTTATATTTAAATTAACAATTGAAGTATTTTGTTCATACAATTCAAAAGTTGTAGCTTTAAACTTATAATGGTTTACATACAACAACATATTAAATCTAATAAATTAAGTATAATATATTAAAAGTTGAAGACATAATTTTATATGTAGAAGTAAAAATATTATTTTAATATTGAAATTTAGTTTATTTTTTATTACACTTTAGGTTTGATACTTATTTAACATTATTAACCAATTTATAATCATTATTAGAAATACACTACAATTTATCACTTTTAACTATTTATAAAAAAAAATTTGGGTTGTTTAAGTTGAACTAAATTTTATATTTAAGTTGATACTATAAGGTTATATTTAAATTAATAATTTAAGTATTTTATACAAATTGATCAAAAGATGTAGATTTAAAATGATAATGGTTTACATACAACATATTAGACTAAATAAATTAAGTATAATATGTTAAAAGTTAAAAACAAACTTTATAAGTAGAAGAAAAAATATTTTTTTAATATTGAAATTTAGTTTATATATGATTACACTTTATGTTTGATATTTATTTAACATTATTAACCAACTTATAATAATTATTAGAAAGAAATTGAAAAGTCATGGAAGTTTCAAATGAATGTGGTGAAAGGAAAAAATACATGAGAGTTTCAAATGAATATTTAAGTTGATCCTATAAGGTTATATTTAAATTAACAATTTAAGTATTTTATACAAATTGATCAAAAATTGTAGCTTTAGAATGATAATGGTTTACATACAACATATTAGATTAAATAAATTAAATATAATATGTTAAAAGTTAAAAACAAACTTTATAAGTAGAAGAAAATATATATTTTTAATATTTAAATTTAATTTATATATGATTATACTTTATGTTTGATATTTTTTTAACCTTATAACCAACTTATAATAATTATTAAAAAGAAATTGAAAAGTCATAGGAGTTTTAAATGAATGTGGTGAAAGAAAAAAATACGTAGGAGTTTCAAATGAATGTGGTTCAAAAAAAATGCAAGTTTTATAAGTATATAATGATAATCATATATATATGTATATATATATATATATATATATATATATATATATATATATAGAGAGAGAGAGAGAGAGAGAGAGAGAGTGAGAGAGAAAGAAAGAGAGATTAACTATAAATAATAATAATAATCTTACACTAAGTTAAGATTTATAACTGTAATAATTTTTAACATATAAAATAAACATTCATTAGAATCATATCATGTCAATGCTCTCTAATATGTCTTACACGTGAATAAAACTAGTATGGTTTTTGATTTTAGTATTGTTTTTAACTTTATGATTAAAAAACAAATCTTTATATGCGTTTTACTATTATGAATAATAAAAAGATATTAACCGGGTATTGATTAAAATTAAATTGTTTAAATGATAGAAATTATATCTTACTGAAAATGATAGGGACCTTGAGTTCTTTTAACTTACTTAATTCATCGTAAATTACAGTTTTTATGGTAGAAAAAAATTGTATCGAATTTTCAATTTTTTATGTAAATATAAAGGAGTTTGTTTATTAGTAAAATATAGATTCACTTCTACACTTTAATAATGTATCTAATTACATAAATTAAGTGGATCTAGTTACACTACTAGAGTTATTATATCACATTATCTAATGAAAAAAAATAGTTAGCACAACATTAAATCAACAAGACTTATTTAATTTGCCAACAGAAGTGATAGTTGTACAAATGACTAAGAAACCTTATGAACATATCACTAAAGTTGGTCCAAGGAAGAAAGTTGTAGCAAATGGTAGAAGTCAAAACAATAAAGGAAAGCTAGTGGACTTAGAATGATTTAGGGATGGAAGACAAACTTTGATGCATATGTAATAGAAAGGGACACACCTTTTGTACTAGTAGACTTTTGTTTAAGTTTAGGATGAAAAACAAATTAGTAGTCTTTTGATGAATCTAGGCAACAAGTTTTGTACAATTCCACTTGTTTATGTTTATGTTTGGTGATAAGAACAACTTTTGATGCATATGCAATGGAAGTAGGAATGCTTTTGTCTTGTTCGCATTATATATTTATATCTTTTGTTTGGCTTGCTCAATATAAATTGTGACATACCTTAACTACATATATAACAAACAACACAACTAATACCCATAATCTTATGATCGTTCCTTGCATCTGTTCACTTCAGTTTTGAGTTTTGACAACTTCAATTATTGTTTTATCTTGGATTGGATTCCAGCTTTTTATCGAGGTATCAGCCGTTATTAGCATTTGGCTCAACCCATTCCCTAAAAAACTTATGTTTTACATCGCTAACCTATGCCCTCCCCAGACACGGACGCCTTTCCTGCTAACCTAAGCCAGGTGGCGCATATAATCCCTTCACCCACACCCTACGCCGACCGCCATGCCCCTAAACCTTCTCAAACTCACCTCTTCTATTTCCGTCCACCACCACCACCACCAACGCCACCGCCATAAATGGCTACGCCGGGCAATTACCACCGGGAATTCTAGAACACTGCCTGCGATGTGCTCGGGCTGGTGGAGGATAACAACACAATTTGCACCGCAAGCTCACGTTATCAATAACAACGATTATAACAGACTAGGGTTTCGTAGTCCGAAAAATTTCAGATATTGTTCCGGGAATAAAGGAGGAAAAGTGTTTGTTGGTGGAAAAGTGAATATGGAATCGGCAAGCAGTGATAACAAAGATGACAAAAGGACAACGGAAGCTGACCACAGCTCCTCTGTCATGCCTGCATTGCCGTCGAACGACCGCCGGCACCTAAAACCTCCTCCGCCTCAACAAAATTCGTCCTCTAAATTGCTAACATTGCCTACGATCTTAACAATCGCTCGTGTCGCGGCCGTTCCTCTTTTGATCAGCAGTACGTCCCCTTCTTTCCGTTTAAATCTGATTGATTTTAGCAAGCATCAAAAATGACAAATACTATGAATTCTCTGAATCGTTGACATCTGAAAGCTGTTCAGCAGATGTGCAATTAGATATTTTGACGGAAAAGGAAAATCTTATGAATATAAACAAATTTGGTGAAAATCTCTTTGGTTTCTACAGAGGATTTACGCTCATTAGATCGATTCATTTCTAAAATTTTGGTTTGTGGTGATCTTGTGAGTTTTGTTGAAGCATGATGCTGGTTAATGTCTTATTGTTTCCATTAGACCATAGGTTATTGTCCTTATCATACTTCCTGCAAGAAAAAGAATCATAATCTCCTTAGTCTGTATCTTGTACACAGCAATTTGTTAGTTTAGTTTCAATCAGGGTCAGGATCCATATTGGATATGAATCTATGATGTAGCATTTAGTTATAAAAAGATCCTGGTAAACCATTTTACTAGACTAACATATCATTTTTCCTGTTTGATTAGCTTTTCATATGAACAGTCGATTAGGAACAACTGCCACCACTGGTATTTTCATTGCTGCAGCAATTACAGATTGGCTTGATGGGTATCTAGCAAGAAGGGTATGCATTGATATGTTTATAAACATGTATCTTCTCATTACACAAATCAATGAATCTTGGTTTTGTTTGTGATTGCAGATGAACTTAGGTACTGCTTTTGGTGCATTTTTAGATCCGGTGGCTGATAAGGTATGCGTTTTTTTTTTTTTTTTTTATCTTCCCACTTTCAAGAATTAGATTAACAATGGATCTTCTATCTTTTATATATAGTAAAAATTGTTTGATGATTCATGTTCACAGCTTATGGTTGCTGCTACATTAGTCTTGCTATGTACAAGACCTCCAGAGGCTGCTATTTTTGGGCAACTGCCATGGCTATTGACTGTACCATCAATTGCAATCATTGGCAGAGAGGTAAATTCCTAATCTTAGCACATTGTTCATAAAAATGACAGTGATATTATTATTATTTTTTTCATTAGTTTCTAAGCTTTGATGATACTTTTAAGAATCTGATCAACAATGCTTGGTGTATTCCAGATAACAATGTCTGCAGTTAGAGAGTGGGCTGCTTCTCAAGGGAGTAAACTTTCACAGGTTCTATTCTATTCCTGTGAAAAGCAGTCATACTTTATATTTTTCTTTCATTTTTTTTTTTTAAATAATGCATCATTTTCAGGCTGTTGCTGTAAATAATCTTGGAAAGTGGAAAACAGCTACTCAAATGACTTCATTAACCATTCTTCTTGTAATTAGAGACAGCAGGTTATTTATTCTTCATTAGTCCCTTCTAAATTTCAAAATTCTAACTTTAAAGTTGTTAAACATTAAAAAGGGGCAAAATGGGGAAGTTGGGTATAAATTTTTTGGAAATACAGTAATCTTGAGTCATGTTTTATATGAAAATATGCAGTTTTACAGAAGTAGGGTTTCTGGGTACAGCAGGTGTTGGTTTCCTTTATGTATCAGCATGGCTAGCTGTATGGTCATTGGTTGTGTATATTAAGAAGATATGGAAAGTATTGATGATGATGTAGCAACATGCAACATGCAACATCAACAACTTAATACCTTGTTTTTTTCAAAACCCTTCGTATGCAGGTTAACTTGCATCACCAAATATATCTTGTCATTTTTTTTTCTTTATATGTTTCGGATGCTTATTTATCAAATTAGTTGACCTGAGGTAAAGTTATGCCAGGGTCTTATAAACGTGCATTGTAAACTGGTTACTTTAAGGATATCAGGTATTTTTTTTTTGAGTAAATTACTCGAATGGTCCATGTCGTTTGGGGGTAATTTGCATACTTGGTCCCTAACTTATATTATGCCCTTATGAATTTTTGCTTTGATTATGGACAAGATTTCTCTTGAGATTCAAGGAGAGGTGTCGATGATGTTTTGGTGTTAAAAACTAGTAATGAGTTGAATGCTAGGGTGGTGACCTAGAATACATTGTCTGATGAAAATGGATTATGAATCAACAATAAGATGGGATATGTATGATGCAATTTCAACACGGATGTAAATGGTGGAGTAGAATTATGTATTGGTGAGAAAGTTCAAGACCCTAACGCGAGCTTTGAATATTTGGGATGTATGATTCGTAAGGAAGGGGTGAGGAGGATGACGTTAACAACCGTATAAATATGAGATTGTTAAAGTGGTGAGCAGTTGCAAGAGTTTTGTATGATGAGGATGTGAAACTAAAAGGAGTATTTTTACAGGGTGATTGCAAGGTCACTGTTGTTGTGTGGCCCTGGATGTTGGTCGATTAAAAAATAGAATTTACGAAAAAATCTCAAACTAAAATATATATATACGAAAAAACATGAATTACCGGTAAAAATGATGATTTGATCATTTTTTCCCGGTTTAACAGTTTCATTACAAACTTGGTTTCATTAAAGTTCTATTATTTTACCCTAAATTACAAATAAATTCAAACTAAAATTTAGTGATGATTTGACAATTTTCTCTCTGTAACATATGTTTTATTGGTTTCATTACTAATATAAACGCCTAGTTATTAAATTAGATGTTAAGATGGATATGCTGGGTTATATAATGATGTTTACCATAAAAATTAATATCATGATGTATTGTGTAGTTTTTTGAATATAAAATGCATCCAACAATGATTGCAATAATTATATAAACTAGTAATAATTTCATAATTTTTTACGTTTATAAGAAATTTCAAATTGTCTATATAATCTTATGTAACCCAGTATATTTATCTCATAGATATCATCTCATTTCTGTCTGTTTTTTTCCTAAAAACACATATTTTACTGATTTCATTACTGACTTAGATACATAGTTATAAATGAACCGATGAGATGATTATCAAATTTCATAGTAAATGTATTATATAATTCATCGTATTTATCTTATCAGCTAATTTAATGATTAAGTGTCAAAGTTAGCAATGAAACCGATAAAATATATGTTAACTGGAAAAAATGGCAAAATCTTCACTAAATTTTAATTTGAGGTTTATTCATAAATTATGATAAAATAATGAGATTTTAATGAAACCGGATAAGTAATGAAACTAGATATGACAATTTGATACACGACACGATTAATATTATATGAACACGATACGAGTTTTCCGTATATGTGTTTTAGAAATTCGTGTTTCGTATTTATTTGTCTGACACATATTTTAAATTCGTGTTTCGTGTCTTAAATGTGTCAAACACTAATTTACCTGTTTAGACATATATAAGACACAATACAAATTCATGATGACACGTGCCACGTATATACTTTAGGGTTAAATTTTAAATTTATAATATATTAGGGACCAATTTCGTAAAAGTCAATAATTAGTTTATAGCCCTAACTTTAAAAAAAAGCTATTACAAACGTGTCTATTCGTGTTTTTCATGTAACACGACTATAAAACGTGTCTATTTGTGTCGTGTCACGTATCACACAAATTTTTTACGTGTCGTGTTCATGTTTAATACCTCAAACACGTTTAATAATTCATGTTGTGTCCGTGCTTAACAAATGAGTGTCGTGTAAATTCGTGTCTGACACGAATACACGACACATATAGGTGTCAGACACGGATTGTCAGGTATAAATGAAACGGGTAAACCGGAAAAATGTGTTAAATCGTCAATTTTACTGATAATTCAAGTTTTTTTAGTAAACTAATTTTAGTTTAGGATTTTTTATAAATTAAGGTAAAACATTAAGATTTTGTTGGAGATTTACCTAAAAAAAACAATTAATAATATATTATTATTATTTTTTTATTGTTCTGCAACATGTAACTCTAGATAAATCTTGACACAAAGAGGTTTAATGTTCAACATTATATAACTTTTGAATAGGTAAACTGTTTTTTTTCTTTTTTTTTTTTAAAAAAAAAGGAACGAATAATGAAGGTTAAGTACGGAGATCAACGTGGTTGATTCAAGTTCACAAACGAAGGTGAAGGAGAGTTGTACATCAAAATCAGATACTGTTATTACTACCTGATCATCAAATCATAAAAATGGCTGCGTTGAATCTAAGCTGCTATTATCATCTCTTTCACTCTCTTTCTCACTCCCCACCACCACGGAATGTCGCCTCTGTTTCCATTCTTCATGGTCGTAATAACATCCCTCTCTCCCCAACGCCTTTAACATTTCATCGGCAAAAGCTTCACAGCAACCTCTTGGTTCTAGCAACAACAATGTCTACTAGGTAATATATATGATGGTCTCGCCTCTTTTTTCTTAATCGAGAAACCCGTAAAGAAGCTTATAAAAGATTTAAAGAAATTTCAAATTTGTTTCAGCTGAATTCTAGCTTCTCTGTTTCTAAATTCTAATATCTGATTTGGTTTTGTTGGCTGTTGTTGGAAGTGTGCGAGACGATCTTCCGCCTGCTCTTGATTCTACTTCAGAACCACCTCCAGTCTTTGATGGAACAACTAGGTAAACTTATGAATCACCAACTGCTTGTTAAAATGCCTAAATAAACCTGGCCTGGATCGTCTAAACGGAATTCACATATATTGGAGTTGGAATCGGAGTTCCTTTTCATCAAAATCCAAACTAAATTTGCTTTGATTCCAAATTCCAATTCTGAAAACAGAACTGGAGTTCCCATATGCATTTTTGATTTTTACTTATCTGAAATTGGATTCACTGAATTCTCTTGCTTAGGCTGTATGTATCTTACACTTGTCCGTATGCCCAACGCGTGTGGATTACCCGGAATTGCAAGGCTCTCCCTCTCTCTATCAATCACTATTACCTAAAAACCCTTTTGATTATTAAATCATATTTACCCTTTGGTGTTAAATTATGAACAGGGATTGCAGGAAAAGATTAAATTAGTTCCTATTGATCTACATAACAGACCAGATTGGTACAAGGAGAAAGTTTACCCACCAAACAAGGTGTTTTTTTTTAGTTTTTTTGATTTGATACAAGCAACAATGCACAGATTACAAACACACAAAGCAAAGTTGCATGAAATTTAAGTTGTGGTGTGTTGTTATGTTAAAAAGGTGCCTGCTTTAGAACACAAGAATGAAGTAAAGGGAGAGAGTCTTGATCTCATTAAATATATCAACACCAATTTCGAAGGACCTTCACTCTATCCTGATGTAAGATTTCATCCATAATTGAAATTAAAAGAATAAGTTGATTCAGTCACTTATATAATTACAAAACTACAATATAGGATCCTCTTAAAAAAGAATTTGGAGAAGAGTTGCTATCATACACTGATACATTCAATAAATCTGTGACTACCTCATTCACAGGAGATGGGGTTGATGAAGCTGGTATATCCTGCATTACTATTTCCTTTTGAAATTAAAGACCAGTTTTGAAAATTTAAAACTAAATATAAATATATTTATAAACTGCAACAGCTGCTGGTTTTGATTATATTGAGAATGCTCTTTCCAAGTTTGATGATGGACCATTCTTTCTAGGTCAGTTGAGTCTGGTAAGTAGTTAACATATTTCCACCAATTTTATTACTTTTGATAATTGATGCTGTTGACTCATGTGATTCTTGAATAATTAATGTACAGGTGGATATAGCTTATGCTCCATTTATCGAAAGATTTCAGCCATATTTGGTAGAGGTGAAAAATTATGATATCAAGGTGGGTAGGCCAAAACTTGCAGCATGGATCGAGGTACTATTCTTTAAAGAATTTGTACTGTATGCAAGATTTGTTGTACCATCTGTCTAGTCTAAATGTCTAATGCTTTTGTGTTTGTGAAATTGTGTTTCAGGAAATGAACAAAAATGAGGATTTCAACCAAACAAGACGTGATCCAAAGGAACTTGTAGAGAGCTACAAGAAACGTTTTTTGGTATGGTTACCCAATTAACAGTCTAGTGTCTTAATTTTCTGTTGTCATAGATTTAATTTACACCTGAAATGTGTAATAAATTATGTCAAACGGGTGGTTGTGTTTCTTAAAACCATGCAGTCTCCCAAACAAGGTTAACGATCAAACCACAGAAGAGGACAATAGCTTGCTGCAGATTGATTGCCCAGGGAACTCAAAAAAAGAAATTAATATGAAGAATAATTTGTTCAAGAAATAACATGTAACGAGGGGATTTGGATTTGGTAAATCTGATTTTTAAGACTGACCAACTTGTTATCTGGTTGGTTATATGTCCATATACATATACGAATATATATATATATATATATATATATATATATATATATATATATATATATATATATATATATATATATATATTCGTTAAAACTGAGTAGTCGTTGGACCTATCAAGATGCATATACATAACAAACAAAAACACATTTGATAGATCCAAGGTGGATCTATCTGAGAAACAATGAAAGAAACACAGAAAAGACTGAAATGATTCGAATTTGTATTGATAATCCCAGTTTTCGAGATATGGGTATCTCCAAGAAGAAACAAGTTCTTTACACAATTCTTCACTAAAATAAAGGAAAGCAATAACGCCTACTTATACTCACAAGCCTGGACCAGAATGACAGAGAATTACATACAACCCAAAAGTTGTTCCCATCAACAAGGACAACCTGTAGGGGATAATGGTCACGGCATAACTAACAAACAAAATACCAGTGACACTCCCCCTTCGTGCAAGCTAACTGGAAGATGTTTTGGTAGTGGTCAGTTGGTCACCCCCTTGGTTTGTGGGACCTCCTACGGTAAACCAACAGTGCTTGGGGCTTATCAACATTAAAGGTGTTTTTAGTTGTGAAAAATTGTTTTCAAAATAATAATAATAATGGAGTTATTGTTTTTACTAGAAAATTTAGAAAATATGTCGGGTTAAAACTGATTGAACTTTTTATCAGTTTCATTTTTTATTTAGTTATTTCAAATAATATAATATTAAACGTATTACCTACACAAAATTTAGCAAATATTGTGCATTGTTTGCAAGGAAATGCAAAAGTTAAGAAATGGTCCATGTGTTATTGATTTGCATAATTTCATAAATGCCCCTGTATAATCTCAAGAAATGTAGAAATTGCATATATAATATCCATGTAATAGTACAATCACAGAAATGATCCATGTATGACTACGTCCTAACATTTAGTTTACTCTTAAACTTTCAGTTTAACTGTGTTGTAAAAATTAAATAGTTGATGGGTGGTGATTATGAGTTTGGATGACGGTGGAGAGGAAGTATGGGTGTAGATGTGAGTTAGGCCGGACAGTTTGGGCGTGGGAAAGGATGCGAGAAGCTTTCCCTCTCCCATGACTTAGGGAAAGATGCTGAGGGAAGGAGGTGAGAGAGCTCATTGCCGCACTCTCTCATATTCCTTTTGGCTAATTTTTTTTAATCTTTTTTAATACTTATCAAATTATATACCTATTAAAAATTATAAAAATATATATCAAAACTCATGTTTTTAATTCCCTATAAAATAAGTATAATATTTATAAGAAATGTATATATTTTTTAAAAATAAAAAAATAATGAAAAATTTTCCACTCATTCCTTGGATTTTAAGTGAATGAAAGGAAAATGAAGAAAATGGTGTGAGGATAATTTCCCACTCACACCCTCCGATCTTAGGATGGTTGTTGAGGTGAATTTTTTTATATATAAATTGAATATTGGAAAAATTGTTTTTTAGAAATACTTTGAAAAACATATGGAATCAAACACGTTTTCTAACTTTTCATTTTTTTTCAGAAAATTTCTGTAAAAAACTAAAAAAAAAAATCCACAACCAAACCAGAGGTAGTTAAGTTGGTTTCCAGCAGAGCAGTAACTCACTTTTAAGCCACTTACCGGTAAAAAAATGTCCGCAACCCTTTTGTTGATTTGTTCACAAACTATCATATCATTTACCAGTTTACTTACAAAGAAACCAAAATCCCAAACTCTTTTTAAGAAAAAAAAAAGTAAAAAGGTAAAAAAATCCACACAAAATTATTGGCGTATGAAACTATTATAACAAGAATCCTCCTCCGCTAGGAACAGGACTGGAAAGAAGATCAAAGGGCTTCCCAAGTGCATCTTTCAGAATCGTAATCTGACCTTCTTTCATCAACACATCCTCATCAAGCGCTTCCACCTTCTTCTTCAACATCCCAACCTCCGAACTCAAAAGCATGTTATTCTCGCTGTACCTCTGCACCTCCTCCCACATCATATCCCGTTCCTCTGAAACTTTCGGTAAGATCCCGTTCACAATCGACAGTTCCTTTTTGCAATCCTGCAGACTGTTTTGCAGTCGATAAATCCCCTCATCCTTTTTCATCACCTGTTTGTTAACACAAATTAGTTTTCTTCTCTAAAATTAGGGTTCCTTTGTTTTCCAGATTTGCCTACCTGCATCTCAAGCTCTTTCATCTTGTGAGTTATACAAGAAAGAGTGTCCATTGCATTTTCAACTTCACATCTCAGAATATCGTTTCCTCTGACAGCAGTTGCCAGCTCAGCCTCCAGCCGCTCTACATCCACCTCTTTCGCGTAAAGTTTTTCCCTCAGTAAACTTGTTATCAAAGCCTCTGCTTTCAAATCACACTTTACAACATCCTGCACAAGTTTACATAAAATATAATAACTCTACATTAAACTCTATAAAACCTACAATTTACATTAATAAAACGTAAAAGTTGGATTATATATATTTTTTTACCTCGCTATCTGAAGTTCCTGTGGAGGACTTGGACTTGTCACGTACCACATCAGACACAATCTGCAAACTCCTTGTTAAGCTTTCTGCTCCCCTCTTAAACCCTTGAAGTTTCATATCAGCTTCCATGATCAATTGACTATCTAACCCATTCTGTAATGCTTCATTGGTTTCCAAAGAGGAATGACATGCTCTCGCTTTGATATTTTCCAATAACTTTGAACATAAAACCACACAATCTTTAATCAAACACATTCCTTGATTTTGCAAGCACTGAACACGGCTCCATACTTCCTGATCAAGCTTCAAGGTGGAAAAGCCATTTTCCTTTGAACTCCCTTTTAAACGGTGTAAAAGGTTTATATTTTCATGCCTAAGAGAATCAACCTCAACCCTATAAGATTCCACCTCCTTTCTCAAAGCCTGTTCAACCCCGGTTAACCTCAACTGCTCCATCTGCAACTTTGACCGCAGTTCATGGTCAAAGTTACTATTCTCCAATGAAGCGTTTTTCTTCATTTCTTTACTAACCCCTTCACGCAACCCTTCAATTGTTTTGTCTTGTTCATTGCAAGTTCTGAGAAGTCTTGTAACAGCCCTATGCAACTCCTTGCATTCTTTATCTTTCTCAATGTAGTTTCTTTTGAAACAATCCCTATCCTCTTCAGCTGCTCTGTGTTTATCTTGTAACTCAGAAAGATTTTGATGCAGATTTTGATTCTCCTCAGCTACTTCCTCCATCCTTAAAGTCAAATCCTTGACTTGTTGACCCGAATTCTCAACCCTGCTTTGACTATCTAACTCCCTTTCACCATACAATGATACTTCCCTTTGAAGAGACACGTTTTGTTCAGCCAGCTCCCTTACCCTCTCTCTCAACCTATGCTCTTCCATTTGGTATTTTTCAAGCTTCATTGACCATTCGGTTGACCGCCGATCCAATTCCTTTTCCAATGCCGCCTGCAACTCCTTCTTCTCTCTTTCCAGTTTCCGAGTCCGGGAATGCAATTCCGCCCTTAGTAAAGAGACCTCATCAGCTTCTTCTGATTCCTCATATTCCAAAACCCTACTGCAATCATCATCATCATCATCATCATCATCATCATCAAGCCCATCTGGAGACAATCGATTGTGGGACCCACCGTAGATATCTTCTAATGTGATTGGAATGTCATGTTCGAATTCTTTCGAGTCAACCCTTGGCAAAACACGAGATTGAGAAAGCCTTTCGATCACTTGTTTTGCTAGTTTTCTTGGGGATCCATGAACAACCCCATTTTCAACCCAATCTCTAGTGGACATATAGAGTTTGGATTCTCTGTTGGGGTCTCTGAAGGAATGTGACCTCGGTTTCTGTGTCAAACCACCACCTTCGGTAGCAGTAGGTGGTGGTGGTGGTGATGATGGTGCTGCGTATTGGAATCTTGGTGGTCTTTTTCCACCACCATTTTGAGAATGATGACCTTTAATGTTGGAATTGTTGTTTCTGCTGATCTTTTCTTGATGTTGTTCACCATCAATGTATCGATCAAGAATCTTGTTTGATGCATTTGTTGAGCAATAAGATGAGCTTTCTAATGAAACATTATCGACTCCGGTATTTTCTTCAAACCATTTTGCCCTTGAATGCCTCTCTGGGGTAAGAGCTCGACTGAAACAATCAAAAATAACAACACAAAATCAAAAACCATCACAAGTTTTAAAAAAATATATATATAAAAAAAAGTTATATATTTACAAAGAATGCCTAACCGTGAAGAACTACGAGGAGCAGATTGCTTGTGAGAGACATTACTGCTGCTGCTACAAGCAGAGTCACTTTGAGTTCTGAGCATCACACTATCAACAAAAGTTCCTGAAGAAAATGAGCGACTCCTTCTAAGATGTGGACTGGTTTGAATTTGATTTTGATCTTCAAATGCAGCTTTTTTAGATCTTGATTTACGGGTATCTTGAACTTCATCTCCAAATGAATTCTCTTTGGATTGAGATGGTGCTTGATTGTTAGATGTGGATGACTTGAAAAAGAAGAGCTTTTTCATCTTTCTATCCCTTGTAAATTTTTACTAATCACAAAACTACCTGAAATTATATAGAAATTGATTAGCAAAGTGGTCAAACGATCGATAATTGAAATGAAGAACACAAGAAGAGCTTTGTGAAATAAGCTAGTGTGATTGCATTCAGACATACCCAGATGGGATTGTTTCAAAATGATGAAGAAGATGTAGAGAAGTAAGAGCCACAAGTTGAAAATTCCAATGCATTAAACCCTAAATTCCACAAAAGAACCCACAAAAGAAACGGCAACTATAAATTACTCTGATAGTAAAAAAAATACATGCTGACATTGACTTCAGAAAACCCTTTTTATAATCATGAAAAACAGAACCCTGAAAGAATCAATAAACGTGGATTTCATTTATGATCGAATAACATGTGTCAGTAGCTTTTGTACATACATATATCAAACTGTTCATGTGGGGAAAAAAGGACCAAAGTACCCTCGTCGTCTTCATTTCTCTGATATTCTGAAACCCTAATTCTCTCAAAAACAAGAAATCCCTAAAACCCTAAAAACTCAGATATTAATTGAAAACCCCCCGAAAGTGAGGGGGAATTAACATGAACGAGTCGAAATCACCACAACCATCCCTTTCAAATTTCAAAAATAGGAGTAATGATTGAGAGCGAATTAACATGAACAAGTTAAATCAAAATCATGTAATAAATAATTCAACATACGAGATTGATCAAACCCCATAAAGTCACAGACGCAATTATACACACAAATGCAATGCACCCGACTTGTGATAGAGTTTGAGAGTTACCGATAATGGCGCTGATGAAGAACTAGCCAGCGGTGGGTGTTGCAGATAGAAAAAGCATTGATAGAGAGGGAAAGAAGAAGGTGGAATGGAAGTGAAAGAGAAAAGGAAATGGCAATGGAGTCTGCTTTTGTGGTTGTGGTCATCTTTTTGTGCTTTGTTGGCTCGCAATTAGGGGTGGATTGAAAGAGCCAAAAGTTGAGGGGGTGGTTTTGTTCATAACTGTAAAATTTGAAAGTTTCGATACCGCGGAGACGGCGGAAGGGAGGAGCGTACTTTTTTCTGGTGTAGGGATCGAGAGCGCACGGGTGCAGGAATTATCGGTGTACCTTCATCTTCTTTCTAAACTTTGTTAATTTTTTGATAATTTCACGTTTAAGTTTACAGCATTTAATTTAATAATAATTTGAGATCATAATAATAATTAATACATCAAACTATTTTGAAAAAGAAACATATTTACCTATCAAGATCAAATGTTGTAATTATTTTATTTTTTACACACAATAAGGATACAAATTTTATGTTTTATCATGGCTTGATATATAAAAGACGATGCACATTAGAATTTTCAGATTTGTAAATCTATTTTTACACAATTTTTTCTTTAATTATGTATAATTTTCTGTTTGTTAAAAAAGTTTTCATAACCAATAGTGGATTCATAAAATAAGTTTATAAATGGAGTAAATTGAGTTTGCACAGTTTTAGGTTTCAATCAAAAGGAAAAGTATGCATAAATATTAATCTCTAAACATAATTTTATTTTATTAAATGCCAATCTAAATAAATACTATAAAATTTTATTTTGAGAAACTTAATTACCTTTTTTTTCATAATTTTATTTTATTAAATGTCAATCTAAATAAATATTATCAAATAATTATTTTGAAAAACTTAATTACCTTTTTTTTTTGTTACATTGCATGTAAAAGCAAGAAAAACGTTTTGTCAGTGGAATGCAACTTGGCAAAAATCAGCAACACCTACTAATAAATGTGAAAAACTGTATGAATCACAATAAATATCTTTTTAATTATGAAATGTCAAAATTAATACCATCCGTTAGGAGGGGGTATAGTAATATATAAATTATTAGGGGCGTTTAATTTTTGGTTTGGACCTAAAAAAGGGATTTTGCATTTATATTAATTGACATATTTCAAAAAAAATCATTATATTTGAGAGTTTTTCAGATAAAATTCGCAGTGGCTTTTTTGAAAATAAAAACCTTTAAATGAAAAAAAAAAATCAATAGTTAAAAACAAAAAACAAAAATAAAAACAAAAGTTTCATAAAAATCCTAAATAAAAATTTTTATATTATAATATATAAGTTATAAAGTCTTCAAGTCCTAAACCATAAACCGAAAACTCAACGGACTACATAATACTCGCTTTATGCTTGAATTTGGTTTGAACTTTGATTCGTTAGTTTGAAACCAACCAACTCACATTAAATTAATATATTTGAAAAAAAAAAAAAAAAAGTCTCATCTAATTTTGCCTTTTTTATAGTTTTGTTAAGTATTATCTACAGTCATAAGTCATTGTATTTTTTTTATAAGATAAATACAAAAAATAAACCGATAATGTTTTCTTGACAGATAAAATAGAGATCAATTATTTTTGCATCATCATGTATTTTACAAGATAAGAGCGGCTTGTGTATGTATTTTACAAAAGCATGACATATGGTACAATTATGTTTATCTTTAGCCATACATCATGATGCAGCATTATGCATAATCTCATCATCCATATGGATATGGGGTCCATGCATGAGCTTCATTCCACTTTTCCATAATACCTTCGACATGAAGCCCTTATAAAATGCTTGTGATCCTTCCACTAATCATGGTCCAAAGGCTAAACTAAAGTCTAAAGGTGTCATCTTTTCGTAATTATGAATTCAGTCCTTCAAGTACAAAGCTTATGACAACACGGTCCTTTCACTAAGATGATAGACATATAATCTATTCATGTGTAGTGCCATTTGGCTTGTATGGAAGTCATTTTCAAATGTTGTTTGAAAAATTCATACGTATCTCCATTGGTGTGTCCATGCACAGATGTGACCCCTGATGTTGATGTGGAAATGATGGTTACGCTCTAACAAAAATAATAGTAAATTTATTGTCTCAATTTGAAACGAAATGGTTTATTTAAGAGAATCCATCGTTCGCGTTCACAAATCACTAGATTTGACAGTTTTATTATATAAAACAAAATCACATCATAGGAAACTCTCAAACATAGAATGTGACCATGTCAATCATACAAATTTGTAAAATGCAATGTTTTAAGAACCATGATTTTATTCAAACCGGTCTAATAATTGATTAATTGGTTCCCGTTTTGACAATCAGGTCAATCACATAACCAAAAAAATTTAGTTTTTCTGCGTACATATATACATCAATCCAGTTACATAAAAAAGAAAACATAAAATGTAATAACAAAATAAAATATAGTTTTAGATAAATACAAACATACAAAAAACTTCATAATATTTATCATTTTTAGTAACAAAACACACTACTTAAGAAAATACATCAAAAAGAAAACATAAAAGATAGTAACAAAACAAAATATAGGTTTAGATTTAAATGCATAAAAAATTTTATAATATTTACCTTTTTTAGTAACAAAACCAACTATTTAAACTATAGAGAAAAACATATTAAATATCCGATGTAAAGAATTTTTTCTCATTTTGAGGGTCTATTAAGTTGGTCAATATAAACATTAGAAATCAAATTAAACGTTACTAGATTATCTCATATTTTCACTCTCTACAATTGCAAATGATGGATATGGAGATAGTTATCAAACAAAAGATGTAGACATCAATTAAAGTCTAAATAGATGTAAAAAAAAAAAAATTACATCAAAGTTTATTATATAAAATATGCACCAAAGTTTACTATATAAAATATGCATTAAACCGAAGCTCGTTTTCATGCGTAAAAAAAGTGCACCAAAGTTCATTCCAGTCTAAAAATATGCATTAAACAGAAGCTAGGCTTTCTCTTGTTTGGCTTGCGGCTGATACGAACCGGTAAAATGTAATGTTAAATTCTTCAAAGAAAATTAATTAACAAAGGTCAAGTATTTCAACAAGAAGGATTGAAGCTTGCTGATTTTGTAAAAGGGAGGTCATTATTTGCATCTACTATCATAACTACATCCGATAATTACAAATGATTAGTCGATTTAAATTTGGTTAAAACAGGTGAATCATTTAAGCCTAGATTGTTTTTGGGACATTAATCATAGTCTAAAAAGACGATATTTGGGTCCATCATTTAACATCCCTAAAGCAGAAAAAAGGAGACGAAAAACACAAAAAATATAACAAATCAAGTTGCTCCAGTTATATCTTGTTTAACATCATCATCCATCATTCATACGAGTCCAAAATCAAGAAAGTCATAGTTGAGAATATATTTCCTCAATCCTTAAAAAGTTGACAAATTCACCATTTTGATTTAACCAGATTCACTCCCCTCTGGTGAAGCATTGTTGACATCATCATCCTCCTCAACAGGCGTCCCAGTCCCAGTCCCAGTCCCACCATTGCCTCTAGGAGCAGGGCTAGGGCTCCTACTGTGTCCATTTTCTTCAGCAGGGACACCATCATCATCTTCCATGGGGCTCCTACTTGCCGCCGCCTTAGGCCGCCTTGGTGATAGTGAAGGTGATTGCGATGGTTGCAGGGCGGCAGTTCTGTCATCAGGCGATGGGCTGCTGCTGCGCTTCCTCCCTTTCGATGGTGGTGGTGATGCCCCCCTGTGTCTCCTTGGGCTTCTCGATCTTCTCTCTGCACGTTCAATGCTCCTTTCCCTCTCCCTCTCCCTCTTTACAGGTGACCTTGATTGGCTATACATAATTCAATCAAAATAACACAAATTAATAATTAAAATATTACACAAATAAATGAAAGCATGTTTTGGTATTTCTTGCATTTAACAATGAAGACAAAGTAACCTGTAGCTACGACTCCTGCTAAAACTACGACTACGGCTTCTTCCACGCCTAGGTGGCGATGGGGTCCGCGAGTAACTTCTCCCACGCCTGCTTTCAGCACTTGATAACAAACAAACAAACAAACAAAATTAAAATTTTCATTAATCAAATAATAATAATAATTAATAAAACAGCTTACTTGACTTTCTTTGGACTATTCTGACAATTCCTTTCTATATGACCACGTTCACCACATCGATAGCATTTGTTCTTCCAATCACCGGCTTTACAGTCACGAGCCCAATGCCCATCAAGCCCACAATTAAAGCACCGCCCTGACCCCGGTGGAGGACCTCTCCCAAGAAACTCACGAGAACCGCCATCACGGCCACCGCCATCACGCCCGCCGCCGCCACCGCCACGTGGAGCCTATTAAATTACAAAAAGTAAAATTGTATTTTAATTGTCTTAAGAAAAAATTTATATCAAACTTTTGGAAATTTCATTATCGATTTACCCCTTTTGCAAACTCCACCACTATTCGGCTTCCATCAACATCGCGACCATTTAAGCTATATCTTGCATCATCAGCATCTCTTGCATCGCTGAATTCCTGTAAGGGAGTAAACAGAGAAACGGGGGAAACGGTAAAATATATCAAGATAAGGTGTGGAAAATTAATAAAAGAAAAGAAAATTTGTGTACCACAAAGGCAAAGTCGCGCTTCATATCCACATCGCGTATTCTGCGTTAAATGGATTCCAGAAATAGTAAGGGCATCACATCATGACATTAAGTACCCCAAAGGGTTTTGATACGTTTACTTTCGCCCCTCAAGGATGAACTAAACACCAGTTTTGAGATTGTTTGCCATTTCCATCAAAAAAACACGCAAAACAATTTAGAAAGATTCGCCAAAAGTCTCCCTACAGAACCTCCCCACCAAGGGCAACCTCTCACCATAGACCTTCATAAAGATCATTCAAGTTAATTTTTTTACTTGATGGATGGCACTTTTTTTCTTTTTTAAAAACGAGGGGTTGTTGGATATCAAAATTAAGCCAATAATGGCAAATTGGCAATTCAATTGTTTAGCTTTCTTAGTACACACCTTCAAGTAGAATGTCCCAGAAGGAAAAGGGATGTGCCAAAACTACTACCCAAAAGTGAATAAATGAAGGTACAATGGTGCATAGACATCATTGAGGCTTATGTAACATGATGAACATAGAGGGATATGCATAACTATATCAAACAGACAGATCACAGAAATAGAGTGTTGATAATAGTTGATAGTTGAATGCTAACCTTCCATATCTGCTAAAAATGTCTTCCAAATCACGCGATCTTGTTCGTGAAGCCAGGTGGCCAACATAGAGACGAGTGCTGCCATGGCGATCATCATAACGAGGCATATTTCCTGCATAGCAATAAAGATTATTAAAAAGCAATAACATCAAGATAAGAGAATATAACATGGCTTAATAAACAATTTAGAATCCCCATTAGCACTCGTTTGATGATAACTGTTAGCAGAGTAACATATACACCAAGTTTACTGTAGAATTCGTAAAAGTTTACTTGTTTAGACATCTGACTATTCATCCACCAACATTTTAGCAAATACAAAAATAAGAAGTTAAAAAAATTGTCACGTTTTAATGTTCTTTTCCATCAGAAAGACATGAAACCATTGTGGGATTCAGGTCAGATTAAATTCGTAAATGATGATGGCTATCACTCCTAGCTAAAGACAACGAGGTTACAAAAAAGTTAAAGATTATTAGGATGAATTGGTCAATAGAAACATTAACGAGCATGTAGAAGAACCGGTGACTCTTTTATTGAAACCAGTAGAAATTTTGTATGATTAGCATGTTGAATGTAAAGAAAGCGCTTTAATAGATCAAAGCAAGTAAACCTCCAAGGTTTGAAACCATCCTTATTACAGGAAACAAATTCTGTTAAAAGTTGAAAATAAATATCAATTTCGAAGTCCAAGACAATCCGTTCGCTTTTACCGAAGAGAGAGCGTAATTTATAGCCGAGTCGTCCAAAACACCAAAGAGGCTAGAAAGATTATACAGATTGTTTTTATATCAACACAGAAACATATAATAATCAAGAAGAACAAAAGAATATCCTTAATGTAAAGTAAGAAGAAAAAACATGAAGTTAACAGATCCAGATCCACCAAACTAAAACCTTTGAAATTATATCGATTCAAGTATTGCATATAAGCGCGCAAGTAGTAAAGAATATCGAAAAACCAGATGCCCGCACACAAAGAGGTACCTGAAGAAGGCGGAAGTTCGTACAAAACCCTAGATTTGAGTTTCTCGCTTTTTGGGAGTCCGGAAAGAGATAAAAGACTTTGACTGATTTATATAGCGATTGGATGTCTAAATCCGCAGTTTTTTTATTTTTTATTTGGATGTTTTTTGTGTATATTAAAAATTAAAAAATATATAAAATGCAATGCATCAATCTCTAATTAATTTTCAAATTGAAATTGTATTATTTAAAAAGTTCGCAAAAAAATCATATAACAAATTTTTAGGTGGCATTTGGTTCCTATAATGTTGTTAAATATTTGAAATTTATCAAAGAATTGAAATATATAAGGAATTCTAATTAGATTCCATGTTTTGTTGACATTAAATGAGATTTGAATCTAATTTTATATATTTGTTAGGTTGGCCAAAAATAGAATTGAAATAATATAAAATAACATAATTATTCTTCTTGTTTTATGCTTAATTTTTTTGTTTTATAACTTATATCTAAGCATATATTATATAAATTAAAAAATAGAAAGTCGTGGTTATTACAATGGTGGTAGATGGTAGTGGCGATGGGGATGGTGGCGGTGATGGTGATAGTGTTGGATTAGTGTCTAAGTCCATAACTATTTTGGTATGTACTAGATCCGATGGTGCATGGTCCTTTTGGGTTGCCTTCACCAAAGCAACTTGATAGGATGATTTATGGAGAGTAAGGATTAAATATGATTTATTAATGTATTATGAGAATAATATATTAAAGGAGAAATCATATTGTTTAATTAATATTAGTCAATAATTAATTGGTAATTAGTTTTGTGACTAAAAGAGATTAATTAAACTTAAGGGACTGGAATTGTAATTATAGGATAATTGCAATTTGGGCCATGGATTGCCTTATATTAAGGGATGGATGAATTCTAATGGGAAACCCATAAGGAAATCGTCCATGGGTTTAATTAAAGGAGTCTATGGGTTGCTTAGGGCTTAAGCATCCAAATTAGGGTTTCCTTGTTAGATAACCCTAATAGCCCAACTATATAAAGACCCCTTAAGGCTCAAAAACGTGGCTAATGTTCTTGTTAGGGTTTACACACGTTTTTGGCAGCCTCCATCCTCTCTCCTCTTCATCCTCTTGCTTATGGTGTTTGTGAACCATTAGAGGAGTGACACTTGTGACTCTAAGCCTTCCAAAGTCAATTAAAGGAGATTTGGGATTGTTATTGCTACATAACAATCAAGGTATGATCTTAAACCTAATTACATATTAATATGATTACTTGAATGCTAGAATTAGGGTTTATAGTCTTGGATTCAAAGCATGTACAATAGAGAAACCTAGATCCGAGCATTAGGGTTTGTATGAGCACATAGGATGACTTATGACCAAAACCCATCAGTGGTATCAGAGTCTAGCTTGGTTTCAATTGTATTGATGCATTGTATAACTGGAAATTCGTTTTTTGGGCTTTATGGTTGAGGAACTCGGCGAGTACCACAGTGTACTCGGCGAGTAGACCTCAACTCGGCGAGTACAGTGTGGTACTCGACGAGTTCGAGCGTCAGATAATGCTTATCTCGGGATTTCTTGCTGTTTTTGCATTTGGATAGTTACCTTATCATGTTAGATCAATATAAATCCGATTTTATGATATATATGACTATATTCTTGATCTAATTAAAGATAATTATCAATTAATAAGATAATTGTTTCCTTATAAGATAATTAATTAATTATTTTGAGTAAATTGATAAATTGTCTTGCAAGAAATCATTAAACAAATCAAATATGGATAATTATGTAACTAAATGTTAGTTTAGATTATTTGTTATTTGATCCTTGTAGTTATGAAAAGTTTCATATTTTACCCTTTAGGTTTTATAGTTTAAATTTGAACCCAAAGGTTTTGAAGTTTTGAAATTTAAATAGTTAAAACCCTAATGTTTTGAAAAAGGTTTCAAAACTTGCCCTCAAGTTTTGGAATTTAAAAGTTGATTAAAAGGTTTAATTAGAAATGTTAAATTCTAAAACTCTAGTAATGTTTTGAAAAGTTCAAATCACACCCTTATGGTTTTATTAATTAATTAAGGAGTATAATTAAAAGAGGTTTAATAAATCCATAAAAGTTTAGGTTAACCATTTAATTGAATTAAAAGTGTAATTGTTAAAGTTAACCATATAGTATTTTAAAAGTGTGAAATACACCCTATACTATATATATAACATTAAAGGTCTAACATTATATATATGTATGAGTAAAAGTCAGTCTTACCGTTAGTAGGCCTCATTCACGAAGCTGGTCTATAAGGGGTGTTTAAGGAAATTGCCTATAAAATGGCGATTGAATGGGTATCCACTCTTACCCACCGCACTCTTGACTAGTGGAGGGTCGTTAGCCGAACGGGTAGGATAGGACGAAACCTTCCATTATGAGTATAATGAAATACAAAGTAACTAAATGTTTTTCAAATTCCCAATATTAGTTACTTAGGCAAAAGTGAATTGATGCAATTCCATGAAATTGCACTTTGTGCCCTTGCGAAGACGTTAGTGGAGCGTGTGTGGTTTACCGGCACACTAAATGGTTCTAAGCAAAGGTAGCAAAGGGTGACTCAATGTTTATCATAGTTCGGTGGAGCGTGTGTGGTTTACCGGCACATCGAATAGATGATTGTAACATGTGAAGGGCACCATGTAGTTTGCATGGTTATTCACACCCGCTTTGTGATCCTCGGCATCCCAGTCACAAACAAGAGGGGCATATCGAGATTTAAACATGCCATTGAAATGTTCAATGAATCTCAAAGGATCTAGGAGTTTTCATAGATTTAAAACCTAAATTTCTTTTTCGTTTTTCATGGTGGAAATTAGTGAATCGTCATTCACTTACCTTCAAACGTTCTGCAATTTGGGTTACGACATCCCTCTCTCGAGTTGTAGGATATTGTGTTGGGTCCTAACCTTGGAATTTCATTTGGGTGATTTACCAAGGACTCAATCAATCAACTAACTTGAATTCGGTTTTCTCCCGATGTCAAAGTTCGACAACTATGGTCTTCTCAAATCCCGTGGAACAAGCATTCCACATGAAGATGATATTCCACGATTCGATCGAGGAAAAAAAAATCATGCTTCACTTCCTCCTCCTCCTCTAATTATTCTCCCTAACCCACAAGATTGTAAAATTGAAAGGTTCAATATCACTCAAGCCCTTTTGGAAAGTAAACATAAAGAGGGCAAGTCGGTATGTGCACACGTCTTAGGGATGAAGTCACACATTGATAGATTAAGAATGATGGGATACGTTGTCAGTGAAGTGATGGCTGTTGATTGGGTTCTTCAGTCACTTCCTAACTCATATAGTGAGTTCGTAAGAGAGTACTATATGATGAACCGCGATGTGACCCTTATAGATCTCACCTATATGCTTATTGCTACTGAATCAGCAATGGTTTGACGCAATAGAAAAGCAAAGTTGATTGGTGAATCTGCCTTCAAGATCTCTATGGATATAGACAATGGCAATGGAAAACATGCAATGATCGAAAAGTTTGATCATAAGTGAAAGGCGATGTCTGAAGTAGTTCCATGTGTTGTTCCAAAAGAATCAATTTGCTTTTATTGCCAAGAGAAGGGGCATTGGAGACGAAGTTGCCCTATTTACCTAAGAGATCTAAGAGATGGGAGAGTCAAAAGTATGACTACGCTTTAGGTAAGAATCCACTATCTAACTCCATTAAGTTCCTATTCATTGATTCTTAATACATGATGTGATAAGATTGCATTTGAATGTTTTGAAGGATCGGTGAAAAGAAAGGAAGCTTGATAAGAGAGCAAGATGAATCTAATCACAAGTGATGGATCTCGATCGCATGGACTTGAAGATTGGATTTTGAGCTTAGATAGTTATGATAGAGTTGTTAGAAAATTTCCTTTTACATAGTTTTCAATAGATTTTGCATTGTAAGGACAAATGTTTTTCCGCTGCTTTTATAAATAAAACAAATTTTGTTTAACTTATTTATTTGTTTACTTCCTTGCAATGAAATTGTTATGAAAATTGATGTTTGCATATTTCTACAACGAATGGATATGATTCTTAGTTATGTTATTTATGGAAATGTCAAGAATTTACCAAATAGGGAGAGTTTCTCATCGCCCAAGTTTCAATTGGACAGAAACTTGGAATCATGCAACGTGGATGCACGATGAATGAGAAATTACGTATTTGGAAATTAGACTAATTCATTGACAAAGTGTCAAGTAAAGGACTAGGAGATCGAGTACACAAAGTTGTGTGTTGATCAAGTTCACCATAAGAGTAACAAAGATATTCGTCATGATTTACTAAAGGTTTAGTAAATATGATTATGCTTATAAGATTAAGTGTAATTCTGAATTGATTGAAAATGTTTAAATCAATAGCAGAACGAATAAGAAGAGTCAAGTAGGCAGAAAGATAAAAGTTTCTCCATTCTAAGAAGAAGGGAGAGTACCTTTTATGCTTTATGATAGGTCTTAATTATTAAGAACCATATCTCAATTGATCCTCTAAGTGAGTCTTAGTACAATTGTATGTTTAAGAAGAGGAATCAAGGATTGAAGAAATGGTTAAATCAAGAAGTCTATCATACTTCGTTCCAATAACAAGTCTTAAAGTTAAGATTGTGACAATGAGTGAAAAGTATTAAAGGTTTATAACATTCATCAAATGTGGAAAGTTGTGATGTCTTGAATAAGACAAAGACCAACTTGGACCAATTTATGAAGTGTTTTGATAAAAACTGCACTAACTCTTGAATATTTGTTTGTCAAGAAATGTATTGACAAGAGAATCTTATATGTCAAGGAGTCAGTGGGAGTCTTAATAGTCTTGAAAAGTTTCAAGAACAAATCAAATAAACCTTATCGATCATCACTAGCACACAAGTTGAGGTTTACAACTTATCGTGAAGACATTATTTTGTTTCTGTGCCAATCCAATCAAGTTAATCATGCATGTGAGTCCTATGAGTTCTCATTTGAATGCATAAAAGGCAAGGACCTTGATCAATGAAAGGTACATTGATAGGAAAAAGGTGAGATGCTCAACTACTTGGAAGACGTGGTGGGCAGCTGTGCTACCATAAGTCAAGAAATCAAGATTAAGAAAGTTTGGTCCATATGAGTCTGAATTTGTTGTAAAATTTGTTTTAACAAATTCACATGGATAGGAACAAATACACCATTAAAATCTAAGTGTCATAAGATTTCCTCCTTCATGAAAATGATTGTGAGAAAATGGTTTCACTAAGAAAGATTTTAAGAAGATAGTGATTGTAAAATTGCATTCTCGAATTTGATCATGGTTACGACATCCCTTTCCATAATTTGAATTGTGAGGTTTGGCAATTAGTCTTAATTGTTAAGACACACATATAAACTATCTAAGGCAAAGGTGTATAAGTTCAAGAAGCCTTGATAAAAGATTATCAAAGCACTAAGTATTAGAAACATGAACTTAAGAAATTCAATAAGTATTGTTTTTCTAAAAGTTAAGATGTTTATGAATACATGTCGAAGCTAGTGGGAGCATAAGTGTTATGTTTTATAATAATCATCATGATAGTGGGAGCATAAATGTTATGATTGTATGATTATTAAGGCGAGTATTGCATATTTGGCAATATTAATTATAGAAAACAAGAGTCATTCTTTGCAAAGTTGTAAGGGTTGTATAGTTGTTTTGCTATAATTAAGGGAGAGAATATTATGCTTCATTTCAAATCTAAAGGATTAGGTTGTGGAATGTTAATAAATTTAGTCAAAGGTACATAGTGTGTTCTTAAAATTTCGATTATGATTACGGCATTCCTCTTCACAATTCGAATTTTGAGAACATAGCAAATAAAACATTGTGCATCATGTCCCATATGCTTCGGGTATAGGATCGATTGCAAATGCTTTAATGTTTGACCATTCTAAAATTTTCCAAATGTCTAGCGCATTTAGAGGGAAAAGGGACTAGAATCGGTTTTGACTAAAATAATTAAACAACTGTCAAAGAACAATCCAAAGTTCGATGAGGATTGGTTGCTTGTGAGTAGTTGGAAGCATGGTGTTAATGGACCATATTGACATTATGATGAATAGAAAAGATTCTATTAAGAAATGAGTTGTCATATGGAAAGTATGGAAATGTGTCCATATTGGGAAGTAAAGATTGAAAATCTATGTCTAGATTAGAAACTTTTATGCAAAAGGATGTTCAAAGGAATGTACTTTGAGTGAGAGACATCACATCTAAGGAATTGTCTTGTAACAATCTCCGATAGAGGACTTTGTAATATCATTGGCAATAGTCTTTGAGACTTTGGTGCAGTGACATTACAAAAGGATCGTTGCATAAAGTGTTAGAATCTAGTATATTCTATAAGTAACAAGAATTTGATATTCTTACACTTAAGAAAATGGATTTGGAGTTGTGAAATGAGAATGATTGGAAATGTGTTCAATTTGTCTATTTCACAAAAGTAAGAACCATAGGTAAACATTGTGTGCATGCTAGGAGCATGGGACAAGTGTAATAATTCAAGTAAGAAGTTGATTACCTGAAACGACAAATAATGAGTAATCGATATGGTGATAAATAAAACGTGTTTTGTTTATACTCAAAGGATTGAGGCCATATGGGATTAGTATTATTCTTGTGTTTCACCTTGCATGTTTTGACTTCCAGAATAATTGAGTTTATTAAGAATAATCGAATTATTCAGACGGGCCACAGTCGTTCATATGTTGGAAGTAGATATGAATGAAGACTGTCATGAATTGGTGTGTAGATTGTCTAGAAAAGTATTAGACATAAGCAAATGTTTGTTGCAACGTTCATGAATGCTTATGAATATGATTTGAGCATTGGATTAAACCCACGCTCACTTGGATCACTATCTCGAGTGATTAGTGAGACGATAACATCTTATATTCTTGAAACCGAGATGTGTGAGTTGTATCTTGCTAATTGGTTGCACATTGATAATATGTAAACGCACTAGTAACTTGGTGTTATAAAACATATTGTTGTGGGTGATTTGGTTAGTAAGTGTAAGCAAGCATTGTATCAAAGTTTATCCGTTCCTTTTATCCAAGGTAGGATAAAAGCGATATCTTTGGGCCCCTCGATGGTTTAGTGATGACATACGTAAATGCTCGGCCGGGCTAGGGCTAATTTGATTTGTTCAATTAGTCTGTCGTCATAAATCGGAAATCGAGATATAGTACAAAGAGAATGATTAGAAATCATATCTCATACGATATCTAGAATGGAGGAATATATGATCCCTTATCTAAGGACACGCGTATCTGATATGATCAGAGTTGACAGCGACTTTGGAAAGCTACGATTGCAGATCAGGATCTGAAGTCATACGCAGAATAGTTGTTAGACTTATCCAAATGGGAGACTGTTGGATTAGTGTCTAAGTCCATAACTATTTTGGTATGTACTTGACCCGATGGTGCATGGTCCTTTTGGGTTGCCTTCACCAAAGCAACTTGATAGGATGATTTATGGAGAGTAAGGATTAAATATGATTTATTAATGTATTATGAGAATAATATATTAAACGAGAAATCATATTGTTCAATTAGTATTAGTCAATAATTAATTGGTAATTAGTTTTGTGACTAAAAGAGATTAATTAAACTTAAGGGACTGGAATTGTAATTATAGGATAATTGCAATTTGGGCCATGGATTGCCTTATATTAAGGGATGGATGAATTCTAATGGGAAACCCATAAGGAAATCGTCCATGGGCTTAATTAAAGGAGTCTATGGGTTGCTTAGGGCTTAAGCATCCAAATTAGGGTTTCCTTGTTAGATAACCCTAATAGCCCAACTATATAAAGACCCCTTAAGGCTCAAAAACGTGGCTAATGTTCTTGTTAGGGTTTACACACGTTTTTGGCAGCCTCCATCCTCTCTCCTCTTCATCCTCTTGTTTATGGTGTTTGTGAACCATTAGAGGAGTGACACTTGTGACTCTAAGCCTTCCAAAGTCAATTAAAGGATATTTGCGATTGTTATTGCTACATAACAATCAAGGTATGATCTTAAACCTAATTACATATTAATATGATTACTTGAATGCTAGAATTAGGGTTTATAGTCTTGGATTCAAAGCATGTACAATAGAGAAACCTAGATCCGAGCATTAGGGTTTGTATGAGCACATAGGATGACTTATGACCAAAACCCATCAGATAGTGTGGGTGGTGATGTGGTTTGTAGTGGAGATGGTGGTGACTAACGGTGGTGGTAGGTGGTGGTAGCGAAAGTGGTAGGTGGTGATGGCAGAGGTTGTGGTGATAACGAAGCTGAGTGGTGGTGGTAGTGGAGGAAGAGATGGTGGTGGCAGCAATGGCATTAGTAGTGGTAGATGCAACTGTTAGGTGCATTTCATGCATTCGTTTTTATAGTTTTAGTTCATAAAAGTGCATTACATTTAGGTTTAAACTCATGCATTTTGTATATTTTCGGGATTTTTCATGATGCAATTCCATTCACACGCTTTTAGGATATTTCAGGGACTTATGAAGGTTGGATCTTGTTGGAGGAAGTTATCAAGAGTTGGAGACAAAGTTGTAGAAGTTTTGGAGCTTTGAAGAGAGAGAATGAAGAAATGAAGAATTTGGCTTCACAGGAGTTTACACGGCCGTGTAAATGTATACCTATAATTTACACGGGCCGTGTAAACGTATATGCAAGGATATTCTACTTCGAAGACCTGGAAGAATTAAGCATTCTACTTTTCTTGTTTACACGGTCGTGTAAATGGAACCCTTTGATTTACACGGGCCGTGTAAACGTCTCGACGATTTTAAAGTGGTTTTGTCTTCTTATAATTCAGACAATCAGTTTTTATGGGAGTTAGGTCGGATTTTGGGAGGAGAAGAGACGATTTTCAGAGCTTTGGCAAGTAGATTAACACTTGGAAAACACTTTAATTTCTTTTTGTAAGTCAATTTGAATTTTAAACTTGTTTGATTGTAGTCTAACCTAGATATGTGTAGTTGATTTTATTATCATTTCCGAATCTGAATTCTTAAGTATGTGTTGTTAGGCTGTAACTTGAATTTGACTTGTGTTTAACATCTAGTAATCTTTGATTTGATCTTAATCATGTGTTTGGTTAGTTCACTTTTTCACTTGATCAATGAACTAGGGTTCTATTCAATCTAGTTAATCAAATCATGAAATTCGTATATGTTTTATGATTTGATGCTAGTAACACTCACTTACTTGGTTGTAATTAGATCAAAATTAGTGCAATCAAAGATTAAATGTTTATATTCCCAAGCTTAAGAGGATTGTTAAACATTGTTGGTAATTAGTGCAAGAACCTAATGTCATTTAATGATTTAATGCAAGAGCTTATTTGGGTTGAATCAATTAAATGAAGTTTTATTTAAAGAGCTTATTTTGAATAAAATACTTTTGCCAATTTGGATATTAGAGTTTATTAATATCCAACTTACCAACCTAGATTGAACATGAGTTATAATCATATCACATCTTTCAACATAATACATATATAAGAGTCAGAATCGGAAATGTACTTCTTTTACTGCGTTTGTTTTCAATTTTTCTTATTTATGAAGTTTAATTCAAGTTTAAATACAAACCCCCACTTCAATATTACTTGTATTATGTGTGAAAATGTGGCAAGATAAAAAGTCCCGTATCTTTGTGGACCGACCCTGCTTACTCTATACTATCTTTAGTATTAGAAATAGCAGTGATCTGAGTTATATTAATATTATTTTATCCCATCATTTATTGGTTTGACACCCAAACAAATTGGCACCGTTGTCGGGGATACGGTAGTACTAATTGTTTATGCCAAGATCTTTTCGCACAGGTACACCTTTACCAGTTGATTTGGAAATAGAGAAATATGCTAAACAGAGAAGGAAGCAAGCCAAACTTTTAAAGAAACAACAACAATCCAGAGCTTCTTCATCAAATCCATCAACTACATCCTCTCCAACATTCAAAAGTATCACCCCACCATCTTCACCTACTCCTACCATGGCAGACAACCATGGAGGACATCAAAATCCTCCACATCCACCACCTGAACAAACCTTTAGACAATGGGCTACTCAAGATGTCACCCAACAACCTTTGTGCATAAATTACCCTGCAACAATCAACTTTGAACTCAAGTCTGGACTCATCCATTTGTTACCCTCATTCCGTGGTCTTGAGAATGAAAACCCACATAAATTCCTTAAGGAATTTCATGTTGTTTGTATGGGTATGAAGCCACATGAAGTCACAGAAGATCAAATCAAGTTAAGGGCATTCCCCTTTGCTTTACAAGATTCAGCCAAGGAGTGGTTGTATGACTTACCACCGGGGTCAGTCACAACATGGAATGAACTTGCAAGGATGTTTATGGATAAATATTTTCCCGAAATGAGAGCTTCAGCTTTACGTAGAGAGATAATTGGAATCAAGCAACAAAAGAGAGAAGCCTTGCATACTTATTGGGAGCGGTTCAAGAAATTGTGCTCAAAATGTCCACAACATGGGATTACCGAGTATCAATTGTTGCAGTATTTTTGTGAAGGAATGTCATCTTTGGATAGGAGATTACTTAATGCATCAAGTGGTGGATCTATAGCTGATAAGACTCCAAGAGAAATTAGAGTTCTTATCAAGAACATGGCAGAAGAGTCCAAGCATACAGCCCAAGAAGAAGAATGGTACATGGATGCACCCCGAGGTGTAAAGGAGGTCCAAACTCCTCAAATTGAAGCTCAATTGTCCGAACTAACGAAAGTGGTTATGATGCTAGCCAAAGACAAAGGTGTGCAACCCACACCCCATCCATGTGGTATTTGTACTCAAGTGGGGAATCCAACCGACATGTGCCCTCAATTTCAAGAGGAAGATTATGAAGAAGCAAAAGCCATGGGAGGTTTTCTTAGGTCTAGTCAAAGGGGATATGAGCAGCCACGAGGTGATCAAAGATGGAACAACAATCAAGGTTGGGAGGAAATCAACAAGGGAACTATCAACCAAGTCAACCACATCAATACCAACAAAGACCACCTTTTCCACCACAAAAATTTCAGCCAAGGCAACCACAACACCCTCCTCAACAAGCGGGTTCATCAAGTATGTCTTTAGAGGACATAGTAAAAAGTTTGGCAACTAGTACACAGGCTTTCCAACAAGAGACAAGAGCAAGCATAAAGAACTTAGAGAAACAAGTTTCACAGCTTGCTATTTCCGTAAGCAAACTAGAATCTCAAGGAAAGTTGCCTGCCCAAACTGAAGCAAACCCAAGGCACAATGTGTGTGCCATCACATTAAGAGGCGGGAAAAGCTATGATGGTCCAAAATTTTCGGTTGATCAAAAAGAAGATGAAATAGTGGTTGAAGAGGCAACTAAAGAAGAGAATGAGGAAGAGAAAACAAGCGAAAAGAAGCCCTTCATCGCCGAGTCCAAAGTCACACCTGCTCCATTTCCCGAAAGATTAAAGAGCACGAAAAAAGAACGGGAGGAGAATGACATCATGCAAATGTTCAAGAGAGTTCAAATCAACATTCCACTCCTCGAGGTCATCAAGCAGGTACCTAGATACGCAAGGTTCCTTAAGGATCTTTGTGTATCTAAAAAGAAATTAAAAGGAAATCAAGTCGTAATGGTTGGGGAGCATGTATCCGCGGTTTTACAAAAGAGGATGCCCCCAAAGTGCAAGGATCCCGGTGTCTTTACCGTGCCTTGCAAGTTGGGAAATCTTTATGTACCCCGAGCTATGCTTGATCTAGGTACACCTGTAAATGTCCTACCATATTCTCTTTTCAAATCAATTGGTGTAGGAACATTGAGAAAAACCGGTGTGATCATCCAACTTGCTGATCGGTCTTTGGTACACCCAAAGGGAGTATTAGAGGACGTGTTAGTGCAAGTCGATGAATTTGTCTTCCCGGCTGATTTTTATGTCTTAGATATGGGAGACGATGACTCTCCAACTTCAAGTTCCATTCTTTTGGGTAGACCATTTCTTAAAACTTCTAAAACAAAAATCGATGTCTACTGTAACGCCTGTGTTTCCGGGCTTGCCATTTTTAGCAATGTAATGGTCTAGGTTAACCTTTGTAACCCGTTTTGAAATAATAAGATTGTATTATTTGAGTATTATGTGATTTGTGCTTAATTGCTTAATTATGTGGTTTGATTAATTAAGAATAAAAATAAGCGTCAAAATTTAAGTGTAAAATAAACTTGATATCTTTAGATTATGTTGTAGTAGTTGAAACAAGGTTTCCGAAGATATAAAGAATGCCGAAATCCGAGTTATAACGAGGAAGTTATGACCTGTCGAAGTTTCGCGACAGAATCGGCAACGCTGAATAACGTAAAAAGTGAAATTTACGTTAAAGCGATATTTAGCCTTAGTGATCTAAACAAGAATCGAAGATTTCATCGTTAGTATCAAAGTGATAAAAAGTTAGGCGAGAACGGACGTCAAACGAAGAAGTTATGAATTTATAACGAAAGTTTCTATCCCGGCCTATTAAAAATAAATAATAAAAATAAAGTCAAAATTAGCCGACGGAGTCTAAACAAAAGTTGTAGAGCGTAGTCTCACCTTTCCGTGGATATAAAGAACGTCGAAAACGGAGTTCGTATGAAGAAGATATGAATTTCCGAAGTTTGATAAATAATTTGTATTTATTTTTAAATCAAAAATCCGGCATTATCCGAAGGGGGAGTCACAGATCTGATCCGAGGTACGCGCTGCGTACTCGAGTACGCCCCGCGTACAGCCAAAGTGTCGACACTTCGGATGACGCATGCAGTGACGCATTGCGGAAGCAGTACGCGCTGCGTACAGGCGTACGCCCCGCGTAATTCGGGCTTCCAGCCTCCTATAAATAGGATGCGAGGGGTCCGGGTTTAATTGCTAATTTCCTCTCGTTTTTGTGCCAAAGCTCTGCGTTTTTACCCCCGAAGCCATCCCGAAGCCCCGGTAATATTCCCGAGTCCCGAAGCGAGTCCCGAGATCCCGAAGATCCCGAGAAGTGCGGTTTCCGAGCCGAAGCTCTGCCCGCGAGAAGTTCGATTTTCGTAGAGATCTTCCAGATCTGCGGAGGATTATTAGTTTTGCGAGTCGTAGTGCTGTCCGATCATGTTCTGATCAAGTGAGTGTATATTACCTTTCATAAACGCAATAATAATACAAGTATGGTTTGAGTGTATTAAGTTTATCGTCGTTTATATGTGCGAAGGTGTTGTTACTTTCTCCTAACGTATAACTATAAAGTATTTTATACGAGATACGTGTTATGTGTATATTTTGTTGTTATGTGTGTGAATGTATATTCACTTTCTTCTATCTTACATATATGATTATTTCTATATGAAATACGTGTTATGTGTGTGTGCCTCATCTGTTATATGAGAATTGTATTGATCAAGCATGCTATACAGGTTTTGAAAATATGTATAAAAATGTATGTTTTTATCTACTAATATGTTGGGTAGAACATGGGTAGATAGTTGGTGTGTAATAAACAGATGAGAGGCCTCGTTGTTGTTTGATCCAGTCATCTAGCGGAATTTAGATGACGACCACGGACTTTTCTAGATAGTCCAGTGGAACGCTAGCAGGCTCATAACCTGTAGGTGTTAATGAACTTGGGTGTTCATTCGCTGTATTCCATCCCCCTCATGGTTGCCTTATTTGACTTATATTGCTGAGGAAACCCCGCAGCATGTGTTGTCACCCCGATGAAAATATTCTTAGATTAGGTCCCTTGTGTTAGTTATTTTAGGGACGTAAAGTGAGAATAACGGGAATGGGTAACTGGGTTATTGTTGGTTGATAATAATTAATTTAATTATTTATTGTGGGTTGAAAACCCTATATGCTCACCAGGCTCCCAAGCCTGACCCACTCAGTTTTATTTGTATTACAGGAAGTGGCGCAAGGGCGTAAGATGGATGAACCATCAAGTTGTTTTGTTTGCAAGTCTGCATATGTTTATATTTGTTATATGACTTGTAATGTATTCGTTTATGCTTATTGGTCTGTATCGGAACATGACACCCCGAGTTTTGATTTTAATGAAAATACATTTCTTTTATGAAATGCTTCGGTAAACATCGTTTTATCATGTTTTGTTTTTGGGAACAAATTCCGCAACTCTTTCAAATCAAAAGGATTTACTCCGAAAATATTTAAAAGCATAAATGAAAAATCGGTCTTTTCTGGCCGAGATTTTGGGAATGTCACAGTTGGTATCAGAGCATTAGTTTAAGCGAACTAGGAATTTGTAGGATTTCTAGACTTAAACTTAGAATGCTAAGTGGAATTTTGAGATGTGTGTCTGTTATGTTTTAGGCACAAGCACTAGTTTATTTTAGGGAAGTTGCCTAAAATGCTTTATGTGCTAAATGTTATATGTTGTCATATATGATATTATTTGTTCGGATCTATGGTCTGTTGCCGACCGGATCTAGAAACTTTATGTGTGTAGGATTCTAAGCGTACGTCTACGATATTAGAACTAGCATGTAAACGTTTCGGAGTGATAAGGATGATTTGAATATCTATCGTGAATAAGGATCAAATTTCACCTTATTCAGTGTGTAGATCAAAAATGGTGAGAACAAGAAGTGGAGTTGGAAATGCTGATGAAAACAGGAATCAACCACCAGTGATTGAACAAAGACCTGTTGTAGCAGCAGCACCTGAGCCAATAACCATGGATGGTGTGCAATTGATGATTCAGATGATGTTGGATCGTCAGATGGAGGAAACTAGACGGTTGCTTCAACAAAATCGTGAAGAACTGTTGATTCGTGTGGAAGAGTCTGAATTAAATGAAGGGCACTCGGAAGGTGGAAACTTCAGTGGATCAGTTGGTCAAGCCAACCCACAGATAGTTAGGCAAGATAACCGGGATGGAAGGAATGATGGAATGGGATGCAAGTACAAGGACTTTTTGACTTGCAAACCATCGACCTTCAATGGAAAGGAGGATCCGATTGGGGTTATGGATTGGATCTCCGAAATGGAGCTAGCCTTCATGACGTGTGGCTGCAGAGGTAAGTTGCAAACTATCTATGTCGTGCGTCAATTCCGAGGTGGAGCCGTTCGTTGGTGGAACACTCTAGGGAAAACTTTGAGCCCAAATGAGCCACTGCAATTGTCATGGGCAGAGTTCTTGGTGCAGTTTAAGCGCAAGTTCTGCTCGGCTCAAAATCTGTTGGAGTTGGAGAACAAGTTCCTGACATTGACTAAGGGCAGTATGTCAGTTGATGAATACACCAATAACTTCACCGATAAGATGGAGTTTGCCTTGCGTATCGTTCCAGACAAGCTGACGAAGGTGGACCGGTATGCGAAGGGACTCCCATGGGAGTATGAGGTGCCAGTACGTCAGGCACATACTTTAGAGGCAGCTATCTGGGCTGCCAAGTCTGTTGAGAACATGATAAAGGGGAGAACCACCAACAAGGTTGAGGTTGGTGAGAAGAGGAAGTTTGAGGGAACATCTGGTTTCGGTAAGAAAAGTAAATTTTCGAAATCTGATTCGAAAAGGTTTGGTGGGGGAAAAGGAGGAGAAGCGAAGTGGTGTGAAAAGTGTAAGAAAAAGCACTTTGGGAAATGTAGCGAGGATGTAACTTGCTACAAGTGTGGAAAGGTTGGACATTTTGCCAATGAATGTCCGGACAACAAAAGGATGTGTTTTGGTTGTAATGAAGAGGGGCACATTTTGAAAGACTGTCCGAAGAAGAAGGAGGCAGCTAAGCCCAACATTCCACCAAAGCCGAAGGCGAGAGCATTCCAGATGACACTGGAAGCTGCTAAGGATGAAGCTGATGTCGCTTCAGGTACCTTTCTCGTTAACAATTTGCCTGCCCAAATTTTATTTGATTCTGGAGCCAACTACTCCTTTATATCGCATGAATTTGGTAGAGAACTAGCTTTGCCTATTAACAGACTAGATGATGCTTTATTAGTCGAAGTTGCTAGTGGCAAGTTTGTACCTGTTAGCCATCGTATGAAAAACATCTTAATTGACTTGAATGGGAATAAGTTCTGTGAGTAATTATTGCCTATCGAACTTAACGGTTTCGACATCGTGTTGGGAATGGATCGGCTCAGCGCCAATGATGCCGAAATTTTATGCAAGAAGAAGATAGTTAAAGTAAACCCGCCTGGAAAAGAATCGTTTATGGTGTATGGGGACAAACGTCGAGTGAATTCTGTAATCATTTCCCTAATGAAAGCCAGGAAGTGTTTGACCAAGGGATGTACATCATATTTAGCATTCGTGATTGATGCTAAGAAGGAAAAGAAGGTGATGCAGAGTATTCCAGTGGTGTGTGATTATCCGGAAGTATTTCCCGAAGATCTTCCTGGATTACCACCTGATAGACAAGTAGAGTTCAGAATAGACTTGTTACCAGGAACCACGCCAATAGCAAAAGCACCTTATCGATTAGCACCGACGGAGATGAAGGAGCTGATGATGCAACTTCAGGAGTTGTTGGACAAAGGTTTCATTAGACCTAGTTCATCGCCCTGGGGAGCTCCGGTGTTATTCGTGAAGAAGAAAGATGGAAGTATGAGAATGTGCATTGATTACAGAGAGCTGAATAAGGCAACAATAAAGAATAGATATCCGTTGCCAAGGATTGATGACCTATTTGATCAATTGCAAGGTTCGAGCTATTTCTCGAAGATCGATCTAAGGTCAGGATATCATCAGCTGAAAGTAAGAGAGCAGGATATAGAGAAGACTGCGTTCAGAACTAGATATGGACACTACGAGTTCTTGGTTATGTCGTTTGGACTAACCAATGCTCCGACAGCATTCATGGATTTAATGAATAGGGTTTGTAATCCGTTCCTTGATAAATCCGTGATAGTGTTCATAGACGGCATTCTGATTTACTCAAAAAGCCAGGAGGAGCATGGCAGACACTTGCGAGAAGTGTTAGAAGTCTTGAAGAAGGAGAAGTTGTATGCTAAGTTCTCCAAATGTGATTTTTGGATTCGTGAAGTCCAATTCTTGGGTCATGTGGTCAACCAAGAAGGGATAATGGTTGATCCAGCAAAGATTGAAGCTGTAATGAAGTGGGAACAACCGAAAAGTCCCACAGAGATCCGAAGCTTTTTAGGATTAGCCGGATATTACCGAAGGTTTATCCAAGGCTTTTCTTCGATTGCTACTCCATTGACAGCTTTGACCCACAAAGGAGCTGCTTATGCTTGGAGTGATAAGCATAAAGAAGCATTCGAGAAGTTAAAGAAGAAGCTATGCGAGACACCGATACTTTCTCTACCCGATGGAGTTGAAGACTTCGCTGTTTATAGCGATGCGTCTGGGGTTGGATTGGGTTGTGTTTTAACCCAAAGAGAAAAGGTGATAGCATATGCGTCTCGACAACTGAAAGAGCATGAAAAGAATTACCCGACTCATGATTTGGAGTTGGCAGCGGTAGTTTTCACTCTGAAAATATGGAGGCATTACCTCTATGGCACGAAGTGCAAACTTTTCACTGATTATAAGAGTCTCCAATATCTCTTTAATCAGAAGGAATTGAATATGAGGCAACGACGCTGGCTGGAATTACTCAAGGACTACGACTGCGAGATACTTTACCGCCTCGGTAAAACTAATTTTGTTGCTGATGCTCTCAGTCGGAAATTCAATCTTGAAAGGAAAAGGCCAAGAGCGTTGAGAATTGAAGTTGTCTCGACCATTGTGGAAAGTATAAAGAAAGCTCAAGAGGAAGCTTCTGAGAAAAATGACCGAAAGGAGGAACGTTTGGGTAAAACGTTGGTGTTTGGTACAAACGGTCATGGACTGAAGGTATTCCAAGATCGTATTTGGGTACCTAAGTCAGGAGGAATTAGAGATCTTCTGATGGAAGAAGCTCACAAGACCATGTATTCGATTCATCCCGGTAGCACTAAAATGTATAGGGACCTGAAACCCTTCTACTGGTGGCCGACGATGAAGCTTGATGTTGCAAAGTATGTGGCCGAGTGTGTGACTTGTGCGAGAGTCAAGACACAACATCAGAAACCGTACGGGAGTTTAGAACCTTTACCTGTGCCTATGGGTAAGTGGGAGGACATTGCTATGGATTTTGTCACTAAACTACCCAGAACAAAGAATGGTCACGACATGATTTGGGTGGTCGTTGATCGATTCACTAAGAGTGCGCATTTCATAGTAGCCAGGGAGAAATGGTCTATGAAAAGCTTGCGAATTCTTATGTGAAGGAAATTGTGAGACTTCACGGTGTTCCGTTAACAATTGTGTCGGATTGTGATAGTCGTTTCACCTCAAGGTTTTGGAAATGTCTACAAGAGGAAATGGGTACCAAGTTATGTTGAAGTACAGCTTATCATCCGCAGACTGATGGTCAGAGTGAAAGAACGATACAAACACTTGAAGATATGCTGAGAGCATGTACCTTGGAATTCCTAGGTAATTGGGATGAACATTTACCTTTGGTAGAATTTTCCTATAATAATAGTTTTCACTCGAGCATTAAGATGGCACCTTACCAAGCTTTGTATGGACAAAAGTGTCGTACGCCGTCTTGTTGGCTTGAGGCTGGGGAAAAGCAGTTTATGGGACCAGAGATGGTTCATCAAACTCCTAAAAAGTTGAAAATAATTAGGGAAAGAATGTTAGCGGCTCAGGATCGTCAAAAGAGTTATGCTGACAAAAAGCGAAGACCGATGACTTTTGCAGTTGGGGATTCGGTTTTGCTTAAAGTCTCGCCGTGGAAGGGACTTATAAGATTTGGTAAAAGATGAAAGTTGAGTCCAAGGTTTATTGGACCGTTTAAAGTTCTTCAGAGAATTTGGAACCAAGCTTACAAGCTCGAACTACCAGAAGAACTGAATGGAATTCACAACACTTTTCATGTGTGTTATTTGAGGAAGTTCACGGGAGAAGTTCCCGATATAATTCCAATTTCCGAATTGAGAATTGATGAGAACAAAAGGTTGATTGAAGAACCAGAGGCAATTGTTAACCGAAAGACTAAGAAGTTGCGACACAAGATGGTCGAGTTAGTTCTTGTCCGATGGAAACACACGAATGGGCTGAATCTAACCTGAGAGACGGAGAGTGACATGAGGAGTCGCTATCCGCATTTGTTTGTTGATGTGTGATTCCGGGGACGGAATCATTCTAAGGTGGAGAGAATTGTAACGCATGTGTTTCCGGGCTTGCCATTTTTAGCAATGTAATGGTCTAGGTTAACCTTTGTAACCCGTTTTGAAATAATAAGATTGTATTATTTGAGTATTATGTGATTTGTGCTTAATTGCTTAATTATGTGGTTTGATTAATTAAGAATAAAAATAAGCGTCAAAATTTAAGTGTAAAATAAACTTGATATCTTTAGATTATGTTGTAGTAGTTGAAACAAGGTTTCCGAAGATATAAAGAATGCCGAAATCCGAGTTATAACGAGGAAGTTATGACCTGTCGAAGTTTCGCGACAGAATCGGCAACGCTGAATAACGTAAAAAGTGAAATTTACGTTAAAGTGATATTTAGCCTTAGTGATCTAAACGAGAATCGAAGATTTCATTGTTAGTATCAAAGTGATAAAAAGTTAGGCGAGAACGGACGTCAAACGAAGAAGTTATGAATTTATAACGAAAGTTTCTATCCCGGCCTATTAAAAATAAATAATAAAAATAAAGTCAAAATTAGCCGACGGAGTCTAAACGAAAGTTGTAGAGCGTAGTCTCACCTTTCCGTAGATATAAAGAACGTCGAAAACGGAGTTCGTATGAAGAAGATATGAATTTCCGAAGTTTGATAAATAATTTGTATTTATTTTTAAATCAAAAATCCGGCATTATCCGAAGGGGGAGTCACAGATCTGATCCGAGGTACGCGCTGCGTACTCGAGTACGCCCCGCGTACAGCCAAAGTGTCGACACTTCGGATGACGCATGCAGTGACGCATTTCGGAAGCAGTACACGCTGCGTACAGGCGTACGCCCCGCGTAATTCGGGCTTCCAGCCTCCTATAAATAGGATGCGAGGGGTCCGGGTTTAATTGCTAATTTCCTCTCGTTTTTGTGCCGAAGCTCTGCGTTTTTACCCCCGAAGCCATCCCGAAGCCCCGGTAATATTCCCGAGTCCCGAAGCGAGTCCCGAGATCCCGAAGATCCCGAGAAGTGCGGTTTCCGAGCCGAAGCTCTGCCCGCGAGAAGTTCGATTTTCGTAGAGATCTTCCAGATCTGCGGAGGATTATTAGTTTTGCGAGTCGTAGTGCTGTCCGATCATCTTCTGATCAAGTGAGTGTATATTACCTTTCATAAACGCAATAATAATACAAGTATGGTTTGAGTGTATTAAGTTTATCGTCGTTTATATGTGCGAAGGCGTTGTTACTTTCTCCTAACGTATAACTATAAAGTATTTTATACGAGATACGTGTTATGTGTATATTTTGTTGTTATGTGTGTGAATGTATATTCACTTTCTTCTATCTTACATATATGATTATTTCTATATGAAATACGTGTTATGTGTGTGTGCCTCATCTGTTATATGGGAATTGTATTGATCAAGCATGCTATACAGGTTTTGAAAATATGTATAAAAATGTATGTTTTTATCTACTAATATGTTGGGTAGAACATGGGTAGATAGTTGGTGTGTAATAAACAGATGAGAGGCCTCGTTGTTGTTTGATCCAGTCATCTAGCGGAATTTAGATGACGACCACGGACTTTTCTAGATAGTCCAGTGGAACGCTAGCAGGCTCATAACCTGTAGGTGTTAATGAACTTGGGTGTTCATTCGTTGTATTCCATCCCCCTCATGGTTGCCTTATTTGACTTATATTGCTGAGGAAACCCCGCAGCATGTGTTGTCACCCCGATGAAAATATTCTTAGATTAGGTCCCTTGTGTTAGTTATTTTAGGGACGTAAAGTGAGAATAACGGAAATGGGTAACTGGGTTATTGTTGGTTGATAATAATTAATTTAATTATTTATTGTGGGTTGAAAACCCTATATGCTCACCAGGCTCCCAAGCCTGACCCACTCAGTTTTATTTGTATTACATGAAGTGGCGCAAGGGTGTAAGATGGATGAACCATCAAGTTGTTTTGTTTGCAAGTCTGCATATGTTTATATTTGTGATATGACTTGTAATGTATTCGTTTATGCTTATTGGTCTGTATCGGAACATGACACCCCGAGTTTTGATTTTAATGAAAATACATTTCTTTTATGAAATGCTTCGGTAAACATCGTTTTATCATGTTTTGTTTTTGGGAACAAATTCTGTAACTCTTTCAAATCAAAAGGATTTACTCCGAAAATATTTAAAAGCATAAATGAAAAATCGGTCTTTTCTGGCCGAGATTTTGGGGATGTCACATCTACAATGGAACCTTGAGTATGGAATTTGATGGTGAAGTTATCAACTTCAATGTGCATGAAGAAAAAAAAGACTCCTTTTGATGTTCAATCTGTTAATTTTGTCAATTTGATCCATCCCTCAACAAAAAAGGGTTTGAACTTGTCTAACGATGAGTTTCTGGAGTTAGTTTTGTCACGAAAACTAGACAGGGACAAAGCCAAAGAGCTTGCAAAGAAGTTTGATATGGATAATGAAGTGTTGGAGATTTTAGAGTTTATTGATGACAAGAAGCATGTGAGGAGTGATGATATGTTAGAGAGGCCGACGTATCGAGACTGAAGCACAAATAGTTGGGGTCCAAGTCGAGCCAACGACATTAAAAAGGGGCGGCTAACCGGGAGGCAACCCGGGGGTATTTTTGTCATTTTGTATATTTTCTTTGTTTTCAAACTTCCAAGTTGTTTTTCATGCTAAAAAAGGGTTAAAAATCATTTTTCGGGCAGTAGAGTTTAGCGGGTTGCAATTTCAAAAAGTGAAAAAAATCAAGTTTTTGGCTTTCTCAGAAGTTTACACGGCCGTGTAAACTTATGCCTTGCATTTACACGGGCCGTGTAAACGATTGAACATGGGTTTAATGATTCAGGGATTTACACGGCCGTGTAAACCCTCCCCTTTGATTTACACAGGCCGTGTAAACGCAAAAACAGGGATGAACGATTTTAAGGTCAAATCTCGATTTTTCTAACTCATTCTTCACTCAATACCTGCGATTCCCTCTCTCCCTACTGCCCCCTTCGAAAAAACCCTTCCAAATACTCAATCTTCCTCAATTTTGCATCAAAAATCAAGCTCCAAGGTATGAAATTCCTCCCTTTTCTTCATCTTCTTTATCTTCCACCTCTATTTCCTTCTCCCTTCATTTTCTAGTTCTTGTGCTTCAAATAGAGTTGGCACTTCACATGATGAACAAGACCCACATGCCATAGACAACCCCTATGAATTTGGTCTTATTTTTGAGACCAATCGACAGGAAATCTTGTATGCAAATATTGTTACAAGAACAATGGGTGCTCAAAAATTTGTGGACATCCAAGCCCTCAAAGATTTACACATATACAAGGGTGTTCACAAGCTTTTTAAAAACATAGGGTGGGAGGGTCTTTTGAATCTTCATGCAGTTAGTTACCAAACACCGATGTTGGAACTTTTGTCTTCCATTACCTTTGACTATCAAACCCATCTCCTAACTTTCCGTTTGCTCAACCAAACCCATCAATTTCATGCTGATATCCTTTGCGATATGATTGGTGCTCCTAAAGCAAGAAGGGATATATACACAGCTAAGGGTAGAAAAAATGTTGTTTTTGAGCAAGACTGTGCAAATTTTTGGAGAAACATCTCTTGTGAGTATGAGTATCAATCAGGCACTGCCAAAGCTTCTAGCATTGTCCATCCGGTCTTGAAAGTCGCTCACCGGATCATTGCTTCTCTCTTATTCCATCAAGAAGAGATTAGCAAGGCTAATAAGAAAGAGCTAGAAGTCTTGTGGTGTATGATTAACAAGCCTGCAGAAGTCCCTCATTTTGGTTGTTGGGTTATTCAAAAAATGCTCAGAAGTGCTACGAGCAATGGTGGACAGCTACATTGTGGAGGCATGGTTTCTATTATTGCAGAGCATCTTGGCCTCCATCTACCCAATAACCCAACAAATATCATCATGGGTCGTACTCGTCTATCAATTGATGTTATGGAAACAATGCATCTCTAACACCGCCTTCCCACTGGGGATATTCATTGGACAGTAGATGGGAAAGAGTATCTACGTATAGATAACAGAAATAAGAAGATACCCAATTTAGCCAATGATATTCCATCAACTAATTGGAAACTCAAATCCAACTTAGGTGTTACAGTAGACCATAGTCCTCCATCCTCTCCTCCTCCTGCTCCTACTGCTGGTGCTTCTAGCTCATCTCGCCCTATTCCTTTTTCTGAACATAATCTTTATATGGGCGAGTTTGCACGTTTGAATCATCGTTACACCAGTCTACAACAGGAAGTCGGGGACATTTATACGGGTGTCGCTAAAATCACTTCTGATTTTCAGGACTACCGTAACTTACAATAAGAGCATTGGGCCCAACAAGAGTTGCGGTGGGCTGAGTAGGATCAAAGATGGGCTACTCAAGAGCAGCACAACCGCAAAATTCACCATCTGCTGAGTGATATCCACAGAGTTCTTGTGCTCCCCACACAGTCGCAGCAGCCATCAGCATCCCAACCCCGATGGCCTCCCTATTATCCTACAGATTACCCTTCACAGTTCCCTCCATATCCTCCGCCCGGTCCTCAATAGGACGGCTACGCCTCTCTCCAAGCATCGAGGACGATGCTATACTTTAAGCTTGAGGAGGGGTATCCATCCATGCATTATTCCGTTGCATGTAGGTTGTATGTCGTTTTGTACATATCGCATTAATTTTCATTTCATTTTCTTTTTGGAAGGAGGGAGGGGTGCTCCTTGTTATAATGTCATTTTAGGACTGTCATCTCAGCCATAATGGTATCATGGTGACTGATATCGCATGCTCTTAAATATTATAAACGTTAAAAAAATCTATTTTTTATTCCCACAGTAAAAGCTCAAATAAATTATATGAATATCTAGCATACCAATATTAGGCTATCGGCTAATCTTAGCCGTGTATAAGATATCATTGATTGAGGAATAAGCAATATAAATAAGATTAGAACAATTAATTTTAACAAATTTATTTCAAGGATAATGCACTCACCTATAACAAAACATTTGTTATAGTCGAATTGGATATCTGGATTATAATCTTTGTGAAATATCGAATTTGATATATTTATATAAAAAAAATATATAGCTGCGAAGAACCTTTAGGTTTTATGATGTTATCGTTATATTTTTAGCATTGAAAAAATAGAAGAGAAAAAAAAATCGAACAAAAAAGATTATGTATATTGAGATTATAACTTATATTTCTTAATGTTTTGAATGAATTAAATTGCACGCGTCTTATGTCTTTTGTATTGGCTTGCTGATTGCAATGGACTCCCACATCGGCCAGACAGAAGAACTGCTAATATTTTATATATCTCTGCATCTCATCTGCATTCGTCCCTTCGGGGACATCCGATAAAATTGGAACGATACAGAGAAGATTAGCATGGCCCCTGCGCAAGGATGACACGCACAAATCGAGAAATGGTCCAAATTTTTTTTTTGCCCTAATTTTCGTTGAATCGATTACGGATTTCAGTTGTGTTCGCCCGCCTCCTTCTATATCGGTTGCTTCGTTTTTAGATTTCAGGTGTGTTTTTGCCCTTAATTCATTTGAATGGACTTTCTCTGTTTATTTCGATTCCCTTTTTTTTTTTCCAAAATTTCTGTTGATTTTTTGCCCTAATTTGCTCAATCGACTGTTGTTTTTTTTTTCCAAATTCGCCTCCTTCTATATCGGTTGCTTCGTTTTTAGATTTCAGGTGTGTTTTTGCCCTAATTCATTTGAATGGACTTTCTCTGTTTATTTCGATTCCTTTTTTTTTTTTTTTTTTTCAAAATTTCTGTTGATTTTTTGCTCTAATTTGCTCAATCGACTGTTGTTTTTGTCCTAATTCGCCCCCATCGATTTCTGCATTTCTATTCGCTTTTTGCCCTAATACACTCAATCGGTTATTTTTGGATTTTTGTTCCTTTTGCCAAATGTCATTCAATTGATTGCTGTTTTTTTTTTCCTACTGTTTTTTTGCCCCATTCTCTCGAATAGATTGCTGCGTTTTTTAAATTTCTGCCTTTTTTTTTCGTACTTAACTCAATCGAATGCTACATTTTTTGCTTTCTACTGGTTTTAGTCCAAAATCAGTCAATCGAATGTTCTATTTTCTTGATTTCTGTTGTATCCGCACTGATTTCTTCAATCAATTGCTGCATTTTTCTAAATTCAAGTGTGTATTTTCCATGCCAAATTTTTTGTATAGTTTGTGGTTTTGGAGCATAAATTTTTTGTTGGATTGTTGGATTCACGAGCTACAAAGAGTTACATTTAATAAATTCCCTCATAAACTTTTACTGATTTTTGTTAATAGCTTCAGTTTACATGATTCATACAACACTTGTATAATCACTTATAATTCGGCATGAAGATTATTATAGAACTTTACTCTTTGAATGTCGAGATTAGGGTTTTTCTTTCCTTGATGGAATTCACTTAATGGAGTGTATTCAATAGCTTCTCGATCAAAAACCTCTTATTCATCACTGCTTGCAGGGTTATCTTCAGATAATTCTTTCCATCACATAAAAGTCAAATTCATTATATAGAAAAACAAATAGTTGTATATAACCCAAGTGGCTGTTTTATATTTTATTAAATATAGAGGAACACCAAGTGGCTATTTTATATTTTAAAGATCTTAACAAGGTAAATGCTTAATTTGAACAACCATATATGGTCATTTCTTTTTGACATAATCCGGACATAATGACTTTATGAGTTAAGAAGCCAAAAAGCTTGGCTCATTGCATTAAGAGGGTAGCCATTTACCAAATTTATTTTTTTCTCTCCCAACTAATTCACATTAAAATTGATAAATATTGTTAAAATTGATAAATATTGTGAAATTTGTTTTTTAATATAGGGATAAAATAATAATTAAATCTTATTCACTCGGTTTATTTGGTCTAGAAAAGAAACTTAATATAAATTTTATCCAGAAAAAAACATGATTGTTTATTCAGCCACTAACCTCTATATGACTTAATGAGTAAAAAAACAACCCCTAAAACAAGCTTTTACAAGAGATTTATTGTGGAAAAGTTCAAGGAAGGCAAAAGATGAAATGAAATCGGATTGAACCAACGAGGTTGAGAAATGGGTAATACAATAGAATGTAGTATTACATTCTATTATCATGTGTGATTTAAAACTTTCATGTTTGTTATTTGTAATTTGAAAGCTAAATAGAATTAAATTATTAAAAAAAAGTTATTTAATAAAATATAAACGTTATAGATACAACGCTAAATGAGTTTAAGCATAAACATATTTAATGTGATTAAAAAAAAACATTAAATGTTAAAAAGTAGAATCATCATAAATATTTATTTAGTAATTTTTGGAAATAAAAATAATATAATTGAATATTTGAGTTTTTTCAAAAACATTAGTATTATCGGAGATTATATAAATTAAACTAGTTTTTTAGTTCTAAATTATAATATCTCATCTCAGTCCTCCAAAAATAAAATACGTCGCCAATGGAACCAAAATCATTGCACAAGACAGAAATCATATTTTAAACCCTACACAACTAAAAGGATTAAATTTGTGCACAAACCTACCTACAGCCCCAATTTCTAACAATGAAGAGGGTAAAAGGTGATGTTTGTGTGCATTAAGTCACCTCCACTGACTTAACTCATTAAGACTTTTTGTATGGATTAAATCAAAAGAAAACAACCTAATATATTTCATATCTGTCATATTTGTTAAAGTGCAAAACGAACACCAAATTATGTCCGAAGAAGCTATCAACTATTTTAATTCTAACAATAATAAATATCATGATAAAGTAAACCGAATGGATAATCATTACAATATATAGTATATCCTATTTGGTTGTTTAGGCGAGTTTTCATCGTATTTAGATTTAATTTATAATTTACTTCTATATTATATAATAAACTATACTCAAATTATTTACAAAAACATAAAAAGCAATTTAATTTAAGTTATAAATGTTTCAAAAAGGCTAATGTTTTTCACTCAAGAAGAACATTAGTTAGGCTATAACTTTTAATCTGTTTCACGAAATGAAAAACAATCAACAAGAGTTGCATACCTTCATAATCTATTTTATTTTATTAGACAATATAGACAACTTTGAATAATTTTTTTTTTCCTTTCATTTCCTCATTTCATCCTACCAAACACTACATCAGAACATATTCGATTGAACCAAATGAAACAAAGAAGAAACTGAATTGACAGTGGAATAAAATAACCATGGTAATTGAATGAATATACATTCATGATTCATGGCATGTAGTAACAACATCAACATTATATCTAATTATAACATGTAGTTTTTCAACTTTTACCTAACATATTATTCCATTATAACTATTAAAAATCTTATATAACAAAAACAAAAAAGTTCAAAAACCTAAATAAGATTACAATTACAATAGCCATATTCAAAAAGTAAAACTGTACTCCATTTCACTTATAAAAATCATTCCATACAAGAGAGATTTTCTTTACAATTTTACCTTTTGTTCTTCAAGGTTTCACAGTAGTTTTTCAGCCATACAGAAGCCGATTTAAGAATCCTAAGCTCCCCATTGAGTAGATCTTCAGCAATCTCCACCCTTCTTGCATCTTTTCCCAACGACACACTACAACTGTCGCTAATTACAGACTATAAAAAAAAAAGTCAACATTGAAGGAAGGTCAAACATTGAATTAGATGATTAATAAGATTAGGAGAATAATTAATTACCTGAATAAACGCATTATAATTTTCAATAATGTGATTAAATCTTGAAAGCAAGAATTGATGTGCTTGCAATTCTTTTGCCCTGTTCTTGAAAGGAACCCTAGCAAGCCGACCATCATTTTGTCTTGCTTCCATAGCCAACTCCTGCAACTCTGTAGTGGAGATCAATCACATAAACATAACAATTTCATACAATTCTTAAAAACATAATTTTAACAAAATTTCACATATCCATTTTGTTTCATTCAACTTTTTGTATGTAAGAGACCTTGAGAAGATGTACAACACAGAACACGAGCAAATGCTCTAAGTGATTGTGGGATTCCCTTTCCTTTTCCACTCGATGACTTCACTTTCCTTTATTAAAATAATAAATATTTCAGAAAATGACTGGACAAAATAAAAAAGGGCAAATTTGTGACCTTCATACATCACCATAAAGCCGTTTCCCAATGAAAGGGCATTATCGTCTTTCGGCACTGGTGTTGTGTGTCTTTCTAGAAGATCCAACTTCATTGAACGCAGGTGGTCATGCTCAGGTAGATTGACCTCAACTTTGACCTGCAATAAAGTGACATCATTGATAATTAAGTTTAAAAGAAACACATAGAGATGATTATATGAATGAGTAAAAGTGTAAAACCTGATCATATTTGTTGCAAGGAAGTATAAATCCAAAATCCAAGAGAAGTCTAGCATTGGAAAACTTCCCATATCTTATAAGAATCTGCACAAACTTTAAACAATGATTAAAACTGTAGAAGCACTGCAGATATATATAAAAGATTGAAGTAAAGAGGACCTCATCACCAGGGGCATAATTCTGATCAGAAATCACTTCAGACACTTGTTGAAAGTCATCACTCAAAACATCTGTTTCTGAAAATCCATCATGGTTTAAAAAATCTGCAAAAGGAATCTGAAACGTATTTTCCTACAACCATGACTATTATTTATTCCAAACAGTTAAAAAAAAACGTTTAAAGAATCATGAAATTAGGGTACCATGGAAACACCCCTTGTGCTGATCCAACCTCGAGATTCAACTAAAATTATTACAAAAATGTGATGTTAGTTAATGGATAGAAGTGAATTGAAGATTGAAAATGGAATCTGATAAGATTGTTATACCTAGAGTATAAGCATGCTTAAATTTGTCTAATGTCACTTCTTCAAAAAATTCAGGAAAGTGTTCAAGAATCTGCATGGAAAACAAAAATTATATATATATATATATATATATATATATATCCTGATGATTTGTGAAATTGCACAAACTACAGAAATGTAAAAGACATACATGTTTTATGGATGAAAAGTCTTTTTCTATTTGAGCCTTATGTTTTAGAGTTTCATGATATAAAGAACTTATCTTGATCATCTTTAATTCCTCATCGCTCCAAAATAACTACAGAAATAAAAATTGTGCTTTAAGGAAATAACACAAGGGAATTTTGTTATCAAATGTGTGACTTAATAAAAGGGTAAAAAGGGAAATACGGTGCTATGCATCTCTGAAACTGGTGGCAAACAGCTGATGTAAGGGGCCCATTCAGAAGCCTGCATTAACGAACAGAAGATAAACAAGGAACCAGTTGGAATGTCTTCAGTTTTCTAAAACAGTTTGAAAGAAACATGTACAGAATTGGTACCTGACCAAGTTTTTGGTGCATTAAGATGACCAATGCAAGCTTTGCAACATTAGTAACATCATCTCCTAACAAAGAACTTATTGAAGGAAGAAGATTATCTGGGGCCAATTGCTGCAAAAATGTCCACATATGACATGGTAACTTTGGGATTTATAATCATGGAGCACAAAACAGTTATAAAGTTTCAGTAAAGCATACCATTCTGTAAGGAACTTTCAGTATGCAATCACCAGCATGTATTGGTTTACAAGCAAACAATGACCTGCATTTAGGGCGTATCACAGATGAGCAAAAAGAATTTGCAAAATCATAAAAATATTTGAAACATAAAAGTTACCTGCCATGAATTGATTTCCCTACAGAGAGCACGGACGAAATTTCCTCCCCAGCCTTCTGCCTCAACCACGGCAAGAAATCGGTGCAATCCTCGTCTACATGCTGGGGTGCCTGAGTCAAGTGAACTCATTCAGTAATTTTATCAAACAGTTGGCAGACATGGATAAAACAAAGTCCTCCTTTGATTGAGTTTAGCTTTGAACCTGTAGTGGAGAAGATGATGTGGAGAAGTTGCACCTGATGCGGAGGCAGCAGCGGGAGGGAGCGAAGAAGGGCCGCTGGATTCGAACACCGGAAATTAGCATAGCAATGTGTGAAATGGTGGTCCGTTCCGACTTCCGACTAAATTTTTTGTTTGAGTTGAGTTGTTCTCCCTACCGATATTTTCAAAAACAAAATATGATGTTTTTATGACCTAAAATCATAATTTTTTAAATTTTTTTTCCTTGTAACGAAAACGACAACACATGTATTGTTGAATATATCTCTGCACACACCCATATCACCTTCTTGTAAATTACCATGATCACGATATGTAAGAACAATAGGAGCAATGAAAGTATGAAACCATGCATAGGAGGAAATATAGAATGACTGAATGGTATGGCTGAGACACTTCATACAACTCTCGAAAAGTTTAATAGATTATTGATGCCTCTAGGGAAGGTAGCGATGGATTTCCTAGTTTGTGGAAGTGATTCTAGCCCATAATCATAAATGGAAATTTGGGTCAGCATTATCCGAGATGAGCCCAAGATTATGCTTTGACGTCCAAGTTAGAGGATGTATACTTATGAGTGTGTGTGTGAGAGATGAATGAGAGTGAAATTGCTTACTGAGACCTTCTATGAAGATCCACATTTCGGTTTGCAAAACTTATGGTATGATGTGCTTAAAGCATATTTGTTTGATGTTGATGTCCAAAAGTTGCAATTGCAAAGAGATCTCGAGGTCGATGCGCATTGGATTTTGATCCTACCTAGGTTATTGATATAGATGTTTTAGATGATGCATATCTACATGTCGGTAGCGTGAAATGGTAGAAAGTCAGCATGATATTGAAATATTGATGTTCCTAAGTGGAAGTACTATTTTAGCATTAATGATGAAGTAGTCAATGATTCCCATTGTGCTTCAATATCTCCTTTGTCATAAGTGGATGAGGTGGTCTCTACTGACCATTTGTCGATTGAATTTGTTGATCTTTTTAGACAGGATGAAGGGAGTTCATGGGAATGTCAATGCTTTTGGCGATGTTAGGGTCACATTGATACTAGTTATGGTTTTGTCACCAATTAGAAGATCGTTTATGTTCTCTCTTGGAAAATTAAGATCGATGGCAACCTCCTAAAGCCTAACACTAGACTCATTTTAGACAAAATTGCAAAAATGGTCCCTGTAGTTGGCAAATTTATGTGTTTTTGGTCCAAAATGAAATGTTGGTGCACCACTAGTCCAAATTTGGATATCTCGTGTAGTTTTGGTCCTTATGGTTATCATTTTTTGTTGTTTTGGTCCATACCCTACCTAAAATGACAATTATGCCCTTAACTTATTGTTTTTTTTTTAATTTTGTTAATTAAGTTCCTATTATTTTAATTAAAAAACCAAAAAACCCACCCCACCCCCCTCTCTCTCTCTCTAATGTTGTTAAAGACCCATCACTGGCCTTCAACCCACTGCCTCCACCATCGTCAACCATTGCTACCTCAAAAACTTCAATCAACCATCGTCACCACATCTTCCTTCCTCAATGGATTCCCATCCATAAAAATCCATATCAGGTGTTTCTAGTGGGACACGATTGGGGCACAACTGTCGCTTGGCATCTAGTCTTTTCCGGCCAAATAGAGTCAAGGGAATGATTTCTCTGGGTATTCCATCGTTTTCTAGATCCCAAACATGTAGAGTGCAGTCTGATTTTTTTGTGCATCTTATTGGTTTCACAACATAAACAATGAAAGATCAAACCCATTTCGTAATCAACGAGAAAGGGAGTGGCAGAACACCGCCCTTGTTTATCTATTCAAGCCACCATTATCAGTCGCCATCTCCTTCAGCGTTATCATAACACCACCACCTATTGGATCTGCATCACAAAAAAACAATCCCACCTACCCCACCCTAATTGTCGAAGAAGACAACCGGTCAACCTCTTCTCCCGAAATCAAACAGAAATTCGATACTAGACCACACCACACTAAATCAAGAACAATCCTGGAACCTACAACAAATATCAAAACCTGAGAATCTTATCAGGTCAAAAACTTAGACCCCTCTAGATCGAAAATCGAAAATAATCAGCCCTCGTCGAGAAGGCGTGACAAACGCAGGTGGTTGGGGAGAATGTCAATGATGGTTTTCTAGTTCACTGGTGGTGAAAAACGTTGGATCTTCTAGAGCTCTTTCTCAGCCAGTGATCAGAGGGAAGAGAGATAGATCCAACGAGGTATGGGTTTCAGGTCTGAGAAAGAGAGGCGTCTGGTGGGGGATAACGGTGGAGAAGATGGAGATGCTCGGCGAAGGATGGTGTTGGGGGCGAAAGTTGATGGTAGGAGGAGGTCGGGTGGAGGTGTTCTTGATGGTATGTGTTTGTGTGTGTTTTAAAGAAGTAGCAACAGACGAAGGGGGAGAGAGAGCGAGCGAGAGAGAGAGAGAGAGAGAGAGAGAGCCCTTCTTTTAGAGTAAATTATCTTTTTTTATATAATAAATAATAAATGAACTAAAAGAAAAGGAAAACGGAATTCAGGAGGGGTATAATAGTCTTTTCAGGTGTAAAGGGACCAAAATTACTAAAAAGATTCAATTTTGGACCAATGGTGCACCAACATTTCATTTTGGACCAAAAGCACATAAATTTGTCAACCACAGGGACCATTTTTGCAATTTTGTCCTCATTTTATGGATAATTTGCCTCCTCTGAAGACTAGACCTACTTTGCAAAGTTTTGGGATTTGAAGATTATTTGTCTTACTCCAAGATGATTCCTGAGCACTTAATCATTTTTGAGATCATTTTTGAGGATGTGATAGGCTTCGATGTACCATAACAATTCTTGGTCTTATATGTATTTTTTTTGGAACATCATAATTTTATTAAAAAACCAACAAGATGCTAGAAAAATACCCATTACAAAAGCCAAAGCTAGGTTTCGTAACCAAGAAATCCAAACCAACTTAACTTTTTTACATCCAAAAAACGTCATATCTACCATATCATCAAAAATAAAAGATTTCCTAAATAAAACCGCCCCAAAGAGAATAGATATTCGAAAATTCCATAAACACCAAAAAACTGTCATCACCACTACATCAAAAGCCTTGCATTCCCCTCACATCGGTTTAGCGGTATCGGCCCAACAAAATAACGAAAGAATGGAAATTGGATCAGAAATATGCACATCCCACCAAATCACGATATGCCTCCACAAGTGACTAATCTCCAAACAACCTACAAAAAGATGTTTAAACCTCCCTATAGAATGAGAACAAACAAAACACATAATCGACTTCACATCAATATCTCTATACGACAGTCTCTCTCGTGAGAATAATATGCAACAACACTCTCTAAAGAAGAATATTCAAGATAGGAACTCAATTATTTTATCTAGTTTACAATCCTGATTTGACTATTATCATGAATTAATGTTTATTTGTGTATATATCATTAAATAACACAAAGTTGAATAAAAAAACATTGATCCATAGCACCGGTAAGAATATAAAGTAAATATAAACTATAGTCACATGTAACTAACGATGTTCCTTATTTTAAATAATATATACTTATTTTTAACTAAAAATATCGTTTATCAACTTGTATGGTTGACTAAACCATATAAAAAAAATCAACAAACTTCATTTGGTTGATTACTATAATAATCGTATCACATGGTCCGCTATTCAGCACAATCCGTCCTTTCTCAAAATAAATATTACCATTATTATAAAAACTTACATAAAAGCACCGGCTTCTATACAGTATACACTGATACACATAACCATTCGGTAGACCTTGACAAAAAAGTCGACATACGAAGGTTGCTAACAACGACATAGAAAAATGTTATATATATAATAAAGCTTCATGAAACTGTGTGAGAAAATTCTATTGCCAAACATTTAACTTGTACCAGAGAGATCGAGCTTAAAGAACCACAAACAGCCTACAACATTAATTTGCATTTATTCCCAATAGTCAATACATATGGACGTTAGGTAAGAACTGCATGAAAAATAATTAGATATTTAGATATTACTTCCTATAATCTTATTGAAAGAAAGTCATAGTCATTCAATGATATCAACACTCTTAAGTTTTTTTTTTTTTTTTTTTCATTGTTACTTGATCTTACTTAAACTACAAATAACGGATTAACGCATAATGTTACTGGTTGGCCTTCTTTTGCAGCGTTCATGGTTCAACCTTTATATTAAACTCATAAAGTAATGTCAGAGTTTGGAGGCAGAACACCAACATCAATATCGGCTTGGAAACGACATACTCAAATGAATCTAGATCATAGCCAATCGAATGACATCAATAATCACATTGCAAAGATCATGTAAATCATAATAGGTGAATTATCTCTAAATCCCGTAAACTGACTCAAATATGTCGTCTCACGACTAATTAACGATCATAAATTTTCTAAATGTATGGTAATACATTATATTATATTATAAATAAATAAATAAATAAAAACTTGCGAACAAAAGTCTGACTCACGACCTTAACTTACGAATTTTTGAAACCGTAATATCTCTCAAAAGTATTTCATGCGGAGCATAACTTTTTGCCCAAGAATGTTTAACTGTGACGTTTTATGTCATAAATTAAAAATTATTCTAACAAATGCACGAAAAATCTCACGAAAGTCATGGACATTTACAAAAATTAGAAACAAAACAGTCATCTTTTGACTTTGAAAGCTCTAATAGATTTTCTGTAAAAATAAAAGTTGGATGCTATAAGCCTATACTAAACCAAATTAACATAAATAAGTTGCTATTTTATGTATATAAACATTTTCAGAGTTCCAAATTCCAATCGATTGCTATGGCCATTTTAACAAATAATTATTATATGTATATAAACAATTTCAGATTTCCAATCGATTGTTATGGCCATTTTAATAAATAACTACTATATATATATATTTTTCAATCGTTGAACAAAAACTAAATACAGAAACAGCTGTACCAATCATCAATGCCAAGTACTTCAAATCAACCGGAGCAACTCACTACGACTGTGGCCAAATGCTGACCTTTTCCTTTTCAACCTTACAATACACCGCCGTAATGGCAGCCACAAAATAAACCTGAATAAAAATGATCGACGGCGTATGGTATTTTATCACACTCTCTCCCGTCGCCAGCTCCACTAACACCAACGCCGCCAACCCAAGGGCCGCCACCCGCCCATTCATCCTCTCCGAATACGGGCTGAACCCGAAATCCACTTTCAATCCACCTGAAATCGGCTCCTTCAAAGGCACCGGTGGGAGGTACATGTTTGCCCCCGATCCGGAACTCCCACCGGATTTCTTCCCGGACTTCTTGCTCTTCCGTGCGTCGGCTTTCTTCCCTGTGCCACTCCGGTAACGCAGACGTACCTGCGAGAGTCGGTCCTCGAAACTTTCAGTCTCGGGTGATTCGGAGGCGGGACCATCGGTAGAGGAAGAATCATCGGGGGTTGCTTTCGTTGTGAAGGAGAAGGTTAGGGGCAGCGGCGCGTGGGATCTGAGTGGGGACAGAGGGAGTGGTGATGAGAACAGAGGGTTGGAGGACGCCATTGCTGATAGAAGCAGAACCTTTCCTTTGGGACTTGGGTGTGGCTGTTTGGACTTTGGAGTAGATAAGAAATGTTACTTAATTCCATTATAATTTTCATATTATTATACTATATATTAAAATAAAAATGTTCATGGATAGTATAATTTTATGATTTTAAAACTAGGTTAATTACAAAAAAAAAAATTATATATTAATTTATTTGGAATTAAATCTTAATTTTTTTGCTGAAAATCCTTTATATATATATATATATATATATATATATATATATATATATATATATATATATATATATATATATATATATACTATCTTATAAAAGAAATCTAAGGTTGTGTTTAGTTACGGAAAAACAATTTTCATTTTCCGTTTTTTGTTTTCCCTTTTCAATTTTCATTTTCCGTTTTCATTTTTCATTGAAAAATTTAGAAAACGCGTTTAGTTAAACTTATTCATTTTTCATTTTCAGTTTTAGAAAACTAGAAAATGTGTTTAAATGTCTATTTTTCTATCGGTTTTCATTTCTAAAAAACGGTAGTGGTAGTAGGGTGTGGGTGGGGGCGGTGACGGTAACGGGTCGGCGACGGCGGTGGTGATGACAGGCGATGGTGGTGGCAGCGTCAATTTTGTCAGTGGTGGTGATGATGGTGGTGCTAGTGATGAGTTAGTGGTGGTGATGGTGGTGATGGTAGGTCGGTGATTGTTGTGGTGGTGTTGGGTGGGTGGGGGTGCGAGTGTGTGTTTGTGTGTGTGTATGTGTGTGTGTTTGTGGGGGTAGGTGTAGGTTTGTGTGTGTGTGTGGGTGTGTGTGTCTGTGAGGGTGGGGTGGGGGTAGGTGTGGGTGTGTGGGTATGTATGTGTGTGTGTGGGTTGGTGTGTGTGTGTGTGTGTGTGCGGGTGGGTTGTGTGTGTGTGCGGGTGTGTGTATGGGTGGGTATGTATGTGTGTGTGTGTGTTTGTGGGTTGGTGTGTGTGGGTGTGTGTGTGTTTGTGGGTGGGTGTGTGTGGGTGTGTATGTGTGTGTGTGTGTTTGTGTGTGGATGGGTGGGTATGTATGTGTATGTGTGTGTTTGTGGGTGTGTGTGTGTGTGTGTTTGTGGGTGTGTGTGTGTGTTTTTGTGGGTGTGTGTATGTGTGTGTTTGTGGATGGTTGTGTGTGTGTGTGGGTATGTATGTGTGTGTATGTGTTTGTGGGTGGGTGTGTGGGTATGTATGTGTAAGTGTGTATGTGTGTGTGTGGGTATGTATGTGCGTGTGTGGGTTGGTGTGTATGTGTGTGAGTGGGTATGTATGTTTGTGTGTTTGTGGGTTGGTGTGTGTGTGTGTGTGTGTGTGCGGGTGTGTGTGTGTGTGGGTGTGTGTGTGTGTGGGTGGGTATGTATGTGTGTGTGAGTGGTGGGTGTTAAGGTGTGGGTAGGTAGAAGTGGATGGGGTGGAGTGGGTGTGTGTTTATAGAAAAATTTTGGAATTAGAAAAATATGGAAAACAATGATTATCAGTTTTCCAAAATTTTCCAACTTCTTTGTACATTTAGAAAACGGAAAATTTTCATTTTCCGTGAAAAATTTAGAAAAATAGACGAACTAAATGCGTTTTCAAAATTCTCATTTTTCTTGGAATTTTTTTCCGGAAAACGACCCATTTTTTCGCAACTAAACGCACCCTAACTATTTCTAAAAATAGATTGATTATAATAATAATATTTTTTTAAGACGTCCAGATGATGAAGCTGATAATACAAGTAATCATTAATAAAATAATATTAAATTTTAATCATATTTTAAATTCAAATATTTATCATCAAATCTTCTTATATTTCTTAACAATTTGATATGGTTCCCTCAAATCTCGGATTCATTCAAATTTTGAATCCTTTTAGATATCCTTAAATTTAGCATGTTGATTCAAATATCCCTCCAATCGTATATACCTCTTTGCTCCCTCCTCTGCTATAAAGCCCACCGTCCAGGAACAAAAAATGACTTCATTTCCCAAATAACACCATAGTTTGATTATTTTGTCTTCGACATGTACTTTTTTTTGTAACATAACATTTTTGTAGAGGAAACATATCACCGAAAGAATTTACACGCCCCGCCGCTTTGCGTGGGTACACTGCTAGTATATATATATATATATGAAAAAGTTCAATAAGAACCATAATTATTGGTTCTCTGATAAACCAAATATTTTTTTTTTCAAGTTTTAGAGATTATTCTTTATCGAAAAAAACTAAAAATATCTAAATTCATAACTTAATATCGTGAATGTCAAATATATTTTTCGGATTCACCGTGTGAATTTTCAAAGATTCACATTGTCAATTTGACGGAATTTTTTTTATCGAATTTGATATCATTGGAAAAAATAACAAAAAGTTATAAATTTCTGTATTTTTAGTTTTTTTTTTTTTGAAAAAAAATAAGTTTTAAAAGTTGAAAAACAGATTGATTCCTTGGTTAATTATGGTTTTCTATTGAACATATATATATATATATATATATATATATATATATATATATATATATATATATATATATATATATATATATATATCTTTACTATCTTATAAAAGAAATCTAATTATTTCTAAAAATAGATTGATTATAATAATAATATTTTTTTAAGACGTCCAAATAATGAAGCTGATAGTACAAGTAAACATTAATAAAATAATATTAAATCTTAACCACATTTTGAATTCAAATATTTATCATCAAATCTCCTTATATTTCTCAGCAATTTGATATTGTTCCCTCAAATCCTGGATTCATTCAAATTTTGAACCTTTTTAGATATTTTTAAATTTAGCATGTTGATTCAAATATCCCTCCAATCGCATATACCTCTTTGTTCCCTCATCTGCTATAAAGCCCACCGTCTAGGAACAAAAAATGACTTCATCTCCCAAATAACACCATAGTTTGATTATTTTGTTTTCGACATGTACTTTCTTTTGTAACATAACATTTTTGTAGAGGAAACATATCACCGAAAGAATTTACACACCCCGCCGCTTTGCGCGGGTACGCTGCTAGTATATATATATATATATATATATATATATATATATATATTGTTCATTTAACCCTTATATGTTTTTTTTTTGGATTAAGCCTCAATTTTTTTTTTCTTAAAAAACTTTTAAATCTTTATTATTTTAGAATATTATTTTCATTACTTCTATAATTTTGTAACAGATACTTCCAGCTTCATATTGGTTTGGAATAAATTTAGAGAGGTGGTTGTAACAACCCAAATTTTATAACATTAATCTAAGAGAAATATTAGATTTTTATCTAACAATTGTGGAATTCTACAAAAATTAAATCACTTTAAATCTCAGAGTTAATTATGAGTTTACAATAAATTCTACTATATAAAAGAACATCAAGATGAATACAATAATGAAATCTATTCTAGGTCCTTGTGCTCATGTTCTCCTCTTGTACATCGGTTGCTACATGAACCTCCAAAACATGAAAATATCTACTACATCATACCATAGTTATGATGTGTTATATTTTAATTTGTTTTCATCTTCATTGAACTCTTTTTTTTTTTTTTTTTTTTTTTGTCTTTTTGTATCCCATTTCATCTACGTCTATGAGTAATGAACTCACGCCACCAACGTATTCACAAGATTATCTAGAATGATCAAGTGTTGTCACTTATTTTTGAAAATGACCAGGTATATCATTACAGTTGTCTAAACATGACCTACCATTTTTGGTTATCCAAAAGGGAATACTATAATGTACTCTCGTATAGAGTTACCGTACATCGACACCTGAGAGTGTCAGGGAACAAAACTTTACTCTTTGTTCCTAACTTACACACATTCTCCTAATGAGACTACACAATATCAAACTTAATTGAACTAGGTATTTTCCATGAGTCTAAGTTTATCTCTATACTAGATTACGATCATGTGACCAACTTTTAATACCATTTATATTATTGGATGACACTAACATATCCTTAGTGTATGTATATACCATACAGAGTATTAGGTATTATTATTTGTTTATCTTTTCAACAATGCTACTTTTAATATTATTATATAGTATTATCTATTTACCCTAATGTAAAATAGAACCATCTCTGGTTCGCACATAACATGATATATATATATATATATATATATATATATATATATATATATATATATATATAATCCATGTAATACGCATATAATTCACATACGGCTTTCGAAAAATATTTAATACTTTAGTTAATACTTGTATTAAATCATGTTAATGAAAAGGACTATGCACTCACTTGGTGAAATGGGTGACTCACAATTTTGGTAGCACTTCGCTTCGCCCTTCCAAAGAGACCTTGATGTATATATCACTAAGCCTTAGTCTAGCTTCATAATCCTGGCAACTATAATAATTATAGTCTAGATTCCTCAATAATCCCAATGTCTACATCAAGATCTATCAAATAAGGAATAACCAGGTAGGATCATATCAGAGGTAGCGTCCGTTTGGTATACAAATTATGTTGTTTGGAAATCCTACTTTAAACACCTCACTAAATCCAGACTAGACATCACTCCCGCAAGAAGATTAATTAGTATAATCACTCGGAATCACTGATAAATCTTAATTATAGGTTCATAATAATGATTATGACTATAATTAAAAGTTACACTTAAATATGTAACATCCCGACTCCCATGTATTAATTTGAAGTTTAAATTTCACATTTTTAGAACCTACTCAACGAGTTGGTTGCGCCCAACTCGTTGTGTAGAAACGGATGTGGCCGCGTAGTTTATGGAACCTACTCGATGAGTTGGAGGACCCCAACTTGACAAGTAGATGTTGTGCATGAAAGCCCTAATTTTTAGGGTTTTGCACCCTATTTAAAGGATCATTAGTCACCCTCTACCTCTCTTATTGTCCCCATCAACCTCAGAAAACCCTAATCGTGTATTACTCCTCATTTTGTGTGTGTGTAAAATCTTGGAATGTGGTTTTAGTAAAGGAAACTTGAAGACTCAAGAGCTTGGATCAAGTAGAAGCTTGTAGATCCAGCACCTACTCCGTCTTGGCTTCCATTTGAAGGTAACAAGTTGTTACCTTGGTCATTCTAGTGTTAGATCTCCTAATTCAAGGGTTTAAGGCCATTTGAAGGTAACAAGTTGTAACTTCAGATTTGGATCCCTCTAAGTCCTTATAGTCATAAAATTATCGAATTCATCAAACTTTGGCCCTTCTCTTGGCTTAAACCTCTTCCTTAGCTTGGTTTTGGCATTTTAGGCCTTGCATGCACGTAAAGTTTGCAACTTTACGTGGAAACTATACCCTAGGAAGCTAAATCTATAATTTGGAGCCTTGGTTTCGCTTAGAAGTGTCCGAATAAGAAGATGACTGAAGTGACTTTACGAGTTGCATGGTCAACTCGATGTGTCGGATGAAGATTGTCCGTTTTTAGTTTCTACATGGACTTGGCGAATCAGTGAGATGACTCGAAGAGTTGGTTAGGATTTTGCCGACATTTTGGACAATGCATGGACTTGATGAGTTGTCTGGAAACTCGGCGAGTTGACTAGCGAATTCGCGACTTTCTGAGTTCTGAAGGAACTCGACGAGTCTGTAGACTACACTCGACGAGTTGGGTCAACTTGGACTGTTGACCTTGACCGTTGACTATTGACTTTGACCAAGGGTTGACCAGTTTGACTTCAAAGGATATTTTGGTAATTTGGGTATTTATGGAAGTGGATCATTGATGGTTGTAGGTGTTGGTGTTTGGTGCTGTGTTTCGGGAGTTTGATATTAGATTTGATATCCTGTAGTTAATATGTATGGAGCGAATTTTAGCCTTAGTGGTCTAAACAAAAGTTGTAGTATATATTAAACCGAGAACATACAAAAAAAAAGAACACCCAAATCTGACTTTGTATGAGGAAATTATGAATTTTCTAAGATTTGGCTTAGCAGTGCACGACCCGAAACTCGAATTTTAGTTCGAGCGGTTTTTGGCTTACGCGACCTAAATGAGAGTTGAAGATCTCATTATTAGGAACTCAATGATAAAAAGACAGACGAAAACGGAGTCCGTATGAAAGAGTTATGAATTCTTCGCGGTCGTTTAACAGTCTAAACACCTCCTACTATTAAATATAAGATCGGTCGAGAATTAGCCAATGGAATCTAAACGAAAGTTGTATATCTTGATTTAACCTACGCGTTGAAAAAAGAACGTCAAAAAAGGAGCTCGTATGTGAGACTTATTATTTTTCTAAGTTTGAAGGATGATACGCGATAGGGTGTGATGTGGCACCACCAGAATTGGACACGTGGCACCACCAGAAGGCTGCCAGATGCCCCAACTTGGTGAGTAGGTCCTCCTAGTCGGTGAGTCCATCAGTCAGCACCCCTATAAATAGAGGTGATGGGTTCCCTCACTTCCTCACACCTTCAAACCCTTCTTTCTCTCTCTAGTTTCTCTCTCTAGCCTCCCTTAAGCCCCCTAAAGTCTAGGTAAACCCCCTAGCACCCGAAGGAAGCCCCGAGGCTCCCGAAGTCCCGAAAAAAGAGCCTTTCGGCTTGGAAACGCTGCTCCAGCAAAGTTCGATTTTCGAGAAAACCTGTTGTAAGTGAGCTATGCCTACCTTA